>NC_087071.1:32822322-33281953 GCF_963678635.1 Symsagittifera roscoffensis | reverse complement strand
CAACTATTTTTCAAAGCTTGGTCTGACCAAACTAGATCAAAACAAAAAGTTTAACAGTCTCAATAATCAAACTTGGTTGATTGGTATAAGTTTTAACACACATTGACAATCAAGTTTTTCTCCTCTCTCTACTCTTCTTCCTCGCCACATCTTTCTTGTTCCATCTTCCTCATTCAATTGCTTCTTGTCCTGCTCTTCAGTTTCACTGTCTTCCAGAACTTTCTCCAACATGTCCATGAAGTTGCGGGACGTCCCCCAATTCTCCTGTTCTAACAGCCTCGGTTTACAACAAGGTAGCAAGTCTACATTCACCTTTTATTCCCGTTTCCTGCAAAAACTGTCCTGCAAAAGCTTCACCGCCGTGGTAACAGCATTTCTGTGCAATAAGAATGCTCTTTTATAGGCTCCCGGTCCTATATCTAGCTGGAAGGATCGATAGGCTTCCGTGTTTCTTGACATATGACGCTTCGCGCGTTCATATATCCATGATGTCATCACTGCACGGAACCAAGGTATCAATCTTTGCCTTGACCATATTCTTTCAATGGCTTTGGGTATTCTCAGAATCTTGCAGGTGGTTCTGAAAAAATCTAGGTTACGGTTTATTTTTACGTTGCCTAGCTGCTCAGGTGTCGGCACGGCCGTCTCCTGCCCACTTGTGCCCTTGTTGGCCTCCAACCATCTCACCGCCAGCATGGCACTAACCACCACGATTGACACTTGCTGATTTTGATCGGGCAACCCCGTGGAATACAATTCCTTCACGTCCCACACTAACACCAGAATCCCGCGTTTGGGGTACCACAACGTCTGCGCTATGCAGTGACAACGATACTCCCCATGGGTCATTAGTATGTTCCTTCGGGTCCGATACCCTGAGGCTCCCAGGAACGGTTCCACTTCTATCATTATTGTATGCACATCGTATTTTTCTTCTATGGTGTGGAATTCAGTGGGTAGCACTCCACTCGCTTTCTGCTTCTGGAATTCACTCACATTACCCTCGTTCAATCTCATGAAATCTTCACCCACTACGTCTTACAACTTGCCTTAAAATCTCTTCGGGACGGCCCGAATGATCTTCGCCAATAAATCATACGACCTTTCCGACATTCTGGCCAACCTCACGCACTTTGGCACAGAGAAGAGTTGGTCGACCAACACTTGCTGTGTCCTTGCATCCATCACCACCATGTGCGTAGGGTATCTACTATTGCACTATGGTGCAGAGCTCGAGCCCACCAGATATTTCGAGCCAGTAGGTCTATGATAGACCTCACTATCCTTCAAATTTCATTTCATTTTCCAGAGCTTCTCGCCAGCTTCCAATCTTTTGCTCTGTCTGTAGTGCTCCAGGGAACACACTGAGGGACGTCACTAGCCCATGGGCACGCTCTTGGCGTTCCAGTGATTCTATCGAGCTCGTCATACTGCAAAATCCCAAGGCAGTGATCAAGTTCACTTCCGTTACTCCATGACAGTCCGCGATCAACTTCATTCCACTCTTATCCGACACGCTCAACCTCCCATACAGTTGTGTCAATTGGCGATGCTGCTCGCTCAGCGTAATCAAGCAAAGTTCCGAGTTGCACACATGTCCATCCGTTCCACTACTGTGAGCTAGACAGGTGCCCTATCTCAGCCAGTCACTCGATGGACTTCCTTCGGATGGTTCCGTTGGTGGGTTGTTCTTCTGCTTCGTTATTCTCATGGCCAATAACGACCAGTATCATGACCAGATTGTGTAAACTCGCGTCATCATCCAAGTCCAACGTAAAATCTGCCGTCATATCCCAGATTAAACCGGCGTTTGGATGTGGACACCAAGAAGGCTTCATGAGTTCCCACATGGTTACTAAGCTGGTTTTCAAGGGACCGTCCCAAAATCCGCAATCAAAACTCACTTGCCCCTTCAGCTCGGGAACCGAGGGTTCGACCACTCGATCTTCCAAAACAATTCCCAGCTTAGGTTGTTCCATCATTAACATGCAAGTTTCCTTGACTCGCTCAACCCCAAAATCAATTACCACAACTTGCTCGTAGTCAAAGTACGCTTCCCTGGCTTCCTCATTCACAAAGGGATTATATGCCCTTCCTGGTATACCAGACACGTATTGGAACGACTTCAACTTCCCTAGTGCTGCATAGTCTTTCTGTCCCCTGACTGCCTCAGTTAACTCCCAGCTCACCTTCAACTCTTTGTTGGAATACCTTCTCACTTCTTCCAACCTGCGGTAGCTTTCCATGTCGTTCGACTCCTTATTTGGTATGGCCAGCGGCATGTCCTGATATAGCTCCAGGAGTGCCCTCTGGAGGTTTCGTTCACAATCAACTCCCCCTTGCCGAATGGTTTTTATGCATTCTCGCAACACAGGAGGGGGGATACGATCCACCAGGAACCTTACGAAGCAAAGGTCATCCTTACGCTTAGCCCAGGCTATCGCAGAATTGTCTCTAGAAGTCAAAATTTGCAGGGCTTCCATCAATTCCAGTTCTTTTTCCTTTGATTTCGAGTCGTTGTTGGCTTCATATTCCGCCTTCTTGATTCCGATCAAACACCAGGCCAATCGTACCTGAAAGTCAGTTCTTTTCTTGTACACGGATAAGCCAGGTATGCTGCCACCCAGATCTCTAGCAATTTTTCCAGCCCGATTTTATTTGCCTCCGAGGACATCACCGTGCCGTATTCTTTCCTATTTTAGTTAGAGTTCTCCGTCAGCTCCTTTAGATACTCCTGCATGGCTTGCTTCTCGTTTCAAGCCATCAGGTGCCCTCTCGCGGAATTCCTCGCCTTCAGCATCTCCACATAACCCCCTGCCGGATCTCCCACGTGGACCGAGTCTGGCACAGTGATTCGACTATACTCGACCACGTCGAGTTGTCCCTCCAGCTTCATCCGGGCCATGTTGGTTCGCGAGGGCTTGTAATCATCAAGTCCTCCATATCCACACTGACTGATGACCTCCATTTCTAGCTCAATATCCGCCAGAGTCTGTGCATTTTTCTTCAATTTCGCGGCCGTTGTGGTCAAACCTGCCAATAGCATAGGGGGTATCAGGTTCTCTTTCCCCCCGGCCAGCGTCGCACCATCTCCTTGCCCACTTTCGCCTGAACGAGCTACTCTTGCCAACGAGGCCACCACTGTCCTGGTTTTGACTTCACCACTTACTGGTTCACGGCTCGGCTTCCTGTCTTTCCTTTCAACCGCTTCAGCCCTTTTTGGCTCGTCTGACTGGTAACTTTCTCGTAATCTGCTGATCATCGGCACTGTCCTCTGTACTGACTCGGTCAGAACATCCGACTCTACGGAGTTCATTATTTTCTCTACAACCTCGCGCATGATGGGTTGGTTTACTCCAACCTTCTTTACGGACTGCGCCCCGTATCTACGTATCACGTCCCATGTCCTCTCCATGAAGGTCAGGCGGTTCCAGGTTACTCCTGTCTACGTTCAAGTTCGCTCTGCTATCTCTCCCATCCCTCTTCCGGTAGCGTGCTCAGGAAGGATACCCTCGTAGTCTCCTCAATCTTCCTCCTCCTTGGTGACTCATGGAGCAGTTTCTGTAGGTCCCTCCTCCGGTAGTCCATTGCCAGGCTTATTGGGTCCACTGGGGATAAGCTGGCCGGCGCCTTCTTCGTAGGGGACATGAAAGACGAAGGTGTCATCAGCATTAGATTCCCATCGACCTCCCCGTCGTCGTCTGCACTAAACTGGTATTCCAGCTAGTCTTTCGTTCGACAATCGAAATATTGAAAATTGAAATTTCTAGGATATTTCTACCCTCCTTCGCAGCACTTTTTCGTCGTTAAGGCCTTTTATAGTTTTTTCGTGTTTCGCCGGAAAGTTGCGCTGTGCTAGTCTGGCAGAATGGCACACAACTCTACAAAACTTCACACATCAGGTCAGAAATTAAAAACTGACGATTCTACCTCATCTCGCCGTGTGTCGCAAATTACATCGTACTACCTTCTCACTGCTTTCCAAAACTATCACTAAAAAAGCACCATGAGGATGTGTCCCTGATAAAAATCCTTCACTGAACACCTACATCATCAATACAATAATTTATTAGGAGGAATTAAAAATGTAAATTACGATCGTTTTAGCACATTTTTGCATCATGAGGTTTGAAAATATGAAAATTTTATAAAAGATCAACGATCATAAAAATATGCTTAGGCAAGGCTTCTACAAAATAATAAAAATTCAACTGATCAGGAGTTCGAAAAATTGAAATTCGTGCTAAAATTACATCATATATTTTTCTAAGACATGACTAAGGTTTCTGAGACATTCTACAAATTTTATCTTTTGATTAAATTTAATTCAAATTTGATTAAAATTAAATTAATTTTGAATTAATTTAATTAAACAAAATAAAATTTGAATAAATTTAATTAATTTAATTGAAGTTTAATTTTTCGGATTGCCTCATTTTGCAATTTCAGAACATGTCAATTTTTTCGAAAAATAATTATTTATTTTTGTTTTAGCCGAGAATTCTTCTAACTTTTGAATATGCCCTTGTGCTAGTAGTTTATCAATCTCCTTATCTTCTTTCTCTTGCAAGGTAATGGGCACCCTTCTGACCTTTTGCTGAATCAGAATTAGGTTTTTGAAGAACCCTGCTTGATTTTATAGTTACGGATGGGCCCTTCCCTGTGAAAAAGATTTTCGAATTGCTTACTGAAATGTTTCTGCCAATCATCGAGATCCTCTCCTTACGCATCTGCATCGACTTGCTTCCGGATATTGTGTACCCCAGCTCCGGCATCAAATCCCAACCAATGATGGATAGTCGACAGCCTCCGATCACATTGATGGCCACTTGAGTTGTCCTTCCGGTGGATTGAAGTTTGATCACCATCTTCTTCATACGTTTCAGCTGATTATTTTCATAATCTTGGATCTAACTGCTGCAGCTACACATATGTTTTCTTAAGGTACGTTTCAGTTCTCCTATGGTAAAAACAGAAATAGGTGATCCGCTATCGATCCAGGCTTGGGATGAATGACCGTTGATTTTAACACCAGTTTTTGCCTGATTGACATTACGACGTAATCAGATGAACTATCTGAATCCCACCCGTGTGCCACCGCATATAGGTCGGTTACCCAACCGACGGATTTTCCAAAGTTCGAAGCATTTTCCTCCGGATTGTGTGGAGAATGCTCTCCCTCGGTGCCATCTTTGTGAATTAATCCCACGCTTCCCCTTCCTGCTGTTCTGAGACCTCGGCACGTACGTTTGTAGTGTTCTGTTTTCCGACAAAAATTAGACGTAGCCTTCTGTGCTGGACACTTAGCAAAATTATCCGATGTAAAACCGCTCTGATCACAAGTAAAACACTTGCAACCCGTTCCGCCGCCACCGCGGTTATTTCCTCTTCCGAACTCTCGGCTACCCCGTTAGAACGAACGGTCGGCGATAGCCATTTACGTGCGGGGCTTACTGGATCCGTCTTTATCTGAAGCGACCCCGCCGGCGCCGCCACGAGTACGCCACCAGAAACATTGTACGTCTTGGCGTATTTGTCGCCCCGCTCATATGACAGAGCAACTCTGTAGACCTCATCCCGAGTCTTGATCGAGCGGCAGAGTTCGTTTTGCACCTCTTTGTTTGACATATAAATACGTCGCGTAAAGTCCGTCGGTCCGGATTTCCCAGGTAGCATCTGGCTGCTTATCCACTCAAAACCTAGTGAAACGTTTCCAGTGTCTCCTTCTCCCGCTGCTTCCGGCATAGTAATTGAAATTTCTCGAACGTTTCATTTCGGATAGCCGCCAAATCCAGATGGTGTTTTCGTTTGTGGAGTTCATCCTGACCGCGCTCCCCCACACCAAGGTAGAGATCAGTGTTTGCTCCGTCTCCGTGCGATTTTTTCCGCTCACTTCCGCTGGCAGATCCGCATTTTGCATCTCCGTTAATGTGCGAGCGAAGTAAAGTGCAGTTGGATTAAACGAATGCTTTGCTTTTACCCCCTAGGTAAAATGAGTAATCCAATGCTCCCATAGCATTGGTGCTTCCGTGCACTTGCATGACCAAAATGCCGTAATTTCGAGTGGATTCTTTCCCATCCCCGCGCCGTATCCTGCTTGCTGAGCCATGAGGAAAACGCAAATTAATAATGTAAACTTCTTATCAACAAGTCTCCAAACTCTACGTACTTCAACTGTTTTAAATAACACGCACACACAGCATCAGCTGACATGTACTTATTTAATTAGCACCAAGGTCTCGGAAAGCACCAGTGGCACCAGAAAACAAACTCAATAAACAATATAAACAATCTAACTGAGCTCAATTAATCAACCTACGAAACGTATATACATGACAATTGCTACGACTCCGCGGTGTCTTTCTCCTGGTCCTTACCTTTGGGAAACTGAGCCCACGTATCTTTCATTTTCATGCCACACAAATCACAACACTATGCCGACACAAAAATGTTCCACTACAACACTTTTCCAGTGCACTTTTCGAATACAAATACAAACTTTTTCCAGGTAATAAATTTCTCAAAAACTCCATTTCCTCATCTGCTAATTTTCATTTTGAGTACAAAATTTCGCTTAATAGTGTAAATTCTAAATCAGCCCATGCTGCTTTCTCAAGAAATTTTGTCAAAAAAGACAGCCGGTCATCTATCTCAGGGTGCAAAGAAAACTTTTTTTTTAAATTTCTATGTCTGATAGTTGTTTTAAGGATACGTTCTATATCAGCATGATGAAAACTTTCAGTTGTTTTGAATTACGCTTCTGTTTCTGCTTACGTATATTCAGTGTTCAATGGTAGCCATATCCCATTTTTTTGCTTTCGAAAACTTCACTCTCAGATCTCTGACGAAAACCTTGTGGCATTTATATCATCAACGAACAAGGCTACTTGCCTTCATGCCTTTTTTGGATGCAGAACAGGCCAAAACCTCTTTTGATTCAGCTGATTAGCGCAATAGATTCTCCACAGACTTCATGCGGATAGCTTCAAGAGCAGAAAATCAATCAGCTGATAGCGTGAAGTGATTGACCAGCATTGTTTTTTAACATTCTTGATATTGGCGGCTTTCATTAACCTCTTTTCTAGACTTTGCTCGTTTTTTTTACATTTCCAGATCCTCAAAGAAATTTTTGGTTGATTGCTGGTGACGCTTCTCATATTTCACCGCTGCGTGGTGTCGCTGCGCACAAAATTCGAAACGACTCATCAGTTTTTCAACGATTCCTGGAAAGTTCAGATATGAAAGTTTCGAATGAATCTTGGAAGGATTCGAACATTGAGGCGTTCATCGTATATCAAACAACATGGTTGTCACAGATCTGTTTTGGGATACTGTTGATATAGTGGGTTTCGAAGGGACATTAAGCTTGTACCTTGAGGCAAAGTTAGTTTTCGGTTTCGGCTTCACCTCCCTAGTCGAGATTTTTCACCTAATTTGAAGCAAGATTTGAGCGGTTTGAGCGGTTTTTTAGACAATTGCGCTCAAAACCTTGCTTCATAAAGAGCCGTTTGAGCGGTTTTTGAGCGTTCTATCTATAAAAAAGAGCCCAAAAACCGCCCCAAATTTGGGCGGTTTTTGAGCGGGTTTTCCAGATAAACCAGTCAAGTGTTGGGCGGTTTTTATGCGTTTCTTTTTTTTTAAATAAACCGCTCAAAAACAGTTTAAATCTTGCGCGGTTTTTGAGCGTTTTTTTAAAGACAAACCGCTCAATAACCGCTAAAACCGCTCATTATAAAGCAAGATATTGAGCGCAATCGTCTAGAAAAACCGCTCAAACCACTCAAATTTTGCTTCAAATCAAGAACAGTCATCAAATAAACAAGAACAATGAAATTCAAACAGCAAGTGTTACTTTAAAACTAGAACTATTTTGGTTTTATTTTGAATTTATTGGGTTTTTGGCTGGTAAAACTGTAAAACAGTTGGAAAAAGCAAAAAAACCAGTCTGTATGCATTTTTAAAGTGCAGCTAGCTAGAACAGCATACTTGCTGATCATATACAAACCGCTCAAACGGCTCAAATCTTGCTGGAAAACAGCTAAAACAGTTCAAATCTTGAGCGGTTTTTGATCGGGATCTCGACCCGGGCTGACTTATGTTTCGACCGATTCGAACAAAAAAAGCTATTTGTCGACCAACTCTACTAAAAATGGCTGTTTCGACGACTCGACTGAAGGTAAAATGTGTTCGACCCAAGCGACCTATATTTCGACCGACTCGACTCCTGCTGGGTATGTTTTTCCGACTCAATCAAGAAGAATTTTATTTTACCCAAATGTGATATGTTTTGACCAAATCGACCCAAACTGGTAATTTCGACCGACTCGACTGAAGGTAAATAATGTTCGACGCAAGCGAGCTGTGTCTCGATCGACTCGACTGAAGGTAAAATGTGTTCAATGTTTTAACTGACTCTATCTCTTTAATTTATGCCATTCAAAAGTTGATCAACCATAATATTTTACAACCAACTAGTATAATAAGTTCTGACATAGTCTAAACTTATTTCTTAATGAATCAAAAATTTCATTTTGGATTTGATAACTTTTTTATTAGTTCTTCAAAACTTCATTATTAGTTATTTTTTTCGGGCAAAACATCGCCTCTCGGAATTTGGTCTAAGATCATCTGTGGCTCAGTTCTTGAGGTCGACTATTTTTCGAAACTGTGTTCGACCAGGTGTGACCGAAACAGCTTGAATCACAGTTGAATTTCAGATTTTTTCTTTTGCCGAACTTGATTTTTTTTGAATTTGAGCTTCTTATTGTTGTATTTCAGTTACAAAAGTTTAATTTTTCTCATAACTCCTAGTTTTTTTTTAATTTGATACAACTTATTAGAGCTAAATGGGAAATTCAAATGCTTTTTTACTCATTAGTAAGGTATAGCTGTTTAATAACAAGAACTCTGAGTGAAAAGCTAAAATTAACTTACATGGCTAATACCACCAACTGCGTGGTAACTGCCACTTACAGTCTGGGTTTTCTTATGACAGAAATCCTCAGTTATTGTCTTTTTGGATAATAACACAATTTTGAAACTTTTTTTTTGGTTGATTGCTGGTGACGCTTCTCATAGTTCACCGCTGCTTGGTGTCGCTGCGCACAAAATTCGAAACGACTCATGAATTTTTCAACGATTCCTGGAAAGTTCAGATATGAAAGTTTTGAATGAGTCTTGGACGGATTCAAACATTGAGGCTTTCATCGTATATCAAACAACATGGTTGTTACAGATCTGTTTTGAGATACTGTTGATATACTGGATTTCGAAGGGACATTAAGCTTGTACCTTGGTGCAAAGTTAGTTTTCGGTTTCGGCTTCACCTCGACCCGGCGTCGTTGTCTTAAGTATGCTCGGCCACCTTGTGTTCCCGCTCGCCCATGCACGACGTTGTAAACAATGTTTGCCGAATTTCTAATTTACCTTGTAAACCTCGTTGCTTCTTCATAAACCTCGTTCTCCTATCCATTCTGGTTTTCCAGCTAGACACCGCCCTATTTTTCTGGTTCAGTTGAGTGTTCATCCGATTATACTCCTTCAATGCTTGATTCATTTCCTCAGTCATGCGCTAATTTCTCTCTTCCGTCTCCCTAGCTGCTACGAGGAGGTTCTCTCCAGACATTGCTCAGTCTTACGTTTCAACAAGGTCATCTCTTGTTTAAGTTGAACCGCTTGAACTTCCTGATTGAGTATGTCATTTTTTTGGACACTTAAGGTCGAACGTGCTCAGAAACTGATATCAATTCACCAATATCCGTCACGTTCATCTCCGAGCTCGTTAATGGCGTCAAGTCCGGTGCCATTGCTATCACTGGCAATTGCACTCTGGCGCTAGATGGCGCACCATTCCTTAGAGAGGATATAGATGTCAAGAGTATGTCAGAAGCAGACGGATATCCCAATGTAATACCATCCGGCGCAGTCCTCCGATTAGAAGCTTTTGCTCTTTTTTGGGAGCTTTTGGGTTCATCACTAGGAGTAAAGTCGCGCCAACAAAACTAAAACAGGTTGGGATCCAACACCCTGATTCGACACCCGAGTCGAGATTTTTCACCTAATTTGAAGCAAGACTTGAGCGGTTTGAGCGATTTTTTTAGACAATTACGCTCAAAATCTTGCTTCAAAATGAGCGGTTTGAGCGGTTTTTGAATGGTTTTATCCAAAGAAACCGCTCAAAAACCGCGCAAGATTTGAACGGTTTTGAGCGGTTTATCTAAAAAAATCGCGCAAGATTTGAGCGGTTTTTTAGATAAACCGCTCAAAACCGTTCAAATCTTGCGCGGTTTTTGAGCGTTTTTTTTTAGATAAAACCGTTCAAAAACGGCTCAAACCGCTCATTTTGAAGCAAGATTTTGAGCGTAATTGTCTAAAAAACCGCTCAAACCGCTCAATTCTTACATATTTTCTAGTGGTTATTTTGAAAAAGTCGCTCACATTGTTTTTGATCAAGAAATCGAAAAAAATATTGCTTGATTTGAGAACGGTTAAGCACTTTTTTTAAATTGTAGATAGTGTTTCAACTGCATCCTAGCCTGGGTTGACCAAAAATGCTTATCCTACAATTTCCATAAATGAAAAATTGCTTATCCTACAATTTTTTACAGATTCATAGACTCAAAAAATTGTAAAAAAAACTTTAGGATAAGCGTTTTTTCATATATAGAAATTGTAGAAAAAACATTTTTTCATAAATGGAAATTGTAGGATAAACATTTTTTCATATATGGAAATTGTAGGATAAACATTTTTTCATAAATGGAACTTGTGATAATAGCATTTTATCATAAATGGAAATTGTAAGACAGGCATTTTTTCATATATGGAAATTGTACGGTACGAATTTTTTCATATATAGAAACTGTAAGATGAGCATTTTTTGGAAACTCAAATGAGGCTCAATTAGCGTTTAAACTTACCCATAAGACGTGCAATCTCTGAACAGAGAAGAAAACCAACAGAAAAATCAGAGGGTTTTAGAGGTTGGAACCTCAAACTCTTCATTATCTGTAGGCAAATCTCCTCAACTCTTGAGATAGCAAAAATTTCCTAAGCCTACTCCTAGATGAACCAAAACCATAAGGGAGGAGCTGTCTCAAACGCCAAAAAACCTGTTTTCCTGATGGAAACATTCTCCAAGCATACATACTCCAGTTGTGATCCGCAAGTTCTGTCATCAGCATAAATTCATTTCCTATAAAAAACAAAAATTTACACGTGCGAGAAAACAGAAAAAATTCAACACATACGTAATTAATGTTGATTGATATGATTTCTGATACAAATTCAGAACTACTCGAATGCAAACAAATCAATTTTTAAGGCCACCATCGGAATCATATATGAGATTACTGGGTCAGAAGTCAGCCAAGCGACGGCGCTCAGAAGCAGAATACTGCACTGATTTACAATGTAAAACGGGCAGTAATGTGCTTCTCGGCGCCATCGATTGGCTGACTTCCGACCCAGTCATCTCATATAAGATTCCCATGGTGGCCTTAAAAGTTGTTATTTTTGCATTCGAGTAGTTCTGAATTTGGATCAGAAATCATATCAATGAACATTAATTACGTATTTGTTGAATTTTTTCTGTTTTCTCGCACGTGTAAATTTTGACCTTGTGTCCCCGCTCGCCCATGCACGACGTTGTCTACAATGTTTGGCGAATTTCTGATTTACCTTGTAAACCTCGTCGCTTCCTCGTAAACCTCGTTCTCTTATCCATTCTGGTTTTCCAGCTAGACACCGCCCTAATTTTCTAGTTCAGTTGAGTGTTCCTCCGATTATACTCCTTCAATGCTTGATTCATTTCCTCAGTCATGCGCTAATTTCTCTCTTCCGTCTCCCTAGCTGCTACGAGGAGGTTCTCTCCAGACATTGCTCAGTCTTACGTTTCAACAAAGTCTGCTCCTGTTTGAATTGAACCGCTTGAACTTCCTGATTGACTATATCATTTTTTCGGACACTTAATATCGAAAGTGCTCAGAAACTGATACCAATTCACCAATATCCGTCACCTTCATCTCCGAGCTCTTCAATGGCGTCAAGTCCGGTGCCATTGCTATCACTGGCAATTGCACTCTGGCGCTAGATGGCGCGTCATTTCTTAAAGAGGATATAGATGTCATCAGTATGTCAGAAGCAGACGGATATCCCAATGTATTACCATCCGGCGCAGTCCTCCCGTTAGAAGCTTTTGCTATTTTTTGGGAGCTTTTGGGTTTCTCACTAGGAGTAAAGTCAGAACTTTAGACAGTCGCGCCAACAAAACTGAAACAGACTGGGATCCAACCCCCTGATTCGACAAACATGGTCACCATCAGAGCGTAGCTTGTCTCTGAGGACGAGTTAATGAGAGCCAAGAACCTTCAAAATTGGCTTTTAGGCACTCCCATCTTTTTTCCGTTCAGTTTTTTTTCTGCCTCAAGAGTCTCGCAAAAAGGATTGGATTATTCTGATGTCCTCATATTTTTCATTTTTCATGATCTATTTCAGTTAATTTTGATAACGTTTTGGATGTAAAGTTTTGGATGTTGTATAAAGTTGACCTGTATATCTTAGTCACTTGTTCATCTGAACAACATCTACTCATTTCTAAAGATCTCGAGTTGATCGCGCATGAATGTAGTGTAAAAACAAGGTCTCCACAAACCAACAAGGTAGTGCACAAGGTCTCCACAAACCAAAAGAAAAGCAAATTTCCGATAGACATGAAAACGAGGAACAAGGGAGTGCTGATCAAAAAGAGGATTGAGAGTGCTGAGAGTAAGTCAAGGGGACTGTGCTTTGAGCCAGAAACTTCATTTCCTAACATGGACAGCAAAACAAACGATATATGATCTAACTTTAATTGGACACAAAAACCCTATCAATCAGCCCTCACAAGAAGAAGTCTTGAGAAAAAACCTGGTCTTCGATAGAAAGCGTAAGCTATGTAACTTTGAGAAAAAAATTTCTCGTCGGACAAATCAATTTTCTTGTAGAACTTAATCATCTTAAAAAAATGTTTTCAAATTTATTCAAATGGATTAGGTCATAATTTTCACAGCTTAAAACAATTGTTTTATAAACTACTTTTTTTTTCTTTAGAAAAAAAATTCTTTTTTCGCAGCGGAGTTTACCATTTTTTCATAATTATCTTACTCAAATTCGTTACTGGCTTGAAATATGGCTCAACTTCAACTTCAAAAAAATCAACAAACTAAAAAACATCCAAAGTCGGAAACTCTCTTCATTTTGAAAGGTTGGAATAATGCTTTCAAATTGAAGAGAGCATGGTTTTTTGCCATTCTTGATATTGGCGGCTTTCATTAAACTCTTTTCTAGATTTTGCTCGTTTTTATTACATTTCTAGATCCTCCAAGAATTTATTGGTTGATTGCTGGTGACGCTTCTCATAGTTCACCGCTGCTTGGTGTCGCTGCGCACAAAATTCGAAACGACTCATGAATTTTTCAACGATTCCTGGAAAGTTCAGATATGAAAGTTTTGAATGAGTCTTGGACGGATTCAAACATTGAGGCTTTCATCGTATATCAAACAACATGGTTGTTACAGATCTGTTTTGAGATACTGTTGATATACTGGATTTCGAAGGGACATTAAGCTTGTACCTTGGTGCAAAGTTAGTTTTCGGTTTCGGCTTCACCTCGACCCGGCGTCGTTGTCTTAAGTATGCTCGGCCACCTTGTGTTCCCGCTCGCCCATGCACGACGTTGTAAACAATGTTTGCCGAATTTCTAATTTACCTTGTAAACCTCGTTGCTTCTTCATAAACCTCGTTCTCCTATCCATTCTGGTTTTCCAGCTAGACACCGCCCTATTTTTCTGGTTCAGTTGAGTGTTCATCCGATTATACTCCTTCAATGCTTGATTCATTTCCTCAGTCATGCGCTAATTTCTCTCTTCCGTCTCCCTAGCTGCTACGAGGAGGTTCTCTCCAGACATTGCTCAGTCTTACGTTTCAACAAGGTCATCTCTTGTTTGAGTTGAACCGCTTGAACTTCCTGATTGAGTATGTCATTTTTTTGGACACTTAAGGTCGAACGTGCTCAGAAACTGATATCAATTCACCAATATCCGTCACGTTCATCTCCGAGCTCGTTAATGGCGTCAAGTCCGGTGCCATTGCTATCACTGGCAATTGCACTCTGGCGCTAGATGGCGCACCATTCCTTAGAGAGGATATAGATGTCAAGAGTATGTCAGAAGCAGACGGATATCCCAATGTATTACCATCCGGCGCAGTCCTCCGGTTAGAAGCTTTTGCTCTTTTTTGGGAGCTTTTGGGTTCATCACTAGGAGTAAAGTCGAGCCAACAAAACTAAAACAGGTTGGGATCCAACACCCTGATTCGACACCCGAGTCGAGATTTTTCACCTAATTTGAAGCAAGACTTGAGCGGTTTGAGCGATTTTTTTAGACAATTACGCTCAAAATCTTGCTTCAAAATGAGCGGTTTGAGCGGTTTTTGAATGGTTTTATCCAAAGAAACCGCTCAAAAACCGCGCAAGATTTGAACGGTTTTGAGCGGTTTATCTAAAAAAATCGCGCAAGATTTGAGCGGTTTTTTAGATAAACCGCTCAAAACCGTTCAAATCTTGCGCGGTTTTTGAGTGTTTTTTTTTAGATAAAACCGTTCAAAAACGGCTCAAACCGCTCATTTTTAAGCAAGATTTTGAGCGTAATTGTCTAAAAAAACCGCTCAAACCGCTCAAATCTTGCGCGGTTTTTGAGCGGTTTTTTTAGATAAACCGTTTAAAAACGGTCAAACCGCTCATTTTGAAGCAAGATTTTGAGCGTAATTGTCTAAAAAACCGCTCAAACCGCTCAATTCTTACATATTTTCTAGTGGTTATTTTGAAAAAGTCGCTCACATTGTTTTTGATCAAGACATCGAAAAAAATATTGCTTGATTTGAGAACGGTTAAGCACTTTTTTAAATTGTAGATAGTGTTTCAACTGCATCCTAGCCTGGGTTGACCAAAAATGCTTATCCTACAATTTCCATATATAAAAAATTGCTTGTCCTACAATTTTTTACAGATTCATAGACTCAAAAAATTGTAAAAAAAAAACTTTAGGATAAGCGTTTTTTCATATATAGAAATTGTAGAAAAAACATTTTTTCATAAATGGAAATTGTAGGATAAACATTTTTTCATAAAGGGAACTTGTGATATAAGCATTTTATCATAAATGGAAATTGTAAGACAGGCATTTTTTCATATATAGAAATTGTACGGTACGAATTTTTTCATATATAGAAACTGTAAGATGAGCATTTTTTGGAAACTCAAATGAGGCTCAATTAGCGTTTAAACTTACCCATAAGATGTGCAATCTCTGAACAGAGAAGAAAACCAACAGAAAAATCAGAGGGTTTTAGAGGTTGGAACCTCAAACTCTTCATTATCTGTAGGCAAATCTCCTCAACTCTTGAGATAGCAAAAATTTCCTAAGCCTACTCCTAGATGAACCAAAACCATAAGGGAGGAGCTGTCTCAAACGCCAAAAAACCTGTTTTCCTGATGGAAACATTCTCCAAGCATACATACTCCAGTTGTGATCCGCAAGTTCTGTCATCAGCATAAATTCAATTCCTATAAAAAACAAAAATTTACACGTGCGAGAAAACAGAAAAAAATCAACACATACGTAATTAATGTTCATTGATATGATTTTTGATCCAAATTCAGAACTACTCGAATGCAAACAAATCAATTTTTAAGGCCACCATCGGAATCATATATGAGATTACTGGGTCAGAAGTCAGCCAAGCGACGGCGCTCAGAAGCAGAATACTGCACTGATTTACAATGTAAAAAGGGCAGTAATGTGCTTCTCGGCGCCATCGATTGGCTGACTTCCGACCCAGTCATCTCATATAAGATTCCCACGGTGGCCTTAAAAGTTGATATTTTTGCTTTCGAGTAGTTCCAAAAAAACAGCCCAAACCGCCCAAACCGCTCAAATCTTGCTGAAAAACCACTCAGACCGCTCATATCTTGAGCGGTTTTTGAGCGTTATCTCAACCCGGGCTCGACCCGGCGTCGTTGTCTTGAGTATGCTCAGCCACCTTGTGTCCCCGCTCGCCCATGCACGACGTTGTCTACAATGTTTGCCGAATTTCTGATTTACCTTGTAAACCTCGTCGCTTCCTCGTAAACCTCTTTCTCTAATCCATTCTGGTTTTCCAGCTAGACACCGCCCTAATTTTCTGGTTCAGTTGAGTGTTCCTCCGATTATACTCCTTCAATGCTTGATTCATTTCCTCAGTCATGCGCTAATTTCTCTCTTCCGTCTCCCTAGCTGCTACGAGGAGGTTCTCTCCAGACATTGCTCAGTCTTACGTTTCAACAAGGTCATCTCTTGTTTGAGTTGAACCGCTTGAACTTCCTGATTGAGTATGTCATTTTTTTGGACACTTAAGGTCGAACGTGCTCAGAAACTGATATCAATTCACCAATATCCGTCACGTTCATCTCCGAGCTCGTTAATGGCGTCAAGTCCGGTGCCATTGCTATCACTGGCAATTGCACTCTGGCGCTAGATGGCGCACCATTCCTTAAAGAGGATATAGATGTCATCAGTATGTCAGAAGCAGACGGATATCCCAATGTATTACCATCCGGCGCAGTCCTCCCGTTAGAAGTTTTTGCTATTTTTTGGGAGCTTTTGGGTTCCTCACTAGGAGTAAAGTCAGAACTTTAGACAGTCGCGCCAACAAAACTGAAACAGACTGGGATCCAACCCCCTGATTCGACAAACATGGTCACCATCAGAGCGTAGCTTGTCTCTGAGGACGAGTTAATGAGAGCCAAGAACCTTCAAAATTGGCTTTTAGGCACTCCCATCTTTTTTCCGTTCAGTTTTTTTTCTGCCTCAAGAGTCTCGCAAAAAGGATTGGATTATTCTGATGTCCTCATATTTTTCATTTTTCATGATCTTTTTCAGTTAATTTTGATAAAGTTTTGGATGTAAAGTTTTGGATGTTGTATAAAGTTGACCTGTATATCTTAGTCACTTGTTCATCTGAACAACATCTACTCATTTCTAAAGATCTCGAGTTGATCGCGCATGAATGTAGTGTAAAAACAAGGTCTCCACAAACCAACAAGGTAGTGCACAAGGTCTCCACAAACCAAAAGAAAAGCAAATTTCCGATAGACATGAAAACGAGGAACAAGGGAGTGCTGATCAAAAAGAGGATTGAGAGTGCTGAGAGTAAGTCAAGGGGACTGTGCTTTGAGCCAGAAACTTCATTTCCTAACATGGACAGCAAAACAAACGATATATGATCTAACTTTAATTGGACACAAAAACCCTATCAATCAGCCCTCACAAGAAGAAGTCTTGAGAAAAGTCCTGGTCTTCGATAGAAAGCGTAAGCTATGTAACTTTGAGAAAAAAATTTCTCGTCGGACAAATCAATTTTCTTGTAGAACTTAATCATCTTAAAAAAATGTTTTCAAATTTATTCAAATGGATTAGGTCATAATTTTCACAGCTTAAAACAATTGTTTTAAAAACTACTTTTTTTTTCTTTAGAAAAAAATTCTTTTTTCGCAGCGGAGTTTACCATTTTTTCATAATTATCTTACTCAAATTCGTTACTGGCTTGAAATATGGCTCAACTTCAACTTCAAAAAAATCAACAAACTAAAAAACATCCAAAGTCGGAAACTCTCTTCATTTTGAAAGGTTGGAATAATGCTTTCAAATTGAAGAGAGCATGGTTTTTTGCCATTCTTGATATTGGCGGCTTTCATTAAACTCTTTTCTAGATTTTGCTCGTTTTTATTACATTTCTAGATCCTCCAAGAATTTATTGGTTGATTGCTGGTGACGCTTCTCATAGTTCACCGCTGCTTGGTGTCGCTGCGCACAAAATTCGAAACGAATCATCAATTTTTCAACGATTCCTGGAAAGTTCAGATATGAAAGTTTCGAATGAATCTTGGACGGATTCAAACATTGAGGCTTTCATCGTATATCAAACAACATGGTTGTCACAGATCTGTTTTGGGATACTGTTGATACACTGGGTTTCGAAGGGACATTAAGCTTGTACCTTGGGGCAAAGTTAGTTTTCAGTTTCGGCTTCACCTCGACCCGTCGTCGTTGTCTTAAGTATGCTCGGTCTTCTTGTGTCCCCGCTCGCCCATGCACGACGTTGTAGACAATGTTTGCTGAACTTCTGATTTACCTTGTAAACCTCGTCGCTTCTCTTATCCATTCTGGCTTTCGAGCTAGACACCGCCCTAATTTTCTGGTTCAGTTGAGTGTTCATCCGATTATACTCCTTCATTACTTTATTCATTTCCTCAGTCATGCGCTAATTTCTCTCTTCCGTCTCCCTAGCTGCTACGAGGGAGGTTCTCTCCAGACATTGCTCAGTCTTATGTTTCAACAAGGTCATCTCCTGTTTGAATTGAACTGCTTGAACTTCCTGATTGACTATCTCATTTTTTTGGACACATAATATCGAAAGTGCTCAGAAACTGATATCAATTCACCAATTTTCGTCACCTTCATCTCCGAGCTCGTCAATGGCGTCAAGTCCGGTGCCATTGCTATCACTGACAATTGCACTCTGGCGCTAGATGGCGCGCCATTCCTTAGAGAGGATATAGATGTCAAGAGTATGTCAGAAGCAGACGGATATCCCAATGTAATACCATCCGGCGCAGTCCTCCGGTTAGAAGCTTTTGCTCTTTTTTGGGAGCTTTTGGGTTCATCACTAGGAGTAAAGTCGGAACTTTATCCAGTCGCGCCAACAAAACTAAAACAGACTGGGATCCAACCCCCTGATTCGACACCCGAGTCGAGATTTTTCACCTAATTTGAAGCAAGACTTGAGCGGTTTGAGCGGTTTTTTTTAGAATATTACGCTCAAAATCTTGCTTCAAAATGAGCGGTTTGAGCGGGTTTTGAACGGTTTATCTAAAAAAATCTTATAGGAAAATTGTATGATAACCATTTTTATTTTCAAAAAAAAATAAACGTAATTATTTTTCATCACGAGACTGTTGTATTTGGTTCAAATAGCCGGAGAAACTAGATTGAATCTTTTTTCAATGGTTTTTTGAAATTGTATGAAAGTTGTATGATTAGCATTTTTCAATACATTTGATGCAGGCAATTTTATGATAAGCTTTTTCGGTGTGAGGAAATGTAAGTTACGCATTTTCGGTTTATGGAGGTCAACCCGGGGTCACATTACCTTTCCAGGCCTTTTTGTTGGTTTTAATCGGTTTTCTTTATAATACCGCTCAAAAACCGCTTAAAAACCATCAAATCTTGCTTGAGAAACCGTTCAAAAATCACCGCAAGAAATGAGCGGTTTTTGAGCGGTTTTTTAAGCAAGATTTGAGCGGTTTGAGCGGTTTTTCCAAAAAAAAAAAATGCTCAAACCCCCCAAACCGCTCAAACCGCTCAAATTTTGCTGAAAAACCGCTCAAACCGCTCATATCTTAGGACGGTATCGTAGCCTGTCTCTGAGGACGAGTTCCTGAGAGCCACGAATCTTCAAATTTGGCTTTTAGGCATTCCCATCTTTTTTCCGTTCAGTTTTTTTTCTGCCTCAAGAGTCTCGCAACAAGGATTGGATTATTCTGATGTCCTCATATTTTTCATGATCTATTTCAGTTAAATTTCTCTTCGAGTTCGAAATTCAATCTATCATGGCTACCGGCGGCCAGCGTCCTCGTTTGAGCCAACGTTTCCCCTCGATCGTCATCAAGTGAGTATTTTTGAGTTCTGGCTTCAAATTCTCCAGAAGCGCAGGTTAGAGTTTGCAGTTCGCACTGCCTGAACTTCCCCGATCTCTATCTCTATCTCTATTTTTAACTCTACCTACTACTCAGAGACGATTAATTACGTTTTGGATGTAAAGTTTTGGATGTTGTATATAGTTGACCTGTATATCTTAGTCACTTGTTCATATGAACAACATCTACTCATTTATAAAGATCTCGAGTTGATCGCGCATGAATTTAGTCTATAAACAGAGCACAAGTTCTCCACAAACCGAAAGAAAAGCAAATTTCTGATAGACATGAAAACGATGAACAAGGGAGTGCTGATCAAAAAGCAGGTTGAGAGTGTTGAGAAAAAGTCAAGGGGACTGTGCTTTGAGCCAGACACTTCATTTCCTAACATGGACAGCACAACAAACGATATAGTACCTAACTTTTATTGGACACAAAAACCCTATCAATCAGCCCTCACATGAAGAAGTCTTAAGAAAAGTCCTGATCTTCGATAGAAAGCGTAAGTTATGTACCTTTGAGAAAAAAATTTCTCGTGGAACAAACCAATTTTCTTGTAGAACTTAATCATCTAAAAAAAATTGTTTTTCAAAATTATTTAAATGGATTAGGTCTTAATTTTCACAGCTTAAATTAATTGTTTTATACACTATTTTTTCTTTTTTTAGAAAAAATCCATTTTTCGCAGCTCAATTCATCATTTTTCATAAATATCTTACTCAAATTCGTTACTGGTTTGAAATGTGGCTCAATTTCAACTTCAAAAAGATCAACAAATTAAAAGACATCCAAAGTCATAAACTCTCTTTAATTTGAAAGGTTGGAATAATGCTTTCTCTGCACCCTCGGAACCCATCAGCAAACCACAGCAGGACTACCGTCGTCTACTCTGGTACCTCCCAATCCAAAGTTGAAAAATCATTTCGGAACATGGAATAATTTCTTTAATAATTATTAAAGTTCGCTTTTTTATATAAAATATTTACTACGCGTGAACCAGATAAAAATTAATTGCTATCAAACATCAAATCGTGGTTTATCCCCAGGCCCAAATAAAACATTTAGTGGTATCCAATGAGAAGAAGTCATTTCGAACGACGATTGATTTAATTGTTGATTTTCAAATTCAGCTATAAGTAAAAGTAAGAGCTAGAAGAAAAACAGTTTGCTCGACTCATTAATTTCAGCGGTTCAAACTTCTTCGAAAATCGAAAATATTTCGAAACTTGGAAAACGCCAATGCCGAATCTCTTCTTGCCCACATGCGCTCATGCACTGCCTACTAAGTTTGAACGTTTTGAGACTTTCCCCATCAACATCTGCACTGGCTGATGTACTTGTGCAACACTATTGGAACATATTTATCCTTCACGCCAATACTGTAACACCAGCGTCAAATTAGAGGTTCATCACTGGTGGAAATGGGCATAACACCCTCCAATGAGAGATCAAAAATATAATTTTTTTTCCAATTTTTATCACACGTTTTTTGAGAGATATTCAAATTTTTTTCTCACCATATAATTTTTTTTCAAATGCCAAGAGAATCCATTGGAGTGCGTGCAATTGAATCGTAAACTGCCTCTTGGCAATAAAAAAAATAGGATTTTTCAGAAATGCTGTAGATTCGCATGATTGGTCCATGTTACCAAGTATACTTAACATATTCCAGTACTTGTTGTATCCACAGACATCGAAATTGTGATAATTTTTGATGACGCCACCATCGAGCAGCTTTTAGCTTATAAGAAAGGCTCTTGGTCGCTCCACACCGTACAGAGCAATCAGCTTTCCGACAAAACTTCAATGAGATCGTCGCGAACAAATCTTCAGGGAAGAAAACGTCGCAAACAAATCAACCGTTAAATTTTCCTCTAAAAACACTCAAACGAAGACAGAATCACAAATTTAGTAAAACTCTTGCTTGCTAAGTAAAGGCAACGCCGACTTCGGAAACAGTAAAAGCAAACTTGCACAATGCTTTTTAAAGAAAGGACGCCAAAGCAAAGCGCTAAAATCATGTTTAGAACTATCCCTGGCACAAAACACAACCCAAACTTGGATGCCATAACCTGCAGTATGGGCTGTAGCATGGGGCCGAGAGCAAGTTGCCGCCCATTTATTTTGAACGTAATCCTTTTGGCAAAGAACTTTCCAACTTGGATTAATTATGGCCGTTAAAAACAAATCTTCTGCAACATCGATAAATAACGGCGAATGAATAAGGCTGACAAAAAAATATGACTCTTTTCAAACTATTGTGAAATATGCAATTTTTTAATTTTTTAATTGCAGCTGATTTTAATTGTTCTCCTTCCTGTCTGATATCAGATCTCTTAGAAATCAAAATTTTTTCGACCTTTCAACAATTTTAATTCTACAGAGGGGATTACATGAGAAAAAAGTGATTTAGACTCTATCTCTGCGCTCAGCCCAATAACTTTTTTCTTTTTTGCAATTATTTCGAAATCAAATTTTTGTCCCTGTTGACCACGCAGAGCATCGATACAAATAAAGGATTGCCGTTTGTCTTCCCAAAGAATAGGTCTCAAGTAGCCCCTCTTTTCTCTTCCACTGATATGACCTCCACGGGCAACTTTGGCGGCGAAGGTTGATAAGGACAAAAGTAAATTAGCAAACTTAATGCTCATGGCCACAAAAGTGTTGCGCGCTTGAGAAAAGTAAACGCCATACAAACCTGTTTTCAATTTGAACACACCGGGAGAACGTTGCCACATCCTGCATGCTTATCAAAATTTTCGGTTCATTTTCTTGAGATTACATGAGCATCAAGAAGCAACATCACAAGCATTTGCTTGAATAGAAGGACTGTTCCTTGAAATTGGCGTAATTGCTGAAAATGAACCATCGCTGCATTTCCTGTGGTATGAGGATGCCATTACAAGTGTGATAACATTTGAATACACTCGACGTATTGTCCAAGCCCGGGACTCCTCATCGGATATCCAGAAAAATCCAATTTAAAAAAAACGGCACGTGATAGAACCCGTTTTATCTTGAAAAAAATATAGAGAGTTAGCTGTAGGTAATGAAATAATCCATTGCTTCTGAATTCTTAAAGGACAGCAGTTGTGTTTAAGGTCCAATTTTTCTCTACAAAAAAGCAATTGGCTTTTCCGACTAAATATTGATGATGCCTGAATGCCTGAAAAATATAATTCAAAGGTCCATTGATGATATAACTGAAAAACCTAGAAAAAAATTGTCGCCAAACTCGACATCACGTACATAAGCATTCATCTTCAATTTACATTTCAAGTTCCGCTATTTTGGTAAAACAACACGCCTGATCGTCAAATAGTCAGCTCCAAAATTCAAAGGTCAAAATAATTCTTTCGCATAATGAAGCACTCACGTCAAAGTATAAATTGCTCCCCTTTAATAGATCCTTCTGGTCGCCTTCGATTCAAGGTATTTATAACCATTATTTCTGAAATCTACTTTATAAGCAAACGCATCATCATAATTGATGGAAATCAGCTATCTGTTTCTCCTCAAAAAATTTGGTTATCAATGTATGGGTCGTCTGAAAGCAATTGAACAATGCTGTCTCAAAAATTTTATCGCTACTTCGCAGATCGAACTAAGTTACGTCTTGCAATATAAATCTGGGCGAAATTGTCTGAAGTGATGGCTTTTTCGGACACTATTATGTAAAGATTGCGCCAAATGTTGGAATTTCAGTTAACCTTTTTGATCACAAGAGCCATTCACATAAAAGCCAAATTTTTGAGTTATTTTGGGTTGAAAGATCGATCGCAATGCGTAGAACTTCGTCATGTTTCTTGTCAAACTATGTATTTAACTGTACGCCGCAGAGAAGAGAGAGAGAGAGAGAGAGAGAGAGAAAGTTAGACAGACAGACAGTCTGAGAGAGGGAAGAGAGAAGAGAGAGGGAGGGAGAGAGAGAGAGAGAGAAAGAGAGAGAGAGAGAATAGAATAATTAAGGTCTGATCTCGGCTGAGGCCTTTATTTTTGACATCAAGCCTTATTAAAAATATTGATAATTGTTTGCATTGAAATATTAATTTAAACCTTGAACAGAGGTAATGTCGGAAAGATGTTGTAGAAGAGGAGTGCAAAAACTTGAAATATATTTTTTGGAAAGGTCAAATAAGCAGGTGACAGTAAAGATTGTTATTGAAAAAAAACTACCACTAAACTTTTGACGCTTGACAATTCTGAACAAGTGATACGTTTAAGAAACACTGTTCTAAAACAAATCTAATATAAATATTCCCAAAACTTTTGTTAAAGGTTACGTTGGCGTGATAGTGTGGTTATTGAAAGCTAAACAGATAATTTTCGTCGTTTAAACGGTGCGGTGCTAGGATAAAAGGGTCTGATCTACAGTAAGGCTGTTCGTGACTGTAAACAAAGCGAAAACATTGGAACATTTTAGGAATTATTCGAACACTCTGAAGCACAAAATTGATTTTCAAAAAACTTGAGAGCAATTTTTGTCATAAAAAGTTTGGATTGGGGTCTTCTAGGGTATTTGGTACTAGATTACTGGGTATCTGAAAGCTCTTGTCGATTTCTAATTTTTCAAAAATAAGAAGACATGAAACTGAGAAAACAAGATCGGGGTTAAAAAGTGCCTGACTCTATCCGGCCTAAACAGATAGCATGACAGTCAACCGGTATATTCAAATTGTTACTATTGACAAATTATGTGTAGATATACCAAATTCGGACATGTTTTATCAGACACGGCAAACACAGTTCGAAAAGACCACAAAAAGTAGAAAACTCCAAAAACTCGAGTTCAAAAATTTTAATGAACCCAGGTTAAAAAAATTACATTTAAAAAAAGTCCACGCAGCATTGCTTCTAAATCAGACATAAGCGAAATTGCGAAACAATTTCAGTGAAACTTTAATCAAATAAACATGTTCTTACAAAACGGAAGAAAAAATCGAATCCGCCAAAAATTTTCTAAAAAAGATAGATATTTATCGCGTAAAATTTTTTAAAATAGTTCGAAGATCCCAAATTTTTATTTTTTAAATATTATGTTCCGACCTTTGAAAAAATAGACTGAAAACTTGTGCTCGGACGTTTTTTGTCTCTAGACATCTGGCGACATTTTCTTTAGCCTTTTTCGACAATTTGGTGCAATCGAGTGTGGGATGACTTCGCACTCAAGAGCATAAGAGGTAAAAACAACTCACTGTCAACAAAACAATATGTTGGATCGTGGAAAGGCTTGCACGTAGCAGAAGAATTTCTCGCGCCGCAAATTGACTGAAGAAATTCATCATACCACGTTCTGCCTTGTAGAGCAGTACAATAATTGCGAGTCCGTTTGTGGATCATTTTATCAACTGTCAACATTTTCTTGATGTAGGTACTTTCACATTTGTTATACTTTGTCAGCCCTAATACCAACAGAGTTGTATTATTATTGTGATTATTTGAGAATGGTTACTTTTGTGAAATAAAATATTTCAGGTTTTTAGGATGTATCACTTTTATACAAAAAATTTGGAAGCCGTACTGAAAAAGTGCATTGCGGCCATCTTTTTATCTCGATTTCTCGGTGACTATAGTAAAAAATGTTATATCAGTCAGATTTTACGGAATCAGAAAAAAAACAGTAATAGTTTCAAAAGACTGCTCTAAATTCAACTCCTCAAAGTGGCATGAAAATTTTGCGCGGATTCAGCAAAAATTTCGACTAGTCTCGAGACAGGGAGAATACTAAGATTTTTGGACAACGCAAACCAAAGTCGAGTTAATTTTTTGTTATAAAATGACTTCAACGTGAATAAAGTTGTTCAATGTGTAGAAAACTTAAAAAAATTTAAGGTTCCAAAAAAAATTACCAAGAGCGAAACGTGAGAATAGGATAAAAATAACATAAGTTTCATTACATTTCAGACTAGATTATGTCTGCATTTGATTTGTCTTTAATAAGTTCTGCTCCCAATAGTTCATAATTTCGTTCGTTAAAGTGTTATAATGGCATAAAAACCGGTATTTTGATAATGCGCTATGGTGACCTACCGGATTCGAAAGTTGCAAGGCAATTTACGTATCCTGTCACGCCCAAGAAAAGGTTACATGCCGAATAAAATTTCAGAAACGCAAAGTAAAACTCGAAACTGTGTGCAAAATTTCAGATGTTTTTTCATTTGTTTTCTATCTAATCGCAAAAAGTAACATCATTTTTTTCAATTCAATCGCAAAAGGTAACATCATTTTTTCCGATCCAATCACAAAAGTTAACATCATTTTATTCCAAACTGTGTCCTGTGAACATTGTTAAACGTAATTGAACGGGTTTTCCATACATATCTCAAACCTAAAAGTTAGTCCTTTGCTGCCAGGAACGAGTTGCTCGACTATTGTAACGTTTTTGAAAGTCCAGCAAATGCAGTTTTGCGACTGCAATTCCGTAGTCGAGAAGCAATTTTAGGTTGAGCACTAAATCAAAATATACCTCATTTGTGTCGAGAGAGCACAGTTTTTTCCAAGTTCAATTATTTATGAATTAAAAAATAAACGACAAACCGATAAATCAGATCGTGTAAAGTATAAAAGGTTTCTCAAAATTGCCTCAACATTCAAAGTTAGCCCATATAGATACGTAAATTGATTTAGAATGGATTAAGTGGATTTTTACGGTAGAAAAACAATCTACAGTGTATTTTATTGCATTAAAACGGATTCAAATCAATATAAACGGATTTTTACAAGGTGGCGAAAATCATCAAACTATCAACAAAATTGATCTTAACAGCTCCTGTTTTTTAAAACATGAGCAATCTTGTGTACTCAAGAAAATCGTCATCAGCGCTTCAGGGGGCAAAACTCACTCGAGGAGGTTTTTATACTGCAAACTATTGCGCTTTCAGTTTAAAAAGGTTCAAAAAAAAGATCCCGCGGTAATGAGAAGTGAAACTTTGCAAAGTTTGTTTAAATGTCTTTTTCTTTATCAACTTTCTGGACGGAATTAAAAAAAAAACCGTTTCACGATTTAATTTTTGGCAAATTAAGCAGGCTCCCTAAACTTAACATCTCAGTTTCACTCCATTAATTTTTAAAGCTCCTGCTAATGCGTTCTTGAAAACAAAAAACTGAAAATTTCACTTTGTCCCACTAGTTTCTTTTTAAGTTGCTCATCTGTATTTTTTGTAACTACTTTTCTCATCTCAATGATTAATTTTTTTAAGTTTTGCTCACGTCAAAATTTAACGGATAAGCAGTTAGTGTAAAATCATGAAGCAAATTTAAACCGTGAAGTGGATTATTTGGTTCAACTTAAATAACTAATCACGTTTTGAAAAAAAAATGTTAATGATTATAATCAGTTTTTCGTACTATTTACAATTAAGGCTCCAAGTGATTAGTAACAATTTTTAGTTATATAACCGCACGTTTTTTCCACAGTAATTAAACTGTAGGCGCGTGACTCTAATCAAAATGTACGAAGACATTTGAATTTTTATGCCATAACTGTACCTCCACGGAAAAACATAGCACTCAAAATCTAAATTGGGGATGCTCTGCCTCATTATAGTCCACAAGAACATATAAAATATTTTGAAAAAAAATGCGTTATGAAGATTTTCTTGTAACAAGGCTGGGGGGCTAAAAAGCCATGATCTTTCTAAGCTATCCTGCCACTCTCGCTTGGCCTTCCCCCTAACGCTATCAAAGCTTGATTTAAATAAACCTAAGCAGAACCCATTCTCAGAAAACAAAACTACAAAGAAAACACATGCAACCACAAATGGTAAAATTTGTTTTATTTTCTTGATGTAAAACCAAGCATTATGCAGATTTTTATAAGCTTTTAAAAATTACGTGATTAAACCTGTAAGAATTAGACATTTGTTTGACTCGCTTTGTTTTGTTTTGTTTTGTTTTGTTATAAAGCAATAAAAAATAAATGTGGTTAGTTTTTGATCTTATGCTTTCTTAATGCAAGCAAGCCATAATGACAAGCAAGCCATATACACTGAGTAACCACAGCAAACTAGCAAATCACATCACAATTTCTTTTATTTTTGTATAATCAATAACCAAACTCCAGTAAATTCAAACAGCAATTTTAATTTGCTTCAGTTTGTGATAATCTAACAAAAACTACGCAAACTCAGGTTAGATTAGATACCTTTTTATGTTATTCTTGATTTGTTTTTTTTTGTAATTTTTTGCGGGTTTTATATAGCGTGATATTTTTGGTTAATTGTTTTGTAGCTTTCTTCCGTTTTCATTTTTTTTGTGACTACGGTTGAAATCTCTACGTTAGGTTTTTGTTTTTGACGATGATTTAGCCTCAGTTGATCTAATATTGAACGGTTTTCAGCCAAACCATCCTGATTTTTTTCTCAATTTTTGAGTCATGCCAAAATGTAGCAACAGCCATGTGTTATTGGCCTGTGGGAGCTGAATCAGCTTTTGGCCAGTGTTTTTGTATGCCTAGTCATTTTTTGTAGTATCGCCCAGTCCCGCAGTGACAACAATTGATTGCAATTGGATTTATACAGATAACATAGCAAAAACTTGGTTTGCTCCACTAGTTTGATTCAAATCCATTTTTCTTAATTTCTTTTGTTGCATTTTCATAAGAACTTTAAAAACAATGAAATTTCAATATGAATATTTTCATCCCGTTTTTTGCTTGCGTGTTTTTTTTGTATTTTTTCTATAAAGATTACATTAAGAAACTGTAAAGATTAAATTCAAGTTTTCTCGACTATCTAACAATCGAAAAAATTGGGAACAAAATTATTATGCATAGTTTTCATAGTGTGTTGATGTTCGGCATAAAGGAAACTATGAGCATAACTAATAGGTATCTTTCTACATCAAAAATAATTATTTCTTATTTGAATTTTCTTCATTTTCTTCAAGTAGAAGTTCATTTGCCTAACAAAATGCACCTAAGCGGTTGACAATGAAAATGAATTTTGAAGAAAATTTTCTTAGTTTTACTTTTGATTACCGCGGGAACCTTTGGAGTTTCAAAATTCAAAAAGGAATCCACTAAGCTGCGAAATGAGAAATGTATCTAAATGTATTTAATTTTAAGAATCAGAAAATCCATTTAAGGCAATTTATATCATTTTCTTAGGTATTAAAACCCATTTTTCTACACCGTAAAATTCCGTTCAACTCTATTCTAATTTGAATAACGGACCTATTTAGGCTACCGTAAATTTATTTTCATGCAGCATACTATCTGTACAAATTATTTAAAAATCAATTTTGACAGTTTGGGGCAAATTTTTGTCCCTATAACGTTACGACTTGTGATCGGTAAAAAACTGACTCTTACAATTATTTCTTATCGTTCTCAGCTGGTACTTCTAACTGTAATCCTTTTGTGTGATCTCAAGAAGCGCGATCATATTGTAACGTGGCAATAAGATTCTAGGATGATTCCGTCCTTCTGCCTCCGAACACTTCTCTTAATTAGTTCTGTTTGCATAAAAGCATTGCCTATCTATTCATTGGCTCACCCATTTTCGCATACGCCACAGTAGTTGTTAAACACAATCATATCACCCCCTGCGTTCAAGAAATCCGCAGACTTTAGGCAAAACGTTTAATGCTGCTAGTAACACGATGCTGTTTGTAAGTTTAAGTGCCATTTTTCCATCTTTTGCAAGGTGTATTTAGCAACCTCTCGCGGATCTTTTGCCCTATCAGCCAATTGGCATCAGTACTCTCGCAATATTTCACTAAATAAAATCAAGTTGATTGATATTATCCAGAATCCACAAATATTTTGTCTTTGAGCACTTTCTTAAGGCGGTTCTGAAGTAATCTTTTATCAATCCTTGCAAACTGATTTTCGCAAAAATTAAATTCAAATTTTTTGCATTTCAAACGTTCAATTAACAAAATTCAAAACTAAATTTCAAAAAAGAAGTACACATATCAGTTTTTGCTGACATTTTGTCAATACAATTGACAATCAGCTTTATCTGTACGTTTATACAATACAAATTCAGCGAATCTTTGTTTAACCGAATCTTTTTTTGAAGCGTTTGTATCGGCACAAAATTTAACGAGTTTTTTTACATATAGCACCATGATATTGGTCCTTAGGTATTAGGTAAGACACTCAAATCGCTTACAATTAATTTTTTTGGGTAATATGCGTCATTTACTACAACAAAAAGCCAAACATTCATTTGTCAAAAGTGCGCTTCTCCAATGGCATACAAGGAAAAATTTCACACCTTACTATTTCAGACTTTACATGTCTTTCAAACCCATATCAGAAAACGCTGAAGTTGTTCAGCGAGAACGAGACAAAATCCTTGAATTGGTTAGACTATCAGTCAAGAACCGGACGGACTATTGCGAGCTTAACAATTATCTGCAGATATTTCAAACGAACGAAGACGAGAAGTACAAAAAAGAAATGAAAAAATTTTTCTACGAACATTACTCAGAAGCCTTATGGGCCGAATTTCTAGTCAACCTAGAACTTGAAGTCAAGAAAATTCGAAAAAAAGAACTGGGACAACTTGTTAATGGGACGCAAGAAATTGACGCACTTGAAAATTTCTTTCCGTCTCTGGAAAAGCTCATTCCTCTCATGAAAGGATGCCTTGAAGATAAACTATTCGATCCCGGAAAAATTCTAGGTGACATTTGGAAAACATTGAACAATCAGTATGAGCGGATCAGAGTAGTAAATATACACGAGAATGACTTTTTGCTGGCCTTGAAAAGCCATGTAAATTGTCTCCTGACAGAGCTCAACGCAAACAGTATCTCCGAAATTCCTCTCATACAAAACAGTCCGACAATTTCAGATCTTATCAAAAACATCAAGTCCATAACGTCTCCTTGCGCAAGTTCTGCGGAAACACAAAGCCACAATGCGCTGAGATCAAAAATGCACAAACTTCTAGTTGAAAACTCAGATCAATTCCGAACATCTTTCCAGAGAAATCTACTGGAACCACTAATGAATGAGTATCGTAGCCCGCCAGAAATTGAAATACTTGACAATGCAACTGACAAAGATCACAAGGTTCTCAAAGTGAACTGCTGCGGAATAAACATCAATCGACTAAAACAAGAGATGCAGAAAATAGATGTCACGCTTACCGAAACGCGCGTTTATGCCACGAATCTTTTCGTTGTTGACAGTGACTTCTCCGGTATCGGCGCAAACTTTACTGTATCTAGTCCCAAAATCAAAATTTTGCATCCAGAAACAGTTTTAGATGTCTCCGGCATTGATGCTTCTAACGCCTGCAACCCAGAAAAAGCCGAAGATGGAGCAAACCCCGGGGCTTCGGGAGCAGAGGGTGTCCACGGTTACCATGGGATGAGTGGGGGTAATGTGACTATTTGCTGTGACGAAATAGAAGGGGCAAGCAACTTGAAAATTATATCTAATGGGGGAAATGGGGGTGACGGTCAGAATGGCGGCAATGGTCGCGACGGAAAATCTGGTAAAGATGGCAAATCATTGAACTGCAAATCACAGAACGATTTTTTATCAAAATTTGGAAAACTAGAGTATATCGATGACGTGAAAAAATTGGCGTCAAATCTAAAACCATTCGAAATTGAATATGACGATAGTAGTTATTTTTTTGGTACGAAAAGCGATTTGTATTTTCAAGGCAAATACGAAAGCATGAAGACAACGTTAATTCACTATCGGTACCGGGGAAACCTGTGGTTTCGAACCTTGGTCCTTGTCAAAGGTTTGCCAGGCACTGATGGTTCACAGGGCGGAAATGCCGGTGCTGCTGGCGCTAAAGGAGAAGGCGGGTACCCTGGAATAGTCGAAATTTGTGGCTTAAAATCATCAAACTGTATAGGAAAGGAAGAACTAATGAAAAAGATTGAAGCATTCCCAGGAAAAGACGGCAAAGACGGATTTCCCGGAAAGCCTGGAAATGGAGGCCGAAATGGAAATAAAGGCGCGGACTGCGGACGCGTGGAAGCTAATAGAGAGCAGTTTGTATACTTTGGAGTTCTGGAACTTTATGATGACCTCAACGAGACCAAAAGGAGAGTTTGGTCTGGAAAATCCAAAAAGTACTTTGGAATTCAAGAAGTTGGAAAATGGCCGCTAGCGGATTTCTACAAAGAACATGGAAAAAAAGCTATACAACGATCCAACAAACGCCAGAAAGTTCGTAAAAGACTGATTGTCAGAAACGAAATAAACCAAGAAATGAAACAAGCCATGAAAAAGAGCCCACATGTAAAAATTGGAGCATTGTTTCAACAAGAACAGAAAGAAGAAGTTAAAGCTGAAGAGCATGTACAGGAAAACGAAGTAACCAAAACACATCGTATTCAAAGTGTCGGAGCTGAAGAAGTGAAACAAAAAATCAGTTTCACTGTTCCGAAAAAACGAAAAAAGCTCGAAGACAAAAACTTTATTGGTGTACCTCCGTTTAAAAAAGTCGAATACCAAAACACTGTATAGGTTAGAGCCAATTTTTTCAATTCTTTCCTTCCAATAGGAGTGTTACAATGTTTTTGTGCTCGTTGTAATTTTCTGCAAAAAATTCTTGTTTCTGACGGAAAAGATGTTGATTGAAGAGAAGATTGATTGTTGAACTGAAACTTCAAACCTAAAAATTTTTGGGGGTTCAGGAATTGCCAATTTTACCAATTTAGGATGGTGTTTTGTACTTAAAACTCCACAACGAAAACTTTAAAGTCGATACTGAAAAACACAATTTTTTGGTTTCGAAATGATCTTTATTAGCGAGCATTTTATTCCCGTGCAACGACAACAAACCTGCTCGCAATGCTGCAAAATTTTGGAGGTTTTTTGAAAGTTTTGGTAAATATTCATGTTCACACGCCATAGCAATTACAAAGGTTGTTAAACCTGTAGTAAACGTTATTTGAATAACTTAGCTTGTCTAATTTCATCCATGATTTGAAAATTCTGACGTAATCAATCGTCGCATCTGCTACGCGTTAATAGGAGATTGGCAATCAATATTTGTACCATCATACAGTTTCATAAAATTTTATGGACTAAACAATTGTATGAAAAAAAAACGAAGTTATTTTTCACACTACGAAACTTTTTATACGCATATTTTGCCACATTCTGCAAATAAATAACAAGCTTTGTGCTATACTTATTATCTCAAAAAAGTTTATTAACAAAGCAAAAACAAATTTTCGTACCATTAGTTTGTAATGCAATTTTTTTCCATACTATGAAAATGTATGATAAGCTTTTTTTCCGTCAATAAAAAAAATATCCTTTTTTGAAGTTTTGTATTCCAACCGAGAATTTTCGGTTACAAGAAAACCCAAATTTAACTGGCAGATACCACGCATTTGCTGTTATTAGACACCCAAAATAATATTAACATTTTCACACAGAACTATTTACCACAATTTTATTTTTTAATAATAGCTAGAAAACTTTTCTTCAAAAATTTTGGTGAGTGAGAAAAGAGGCCTGTTTTTCTACAAATTGATTTTTATCTTAGCATTTGAAAACAAAAAAAATTGTGTCTATAAAAAAATTGTTGCTTGTGATTTTTGGATTTTTTGGAGGAAAAAATCAATCTGGACTAGGTTATAGATACATATTATATGTTCTTGCATGGAAATATTTGTTTCCTAAAATGTATATTTGAGCACGGAAGCAAAATTTCAACCAAATAAAGATCTTAAAATATTCTATTTCTATGGATAATTCAACCTATACATTTTTCATAAGTGAACTCATATGATAAAATTGTTTTGTTCAAAAACTTCTGATTTTGATCCCACAGTTGATTTCATGTAATCAAAACTATCACTAGTTTGTTTGGTTTGAGTTTTGAACCAATTTAAGATAACTTTCGAGATAAAACTTTCAATTGAAAAAAGCCTATCATACAATTTTCTGCTTTGATAGGATCTTTTCCATAAACTCCATACATGAAATTGTATGAGAGACGCTTATCTTGTATGAATGTCAGTTCGGGATGGTGAAAATTTTCCGGATATCCAAAAAATAATATCAATATAAAAGAAAGACTGTTATGACTTTTATAATTTGGTTATTATGATTTTATTTTGATTACTTTTTTGATTATTATGATATTTGGTTGATTTGTTTTGTTTTAACTAAAATCATGAGTACGATTTCCAGTATTATGATTAATATGATAATTTGTATTAAAATTTTTTCCTTTTTTTACAATAACTATTATGGTTTTTTATGCTTAGCATTATGATTATTTTTAACAACCATGCCAAATTTAGTTTTTTTAGGGTATTTGGGGTTTTTGAAAACAAAAATTTTACATCTCTTTCATTTAGAAAGTAATCAAATTGAAAAAAAAAAATTGAAGGAGCAAACTTTTTTCAAGACTTCTTTCACAACTTATGAGCGACGCTTAAAGCAATGATATTTTTTATGATTATTGTTTTTAATATTTGAAGCAGGGGCGGATCTAGGATTTTCTCGAGGGGGGAGCGGATTTTTAAAAAAAGTTTTCGTAAAATTTGTCGAGCTTATTTTTTCTTTAGGTCGAGCATATTAATTTTTCGAGCTCTCCCAAAGCGCTAAAAAGACCCTGTTTTAGTTAAAAAGACCCTGCTATAAAAGATTTTTTATAAAATTTGAATTAGAATATTTTTAACTCCAAGCAGATCAGTCTACTCAGAGTTTTTTTTTCAATTAATATCTGAGGAGTATTTTTTCAGTTTTTGGTTTCTGAAGAAAATGTGGGTTTTTTGGGGGGAGGTACAACATGTTACGACACCAAGAACCGTCAACTGAATTGGCAGAAACAGACAGTGGTGAAGAAACAGACACTGCTAACGAGCCAATTGAGGAAAGTGATACGAAAAAGGCGTTAAAGTTTTTCAAATATCTTCTTCGTGAATCTAGCTTTCCCAGCAAGAACCATTCAAAAACACTGAACAAATTAATGCAACAGGAAAGCTTTAATAAACTCTCATTTCAGAACCGTAAAGAGAGAAAAAAGTTTTTGGCAAATGTAGATAAATTGCTTACTGTTATAGAAAAAGAACTTATCACAAAGTCATCGCCAGTTCAGAAAGAATTTTTACATGATTGCATTAAACATACATCTACGCTGTTGCACTACAATTTACCACCAGATAATACACAAGAAAGGCTGCTGCAATTTCAGCGTATTGCTTTTGAAAGATACAAACAAGATTGTACCATACAGATTCGACAAGACATTGAAAACATTGTCAGCGTCAAACCCAATGCGAATGAAAGTCCTTCAAAGGCTGTCGACTTTCAATTTTTCTGCGACAATTTAGTGCTGAAAAGTCTGGAACAAATATCGAACTGATTTTCGTTCACACCTTTAGTGGAGTCAAGCAAAGACAGCGAATCGGAGCACAGTGAAACTCCAGAGAGCCCTAAAGATTATCGGCAGCGGAGAAATACTCCCCGACAAAAACCTACAAAATTGACTGGTATTACAGGTTTGTGAAATTTTTATGAATTATCGTTGATTAAAAAATTGTTTTTCTAACAGTTTAAATAGTTTAAACTAACATGTTTTTCCAATTTCTTGCCCTTAATAATTTTCGTAACTCTACCCGTACTCAACAGAGGCTGTTTTTCTAGATAGAAATGTTATCTAGATTATCTAGCCAAACTTTCTTGTTTTTTTCTGTACAGAAATTATCTAATTCTTTTCTTACTTTAAAAATAAACAATTTCTGGAAAAAACATGCTTGAAGTTTACACAACAGCCGTAGCAATACGATGAAATTTAACACTTGTTATAACAAGTGTTGCTTTGCATTAGATTTCTAAAATTATTCGAAAGAATAAGATCATATGACCTAGCGGTTCGCACCACTGTCAATCCCATGGTAGGTCGGGCGTTGGGTCCCCATCTATAGATTTTGATTTTTTTTCTAGCCCTTAATAGTCTAGAATTAATTAATTTTGATCACTAAGATGAAAATTTAAAAATTTTTCGAAAACCCTTGCTTTATTTAAACACACAATAAAAAATTTTTGACCAAAAATTTATATTATATACAGAGTATTTCAAGTCAAGAAATAAAGATTTTTTTTTACAATTAAGTAAATTTAATAACTTAAATGCTAACTAATTATGGCTTTTGTAGCCGTTAAAGAAGATTTTTGTCAGGAAAAAGGTTTACCCTGTTTAACGCACGCCTAAAAAAGCCCTAGGTTAAAAATAAAAATAAGTACGACTATATTTAAAGATGCCGTGATATTCATTTGAAAATTGCTCCGAGAAAGGGATGGATATAGGGGAACGCTCCTTTATTTCAGTGTTTCGAACCCCTGTCAACCCAAAGTGTCCCCCCTTTGGTACGTTTTTGGGCAGTTTTCTGTCAAAATTTTCCAAAAAGTGCTGAAAAACGGCTTTTTTGGCTCTTTTCTTCAATCTGTCTGCGGCAAAGAAATGACAAATACGGTCTTCTCTTGTTATTGCACCACTCGGAAACTCAATTTGGTCGGCTTAAGAAAAAAGTTGACATTTTCATAAAATTTTTTCAAATTCGTCCCCTTCTCGAGAAAATCCTATATCCGCCTTTTCCCAAAAAGTCAGTCAGACTTTTTGACCAAATTGGCTTCTGTCGTTAAGATGAAAATCGCTAATTTCAAATAAGTTACAAATTTCCTGCTTTTTTGACTGGAAAAGGTTATAACGTTCATTGTAAAATGTTTCTCAGTTTTCAGAGATGATTTTATAAGCACTGATGAGATATGCTCGCTTTTTCCACCCGGTAGTTTTGTATCCAAAAATAGAAATACAAAAAAATCTGGCCATCAAGTTCCTTGAGTACTTTTTTACTGTCCTTATTCCTCGCTTTTTTTTTCAGTTGGTTGGTTGGATGTTTGTTTTTGAGGCAAAATTGACAACTCAATGAATTTTTTTTCGAAATTTCTACTGGACGGTTTGAGAGGGTAGAATGCTCGTACGATAGTTTTTCATTTACGGAACTTGATTCGTTCGAAAATTATATATTAATAAAAACTGCTCATATCAGGGCAAAGCTTTTAATGTTCCAGCCAGGGGCGGATCAGAGTTGTCTCGAGGTGGGGGGCGGTATTTTTTGTCGACAATTCTTTTATGCTGACCGAATTGATCTTCCAAGCTTTCACAAAGCACAAAAAAACACTGGGTTAGCCTTACTTTTGCGCAATAGGCTAATTTTTAAAAAGCAGGCCAAATGGCTTTTTTTGAAAATTCATAAGCACATTTCGAAAAACGTTGACAAAAAAGTGTTTTTTCTGGCGCGCGCTCTCGAGGAAGGCGCCTTTAGAAAAATTTTAGTGGTTATTCAGCCAAAAGATGAGGTCTCAAACAGGGGGAGGAGGAAGGGAAGATGAGGCGTTCGCTTAACCTTTCTGAAATCCGCTATAATAATTTTTTTAAAGAGACCACTGCTCCATAGGCCTTAAAAGGCAATTGGAATCATCCATCTGTCTTTGAAGGCTTATGGATCAGTGTTAGTTTTAAAAAAATGATTAAATTTTTTGTAAAACAATATTGATGAATTGATTTGCCTATAGCTTGAGTTGAAACGTATCAACTAAAATGAGCAAAATTCATATTCAATTTCCGATTTCGCGCCAAACAGGGAATCAAAATTCGATTAATTTAGAACACAGCATGAGTTTTTAATAGCTTAAGCTAAATTTTGTCCGAATTCTTGGTCGAAAAACTTTTTCCATGATTCAGCAGAGGCTTCTTATGTTATTAGAGCCAGAAAACCAAAAACATTGCCATGCGTACAAATGCCAGTAAACGGTCAATATTTTGGCTGTAGTAGTACTCAAATTTTTATCTTTATTCTTGTCATTAAAGATTTGTTTTTATTTTTCGAAGAAATTGACGAAATATTAGTTCGTCTTAAGACAGTGTTAGAGTTTTCAGTTTCGCAGTTTGAAAGACTTTTTAAAAGTCTATGGGTTAGTTTTCACTTAAAAAAAACGGATTTTAGTGCATTTAAAAAAAGTTTTATAGATATTTTGAAAATCATCCCCCACACGCAATGTAATGTACAAAATAATATTTGTTGCATATAACAAAGTATAAAGTACACCAAATAGCATGCCTCGAATTGAAATGATTTTTTTACGGATTAAGTCTCCTCGGGCGCTGATAGCACAATATATCGCGCTTTACTGGTCCCAAATTGGCCATCTTTTTTCACCCCCATTTTTTCACAAAAAATCATCAGGTGAAAAATTAATTTTTGATTTGAGCTCAGAAAAGCAATACTTTTCGAATGGTAGAATAATACGGTCAAAAAACGCTATTTAAAGCAAAACAAAGTTTGTATGCAGCAAAATCTTTGTCTGGAGCGCAAATATTCTTCGAAAGTCGGAGCAAAAAAAAAATTTCAGTTGAAATAATTTCATCCCAAGATGACGGGTGCTCGAAAAATGCCAAATTAGTATGATTATGATTTATTATTTACCAGTTTTCTCCTTATGCAAGCTTATCGGTTCAAATAATGCGTTATTAAATAAGAAACATTCTTACATGACATTGAGGGGAAAGATTTACAAAAAATTGGAAATTTTTTGGATCTTCATCATAGTTTAACAAATTGTTTTTTCTTCGAATTTTTTATCGTTAACCAAAAAATATGTTGGCTGTTAGAAATAATAATGAAGTCATGAAGTACTGGTCATGAAGTACTAGATTATGACACCTACTTGTGCAATGTTTAAGCGGTGTTGAAATTCTTTTTTAACCAGAGCAACATATTTCAGGAGACGACATCAATGAGATTGATCGCATCGGGGAACGATTTATAGCAGGTGCCAAATTGATCATAGAAAAACATTTGCTTGGAAAATCATCGCAGGGCAAAGAAACTGATGTTAACGGTGATGTTGATATAAATCCGGAAAAATTACACGGAAAACACATCTCACATGGTTTTTCGAATAGAGCATCTAAAAATATGTATTTCAAAACAAAGAGTTGAGCTGAAAATTGAGCTTTTTGGTTTTTTAAGAAGTATTCGATTTTTTTTTTAAAAAAACATTTAAAAACCGATGTACATATCATCACTAGCCTAAAATTTTTTCCGAAAAAACTTTAAGAGCTCTACCGCTTCTCAACATTCTTAAACAATAATTGAACTTGACTCTTTTTAATGATCAAAAAACACCATCGGAAGGACCGGCTGGTTAATTCACGGCCATTAAAACTTTACGGAATGTGAGTATAATTTTTGATCAAACATGGTTCATGTCATCCGGCTGGATTGGCACGAATATTATCAAGTATTCAAGTTTATATATAATTAATAAATAGTTAGTCAGAGACAGATGGATAGCCTTGACGATTAACAAAGATCATATGGCTGAGCGATACCGTTCAGTTGGTGCTGAATTCTTTTTCTATTCAAATGCTTTTCTAAAGCAGACTTCTATAGTATTCATTAGACAATCCGTTCAAATTCAATAACAGATAATATACTACGGTTTGACATGGCGCAGTCAGCAGCATATAAGAACCCGCGGACTATTCCACAATTTTGGCAGAAGGTATCAGTGGAACCGCCACTGGAATGGTCAAAAAGGGCGGCAATGATGGAAATGGTCGTGTTTGCCAAAGGTGGGATAGAGGTAAGAATTCTGTTAAAAACAAAACCTTTAGTCTTAGAACCAACTGAACTAACCTACGAGGTTGAAATCACTGCAGAAACTGGAGCACAGAAACGTAACAGAGATTACAGAAACCAAGAAAAACGAGTCACTTGTGTTAAAAATTAGGATAAAACGTCGGTAGGTTAGAACTGGATAAATTTAAACTAAGACTAATTTAAGACAATTTGAGTTAAGATTCCTACAATTTAGATGTAGGCTTTTATCTAAGACTAAATAAAAGACTAAGGTAACTAAGCTAAGTTAAGAGATAATAAAAAAGATTGAATTAAGAGTTAGTTTCGCAGGATTAGTTGCGAATCAAGATTAACAATGAACAATCTCTAGATCTACCAAAAGCCGTTGCGCTTTTGGCAGGTATTTTTAAATTAGCATGGCCATAGGTCATAACTTAATATAACTCAGAGGCCATAATGTTGGTATGAAACATCACATTTGACATTCCCTGCAAAAAATTCACTATAAAATTTTTTCGCCACAAAAAAGGAATGTTCGGACTCAGAATGGATATGAAGATATACTGTCGTAAATAGCCTCGCTTTAGGGCCCGAAGGGCGAGATGATAGCGCCTGAGTGGTTCAATCGAGAGTTTATCTCGCGGTAGCACCTGATGAGTGGGATACAAGCAAACTATACTATATGCTTTCGTCACACGACAAGAATGTTCCAATTCAGGGGGTTAAATGGGTACTCTAGTCGGCCAAAGCCCAACATTAGGACCCAGTAAATGAGATGATAACACCTGAATGAATGTAAGTTTATCCCGCGGTAGCACCCGATGGGTTAGATAAAGGTTTGCCAGTAACTAATTTATAATGTTTAATGACTCATGTTAAAATTTAAAGTAGCACAGAGATAACTCGATTTTGGCGTATTAGGCCGTAGTAGGGGTGAATCCATAAGTATAACTGCATCATAACGTTAAGCAACATAGCATCGCAAAAAAATTACTACGTTTAAGGAGTTACTGAATGGGAGATTTCCGAAAGTTTGAGTTTTAGTGCCAAGGTTACAGCTCCTCCACGGTTCTAAGCTGCGTCCCGGTTTGCGGCTCGATTGATCGTCCATCTTCTCAATTCATCAAGCGTCTTTGGTCGTCCTAAGAGTTCTATCGCCGAAATGATGGAGGGAGTTTAACCAGTCTGGATCGAGTACTATTGGTGTAGATATCGAATCAGTTGCTTCGTAGGGTAGGCCCGATGGGTAAAATTGGGTAGTGCGAACCTCAGGGCTGAATTTTACCTTCTTACCTGGGGTACTTGATTTAGATGTACCGCTCGGATGTTCGAAGCTTTCTTCTAACAAATCGACTGTCGTTGGCTGTAATGTCAATGGTGGTGTCAGGGGTGTTAGGTCTACCACGTCAATTGGTGACTCTCCATTTCGATAGTGGTTGCCTCAATCGTTGGGTAATATGGAGGGGTGTGAGTTCGATAAAGTGTTGGTACGTCTATAATCTCGTCTGATATGTCTACTACACTGGTGAACACTCTATCACCCAGCATCGTTGAGGCTGTCTAGCTCGCATGGGTCTGGCGTTGTGTCGTGCGTAAAAATCGGGCATTTTTTGTAAGGCGGTCCTTTCACCGGTGATGAGGCTTTTCTCTTTGCCATGCCGGACAATTTCGGTTTTGTCCTGGTAAAAGTAGGGTCTAGTTGTTGTTTCTCCGTTTCCGCGATTGCAACCGGTTCGGTAATTTTTTCAGTCGGTTCCGTTCTGGGGCTTTCCGGAGAAATTGGCAGTTCTTTGTCATCTTTGTCTGCTTCTTCGTGACTGTCCAGGAAGATTAGCGGTGAAGTTTGGTGGGAGGCTGTACTATTGTCCCCTGAGTCAAGATCAATCAGCGAAAACTCAGTCCTTTCTTTTTTCGGCTCGGCCTGGCTCGTGATTTCGGCTTCAAATTCTGCTCGGTCTGGTGATGGGATATCGGATGTCTTTTCTGGTTTTGTTAAGGTTTTGGTCTTTAACTCCTTTAGTGTAATTAGGTCGCGTTATCGTCTGATGAGTCTCCTGTTGTGTTGTTCGTCGCTCTGTGTTCATTTTCGCCAATTCCTGTATAGTTGGGTTTGCCCGGCGGGCTTGACTCGATGTCACTTTCGAGGCCAACTGGGAATCTCAGTTTTTTCCGTTGTTCTTCCTCCTTTCTAAGGAGCCTCCCTCTAGAACTGTTCATCGCCGCGTTCCGCCTCGCAATATCTAGCTCTTCAAATTTTGCTTGAATGTTTCTTTTCTTTTGAGTCATTCTTGAATTTTTGAAACCGACGTTTCTTTGAGGTTTCGTGATCTTTCTCAGTCCCTTTGTTGCGTAAAATTTGACTAAGTGATCTTTCTTTCTCGGGCTAGGTTTCTTCAGAGCAGGTTGATTTTTGATGGCTAAATCAGATTTACGTATTATTTTTCCATTTTTAGAGTAATTGTGTGGTCTGACTCCCTTACTATTCCCTCCTTGAGCTCTTTATAGAATGGTTCGCTTTTCAATCTATCTTGAACTTTTCTATATATAGTAGTCTAACCCGGCGGGTTGTTCAGCACTGAATTTTTAAAGCCCAAAGCGTCTCGTTTTTCGGCGCGAGAGAGCACTTTCACCGGGGAGCCGGCACTGGTTGGAACATATTTCAAAGCATTAGAGACATCATCTGAAGATGATAAGTTTTCGTCCTGATCTCCGTCTTCAATATCGTTGGGGTCGTCCCAGTCGTGTCTTCTTTCTCGACTCCTGAGTTTTCGGCCCTTATCTATGCCTAACAAGGTTTTGTTCCAATCAAGGTTATTTGAGGATAGTGACTTGACTAAATTATGCCAGATAGTATTTAGGGATCTACCAAAGTGTGCTTCGAAGGGGGAGCAGTTAAGCGACTGTTTTGTTACCGTTCTTTGGCATTTTATGATCTTCAATGATGCAGATTCTAGAGATGGTTTTGGGTGATCTTGAGCTATAACTAAGAGCCTTTCCTTAATGGTTCTAATTAACCGTTCGACTAATACCGTAGCTCTATGGTCACCCACTGGGCTAAAAATCACATTTATGTTATGTTCGTGGCAAAATTCTCTATCTTCTTTGGAGATAAAACCAGATCTCTGATCCGTTCTGATAGTTCTAGGTATCCCATGTAGAGCAATATATTTACTAAGAAAGTTTATGATAGATTTTGCCGATGTACTGGACGTTATTTGAGCAGAAGGGAATTTTGAAAATTTGTCCGTGCATACCAATATGTATTGTTTTGTTTCCCATAGTAGTGGCAACGGACCGGCAAAATGTAATTCCATTTCTTGGTTTGGTTCTTCGACCGTTGGCAGTTTTCCGAGGGTATTATGGTTTGAAAGAGTTTTCAGATTTTTACCTGCCTGCTTTAACACATTCAAAACAGTTTTCGCCGTGAACCTGGATCTCGCGATGAATTTTTAGCCACCAGATGTATTGAGTTACCAAACTTTTCATTGCGAACTGGCCTGGATGGGCTTCGTGTAATCGGTGAAGCATTGTCGATCTCAAGCATGCCGGGATAACTAATCGGTTGTCCAAATATAGACATTCTCCGCTAACTTGTAGATTTTTAATGTAAGATTTATAGTAATTTCCCAATTGTAGAATATCTTGTTTGCGGTCTTCTTCGATTACTTTAATTAATTTTTTCAGTACCAGATCTTGTTTTGATAATAAAGACATAAATTTCGAATCAAATTTTTCCGGTCAGGAGAATGGAAATAAGTTAATTTGGACTGTTTTCTTCTTACTAGGTGATCTTTATGAGGGATTATCCGATGGGTTGCTAGTACTTGATGTTAAAGTATTCGTGTTATCGGTGTTAGAATGTTCAATCTGTTCATTAAGTTCTAGTTGTTCGGCCATATCTTTCAGTGTTTTGTAGCTTCTAAAAAAAACGTTGATTTTGCAAGATGGATCGCAATTTTTTATAGGTGAGTAAGAGTTTTGGCACAATGAAATGTTAGAGTAATTAAATATAGCCTGGGAAAGTTTCAGCAGCATTCACAATTCGTTTCTCACGTTCTAGTTTTTGACAGGTCATATGATCTGTTGACTGGCCAATCGTATTGCAGTGTATTACGTCATGTGCTAGTACTTGTTGAGAGAATTTATTTCTTATTTGCGACCACGAATTTCTCGGCCTCAGATGATCAAAACCTAGGAGGGTACTAATTTGATTTACCGAGGCGATAATAATTTTTTCATCGTCGAGTGAAACTGGTACGGGTTCACCCGATGGGTGTCGGGATAGATATCAACAAATCCCATGTCTTTACCCGGTAAATGTTCGACGGTAAAGTCGAACGGTAGTAATTTGTCTGCCCAACGGTTGAGACGCGATTGAGCCGTTTTAGTGTATTTGTCGTCTTTCAGTGCTCCTATTAAGGCTTTATGGTCTGTTAAGATCGAGAATTGTTCGCCCAATATATAGTTTTCAAAATGATCTTATGCCCATACTAGACCCAACAATTCGAGTTCATTAGTGCTGTGTTTTAACTCAGCAACATTCAAAAATCTGCTAGCGAACGCTACAGTTTTCCAATTCCCCTGATGGTCTTGTTCGATGGACGCGCCCAGTCCTAAATGTGATGCGTCGCATTTCACTCTGGTATTCAGTTTTAAATCGAAATGATGGTTCGTTACCGTGTTACAAGTTTCTTTCTTAATTTTTTCAAACGCCTCGACGTGCACCGTGGACCACTTGAATGGTTTATTTTTCTGCATAAGTTCTCTAAACGGATCTGATAAAGACGCCAAATTTGGTATAAACTTGTTAAATTGGTTAATTGATCCCATTAGTGATCTTATAATTTTATTACAACTTGATTCTGTCAGGTTTCTAATTGCGTCAGAGTTATGTATTAGTGGTGTCATCCCTTTTGCGTCAATTTTAAATCCCAACTATTCTATGTTATGACTCAAAAATGTGCACTTTTCCCATTTTGTCAATCCTATGTCGTCTAGCGTTTTTAAAACGTTATTAACTAGTTTTTTGTGTTCATCCTCGCTACCCACGGTAGAATTTAAGATGTCATCGAGGTAAAAATGATTATTTGGCAGTTTTTCCGTCAGACGGTCCATTATGCGTTGAAATTCGTTAGACATACCGCCTAGTTCATAAAATCCGGTTTTAAAACGATAAGAGCCTGTTACTTCCCCCCCCCCCAACGAAGTTGAAATTACATTGGTTACTTGCCTTTTTTGAAAGCGGTATTTGGCTATAAGCGTACTCTAGATCGATCGATGAGAAACAATTGTTTTTTTCGTTGTACCCGCTAATCGTAACTGCTACGTTATCACTTAGTTCGAATAGATTCGGCATTTGATATCTATTACGAAATATCTGTTTGTTCAATAATTTCGAGTTTAATGCTAGTTTAATTGATCCGTCTCTTTTGGCTGTAATTACGATAGGGGAGATGAAACAATCTTCAGAGCATCTAGACAGTTTTTCGATGTGACCATCTCTTAGTAGTTGGTCAATACATTGTTTAACTTTAGGGAGAAGATGAATCGGAATGCGTTTTCCCTTCACCTGTATTGGCTTTAACGGTTCGTTAAAATAGGTGTTAATTATAAAATTCTTTGATCTACCGGATCTTTTTATGAGGTCTGAAAATTGTCTTGATATGTATGCTTTAAACTCACTTTGTGATGGTTTATCTTCGTTTTGGTCAGGTTTTCTGTCTGATGCAAATCTTAGTTGGTTGAATTCTATCCCGATGGGTGATACTTTCTGAGTTCTCCGTAGCTCTGGCCCGTTGGGTGGAGGTTGTTTCTGGAGTACTACTATTCCCAAATTCGGTAAAATGTCGTTTCCGAGAAGATTTCTTTCTGCACCTTCGGTATAGTTTCTCTTCGCTAGCGTCCCAGCCCTTCGATCGAATTCTCACCCGAACTCTTCCAATAGTGTTTATTGTGCTCCCGAAGCCTTGGTACGCTTTCTTTGTTAATTCCTCCATGCGTTCTAACTTTAAAAATCTATCTCGTATCTTCAGTTCATGAAGTAGGTCTATTTTCATGAATGAGACTGCGCTTGCTGAGTCAATCTGGATTTCTGTACGGTAAGGGTTGAAATTTCCCAGAGATACCATCAACGTCTTTTTTAGCTCTAAGCCTTCGTGATTAAATACGGTTCTCATTCCACGTTCAATCTTATGTTCGACTGCATTTATTTGGATATCAGTGTCCACTGCTAGAACTAAAAATCATCTAAGTTGACTTCGAATTCGGGGTTTTCCTGCGGGTTAGCCCTGGTATTTTCCTTTTCCTGGGATATTTGGTTTTGTTCGACTATGTTTGTTTGCGTTCTTTCTGAACTCCTGCAATGCTTTGCAAAGTGCCCTTTACGTCCGCACGTATTGCAATTTCTATCTCTAGCTGGGCATGAAGTTAGGTGTCCTTTCTTGAACTGCTGACCACAGTCACGACACTTATTGTTTTCGAAGATATTTAGAATCGGTTCATTCTTTATGTAATGTGGTCTCTGTACCGCATTATAGGTAGGGAATTTTAGGTACTGTTGATGAGTTTTAGTACCTTTTTCGGGGACTAGTACGTATGATAGTACTTTTTCTGGATTCAAATATTCGATGCATAGTTTCTTTTGTTTCTCAACGTTTCGCATTTTTGTAATGAAGATGTCTCTGACTAATTCTGACCCGAGTTCCCCCGGCTTACAGTTTTTTGCTAATTCGGATAGTTTTTCTTGAAATTTCTCTAAGGACTCAATTTCTTTCTGTCTTCTGCCAAAAAATTTAAATCATATGTTAGATTTGTAGTGATTGTAGGAGTAGTTTTGAGAAACTCCCACAATTCAGCAAAGTTAATGCGCAGTATTCTTTTCCCAGAATTTTTATGTGAGAAGCATTTCTATCCTTCTCTTCCGAGTGCTAGGTATAGTTGTGATTTTAATTTCTTGTCAATATCTTCAATTTGAAGTCCGTTGAGTTTTGTAATGTCTTCTGCCTTCCTCCTTCTCATTTCTTTGCGACAGCTATTCGGTGTAATTTTGGACAGCTATTCGGCGTTGTTCGTCTTTTTCCGCCCGACCGACCTGATCATCGGACGGTTCCGCTGGTTCTGCCATTGGGTATGTTACTTCAGTTCTTACCGGTGGGTTAATTACATCTTCAATGTCAACGGAATCTTTCGCGATGATTGTTAGTTGGAACTTTTCCGACCACCTTTCCCAGTCATGCTGATTTTCACCCGATGTGTTGTTCCAAAAAAAATTCTAGTTCTCGCAGGTTCGACTCAATTGACTGCGCCATGTTAAAAAATTAAGAAGAACTGTCGGTAGGTTAAAACTGGTTAAACTTAAACTAAGAATAGTTTAAGACAATTTGAGTTAAGATTCCTACAGTTTAGATGTAGGCTTTTATCTAAGACTAAATAAAAGACTAAGGTAACTAATTTAAGTTAACAGATAAAGAAAAAGGTTGAATTAAGAGTTAGTTTCGTAGGATTAGTTGCGTATCAAGATTAACAATGAACAATCTCTAGATCTACCAAAAACCGTTGCGCTTTTGGCAGGTGTTTTTAAATTAGTATGGTCATAGGTCATAACTTAATATAACTCATAGGTTATAACGTTAGCATAAAACATCACATTTGACAACTTGGGAACATAACGTGATAAAAAGCAGATACAAGGGCGCACTGTGCAACAATGTACCCTGGGACGACGCAGACTCAAAATTCAGAAATTGTATATTCCTGTGCCTGAAAACAGAAGGGTCAGGCCCTTTGCAACAAAAAAGACCAAGCCTTGGCATACAAAATTCAAATACAAAGGAGTTATTGCGAATTCCTGAAGAAATATTCTTAGTAAAACGAATTAGTAACAAGAAAGCGGGAAGATAAATGGGTCCGTGATGTTTCGCCACTGGAATGGTCAAAGTGGGCGGCAAGGATGGAAATAGTCGTCGTTGCCAAAGATGCGAAAGAGGCAAGAATTTTGTTAAGACCCAAACCTCCAGAACTAGAAGATAAATTCTGGAAGATAATAGCATATACATTCTGGAAGATATATTTGTATTAACACGAATTATAGCCTTCATCGATATAATTTTTATATGCCTGAAGCAACTAAAAAGGGAGACATTGTAGCAATTTCACGCTGAATTGGTCGAGTTGGCATCAAGGGCCGATTGTGGAGATCGGGAAGATTGAATGAATCCGTGAGATGTTCACGGTCAACGTTTCCAATGAAAAAACTGCAGATTAATTGTTAACAGAAACCAGAGCACAACAAGTCGCAAAATAAGATGCAATCATGAGAGAGAAAGGTATAGAACATAGCAAGGTGATAAATACAAACACGTTCGGAGCACCAGCAATCACAAACACAACACTTAATCAAGAACCGTCAGGTTTTATCCAACCAAGCGGAAGAAGCAGTTACCACGCAAACAACCAAAACAAACGGAGTGCTGGGGAAACTACAACCCCCTGGGCAAAAAAAAATCAGCAGATCGGATAAAAACAAACTCTGCTAAAAATGCGGCAGACAATTTAGACCAAACCACTTACAGTCGTGTCCAACAAAATACAAAATCTGCACAACGAGTTCGTTCTGAAAAACTATGCAGTTCCACAATTGTGAACTAGCAGTAATTATGCAATAAACCGGCAGTAATCGGCAGGAAGACGAGGAAGACGATTCCGTAGCCACTGAGGAAAACTTTATGTCATCAAATAGCTGGGACGAAATTCCCCAGGACAATTTTACTGTCTTGGTGATATCAGAAGCATTTGAAATCCCTAACTCAATAAACATACAAGAAGAAGACTTAAATGAACATATAGCGAAATTAAAGACAAAATTGAAAAATATATTTGCAAAAACGGACTCTCCAAACTCCTTAAAGACTACGCCAAAACGTTCGATCCGCAATATTCAAACTCATCACAACGGCGGACGCCGTGCGGAATCTTGCCTGCTTTAAAATTTATTGTGCCAAAGGGGCGCCTGATTATTGCGGTGGAATTCAGAGGGTGAGCAATCCAATCAGCACCATTCAACATTGTAGATGACCAAAAAGCAACTATCATTGGGCAAAAAAATCTCCCGAAAAATATCATCAAACTCGTACAAGGCAAACCAAAACACAACTAGTAAGTAAACATAAATGAAAAAGCAAAAAAATCAGACGAGAAAATAAAAAACTGGTTCGAAAAATTTCTCGGCAACTTTGCCAGGGAATCGTGAAATCAAAAACCACTCAATGTGAATTCAATTCATTCAGGATACCAAACCTATCCAACAGAAAGGCCAAATAATACCCATCCATTTACAGGAATTAATGGAAACTGAACTGAACAAACTAATAGACCAAAAGCATATCAAAAAGCTAGACAAGCATTCAGACAAACCATTCATCAGCACAACAGTCAAAAAGGGTCTAAAGATTCTCACAAAAACTAATACATCAGGCGTTAAAGAAACTAAATGAATAAAATCTAGCAATTTCCCTGGATAAATGGAAAATCGCGTGCGAACAAGTCGAGGAACTTGGCTACAAAATAATTAGACAAGGCATAACACCACTATCACGAAAAACAGAAGCAATGTAAAAACTCTCCAACCCGAAAACATCCACCCCAAAAACAACTAAAAAAATTTATTGGGTCAATTCATCACCTCACTAGATACATTCCAAAGAATAAAAAATTAGCTTCTACATTAAAACAACTGCTGAAAAACTCAAAAAAGCATGAAACATTAGACTAGAAGCCGGAACAAACATCAGCTTTCCATGATAATCTAAATTTGTATCATAAATAACCGAAATCAAACATTTTGACCAAAGTCTAGAAACTCGGCTAGTCTGCGACGCATCTACATTTAAACTGAAGGAATTTTGAAGAAGTTTGAGTAGCAATAGCTCGCGCTTAAAGATTCCTTATTTCATTAGAAGAGAAATACTAGGTAAACGAATTAGAAATATTAGGAGTCGTTAGCGCAATCGTACACTTCGGATGTAATCTATACTGGAAAAATTTCACAGTCATTAGAGATCATCAAGCTTTGATGAGCCCTTTAAACGCCAGCGAACCATCAAATTCAAGCCAAAGCATGCTCATTGGGTGGATCGATAGGTTACTCCCATTGACATTTGACATCAGACATTTAGCAATAACAAGAAATGAATTAATTGAAGATATGTCCGGTATGAGTAGCTTTACCTTCCCCCCGTGAGTATAACAAGGAAATTGTTGTGGCATCAATTAACTAGTTCATTTCCAACCTTGGATTGATTGAAAACGTCATACTGAACAGGCTAGCCAACCAGAACCGTGCCCATTTTCTGTTAATCAAAAATCGCGCAGAATATAAAAGGAATGGAACAGCTCAATTAACATGTCAAGGGCATTTTAACCATTCTAAACATTACACAAACGGTCAATCAATTCAAAAAAAAAACGCTCACCTCACCGATCTCACTCTCAAAACTTAGCAACCAAATTGTCAAATAATCAAAAGACAATTTTTTTCATCGCCGAGATTCAACAATCGCATAATGAGACTACAAAATGAAACAAAAAGCCCCAAAGGGACATTAATCCCCGATAGTGCACAGACCCACGGGGAGGCTGTTTTTCGAAAACATCCCCCAGAGAACGAAACTCTGAGCGCGTGTGAAGAGGAGAGTTCGATCGGGAAGAGAGCCTGTCGGACCCACTTTGAAATAGAAGAAAGCAAACGACCACGTACGAACTCTGGACGACTCACTCCACGACAACAAGCTAGCCACCATCAACATCAAGCTCGCCGCAAACGGTTCGAGCGAGACGCCAGTGAACTTATGCCCATCAGAAAAACGCTCAAATTTTCGAAAATCGTGTTTTCGGAATATTCAACAACGAGATAAAGACCAGATGGAAACTAGTAGGAACTCAAAAATTCTCGCAACACGCAACTGAAAAACTTGCGGAACACCACAACTTCCCTAGCAGATACATCCGAAAGGATCTGCAGTCTACCAAAAGCCAGAGAGACTCAAACTGAGTCAAAGAAAAAAAGAATCGAAAAAACAAATACAAAATCGACGAAAGCCTTAACCGACATGCAACCACAGACAAAACTCTCAGTAGAGGTAAACGAACAGTTCGAGTACTGCGTCAGTAGAGCTGACTTGCAACATGGTGGCCTTGAGGAAACTTTACCCAACGCGTTCCCACCGACCATGTCCGGCACTCAATTAGAAGCTAGCATCGAAATGATTGTAGCAATTGTCGTAGAGACAGCAGACGGGGTCACAACAATGGAGGCGGAAGATGACACGCCACTCTACCGAAAAAAAATACAAGTCGCGGCCACCCGCAGGAAAAGAAAAATTAAACCGATAGTCAGTTTCGTCCAGAAACGGGACTGGAAAGCAATCTACTTAACCGACTGCACGTCAAGGACAATTGCCTCCTATTAAACGACCAGATAATCATCCCGCAGCATTGCGGCAAACCGTCCAGCCTACATTTGAACCATCCGGGAGCGGCGGCGATGCTCGATTTGAGCGAAAAAATCTGGTTTCCACGTATCCACCGCACAATTGTACAAATGGCTCAAAACTGCCGACAGTGCAAAGAGCAGTGTACAAACTTAAAACCGGCAATAGAAAAACCACATTCATTCCAAGTGGGACCAGTAGAAGAACCAAATGAGAAAGTTCAAATATATTTTGCCGAGCCCCTCCCAGACGAATTGCATAAAGACGCATACATATTAGTCGCTGTAGACAAATCGACAAAATTTCTTAGAGCAAAAGTGATCTCAATTACTACGGCCGATAAAGCAAGAAAATTCATGCAAAGTTATATCTGAAACAATGTGGTATCTCAAAAACTTGGGTGTGCTCAACCACAAACGCTTAGAGCCAAAAATTTCTGCTTTTTTTTCAAATCCAACAAAATTGAAATCTTTTTGCACCGGTTGATCATCACAGATCCATAGGGATTGTCAAAAACTTAATGCAAACACTGAAAAAAGAGTTGGGGTTTATTCGAATAGACACTTATAACACCCCCAATAAGTTTTCTCGGACGTAGCTGAAATCATAAAACATTATGAATAACGTCACAAAAAAAACAATAAAAAAATCTCCCATCGAAGTCCAAATGGACCAAAAACCCAATACATCACTATCCAACTTAGCCACAACTAGCTTACCGAATAATCTAAGCTGGAAAGATGGAAAAGCGCTGGCTTAGAACGGAAAAACCTGATCTGTCCTCTACTTCAACCAGATATCATGCACGTCTTTCAATGTTGATCTGAATCGGAAAAAAACACGATGACCATTTAAGAATCTCCCCAAACCATCGAACAAATCCCTATGAAGAGTAAAACAGGTGTGAGAACAAGATATTCAATAGCTAACAAAAAAGAAGCCTTAAATCTAAGATATAATGGAACACAAAAACAAGCGGACACAAACATCAAAAAACCAATACAGCAGGTAGCTCAAAAAACTGTCGGTATCGCGACAAAAGTTAAAGACCCAAAAACATTTGAACAAGCATACAAAACAATAGATGGTAGGATTTTTATCTATACACCACACACGGCCTGGGTACAGACTAAGGTAAAACAACCTCGCTTACTAAGAAACAGTGGTTTCGCATTTGTACCAAATTCAAAAGGATACGCACCATGCAGACCGTCACAGCTGAGCAACTATGTAGCAAATATATATGCTAGGAAAACAGGGACATGCTTACCTTTTTTAGACATCGAACTACCAAATGTACCCAACATGAAAGGTTGAAAGAGGATGCCATGACAAGACTTCCAAAGAACTTCCAAAGAAGATGTCCCTGAAGGAGCTACAGATCAAGAAGGACGCCGACGCTGAGAAGAAGCAAAAAGCAAAACCAAAGACAGGAAAAAGGACGGGCGGATAACCCAGCCCCAGGCAAGCCAGAGGCATGACACTAAAAAACGCGGAGAAAAAGGAAACCGAAACGTAACCCTCATCAAGCGATGGATGGTCATCCACTGTCTCGGAGAACACGGCACCCTCCCCAAAACGATAGACACAAAAAAACACCGGCGCTGCAACCTGCACTGACACGAAAATCTTCACGGAACCGACGGGCCACAATCACAACAGCATTGGGAAACACAATCCCAAAACATACCATTGATTCGCCTCGATCTTTTTAATTGCGTCTGCAGAGCGACAGAACAAGGGCACACAACAAACCAAGGGAACCCCAGGCAAAAGTTTCATACGTGAAGTGGGGTTTGAGAATGATTCCCGGAATTTGTCGCATGCGTAAAATCCCTGGAAACAATCAAATCAAGACAAAAATACAGCGAGGCAATAAGAATGATAGAGTTAGTTACCACTTCGGAAAAACCAAAGAAAACAACACACACTGAAAACATAATACCGAAAAACGACGCAAGTACCACAGAGGAACAGGTGAAAATCCATGGGTAGGGAGAACCCCAAACAGCGCCGTCGACCAAGGACATTACGTTCACAAAAACAACACCCGCGGAGGCAAGAATACATCCACAGAGCAACACCAGAGACTAAAACTGAGGAGGGGCAATCAAATAAGTCTCACAGGGACAATAAAACTCCAGTCCCAAAGGGACTATAAAACTCATTTTTGGTCCCACTGGGACGGGAAAAACTCCGTTTATTTTTATGAGGGGGAATGTCATCCGGTCGGATTTGCACGAACCATTTTCAAGTTTTAAAATTTAAATATAATTTGTGTATAGTTAGCCAGAGATCAGTTGGATGGCCTTAAAGATTAAAAAAGCTCATATCGCTGAGCGATAACGTTCAGTTGGTGTTAATTTCATATTTATGTTCAGTTACTTTTCTTAAGCATACTTATTTAGTCCTCATTAGCCAATCCGTTCGGATCCAATAACAGATTATACAATACGGTGTGATAGTTCAATTGTATCAAATTTTTCTTGTTATTTTCACAAAAACAAGCATTTGGATATAAGCTAATCGGAAAACTAAGGTGACCGAGAATGGCTGTACGAAACTCATTTGAAAGCAGTCAAGGATCGAAATTTGACATCTATGCTTCACATGTTCAAGCATTGCGAAGACTTTGGTCTGGACAACTTAGTACGAGTCATGATATGGAAACTTTCATTTGAAGAAGTAAAAGTAGACAAAATCGATATGGAATTGATTATGTCGCATATTTTGGGGGACAGAATTATTTATGACGAACGTGATTATTTGATATTGTTTGGCGCTTTCCCGCAAATTGAGTGGTTACCGGCTCTTCTAACGCTTCAACTTCGACAAGCGATCGAACTGACTGTTGCCGATCGTATCGAGATTCAAAAGTTTTTGGCAGGCATTGACAACAGGCCTTTGATGCGACTATTAAGCTTGAAGTTACATCAAGATAAAACCTGTGACTGCAGTTTGGATGATATCAAAGCTCTGTTTGAAAACTCAACGCTAATTGAATTGGACGAAGAAATAGCAGCCCAGCTACTAGCCATTGGACTGGGTGCATGGCCGTTGCGTCTTTTGTGGCTCGAAACCGTGCTTCAAATCTCGTTATTGAAAGTAAACCCCGAAATGGAGTCGGAAGATTTAGAAGAGCTTTCTTATTACATGGGCGAAATTCGGCAAAAATGCGGAGACGCAGATACCTCTGAGTTGTTAGCAATACTTTCGGAGTTCACCAATCTAGGCAAAACTGAACTGAAAACAGCATTACGCAACTTGTATCGAAACAAGTGGGTTTTGGATAAAAACACTAAAAGCATTCTCCGAAACCACTCGAGTTCTGAATGGAGTTACAATGTTTCTCTAAATTTGAGGTCTAGCCAACCGCGTAGCATTGAACAACTGACAAACCTCATGGAGGATGATTCTACAAACAGTGAAAGGGTCCAAAAAATACTACTTTCCTGTAAAAACAAAGTCAATAAAATCGAAAAAACCGGAAGTCTCAGAAGCAATATTCTAGTCTTATTCAAAACAAAGGCAAGGGGCGAAATTTTTAGCCTTAGATGTCAAGAATTAAATCTTAGATCAAAAGATTTCATACATAAAATAAAAAGTGAAATAGCTAGGCTCAACCGGAAAGTTAGCGACAATAAAGAAAGCGTCTTGAAAAACATTTCTCAATGGACGGAAAAAGATGTAGAAAATTGGGTGAAAAGCTTTACCTGGGACTATTTTAAGGACATTAAAAGCAATTATTGGATTGAAACTCTATGTGTAATAGATCAGGCAATTTACCTCAAAGTTGGTTTTCACTTACGAGCCACTCAACTTCTGGCTGTTGTCATTTTCATTGAAACAGGCAATGCAGGAATTCTCGAACAAATTTCTACGGGCGAAGGAAAGTCTCTTATAATAGCAACGCTTGCTATTTACAAAGCTCTTGTCGAAAATGAAAACGTCGACATCATTACTAGCTCAGTGGTTTTGGCAGAGCGAGATGCGAAAGAGCACAAAGAACTGTACAGATTGTTTGGTTTAAATGCAGAACATAACAATGTCGATGGGATGAACAAGAGACAGGAGATGTATTCTAAGTCCCACGTGATCTACGGAGACATCAGTTGTTTCCAGAGAGACCTGCTCCTAGACCGATTCTACAACGTCGGTAATGGAATCGAGAGTCGCAAAGTAGGCTGCGTGATCGTAGACGAAGTAGACAGCATGTTGATAGACAAAGGGAACAACACTCTCTATTTGTCGCACAATATTCCAGGTATGGACGCTCTGGAACCTCTGTACGTTCATATGTGGACTGTTGCTCATGCTCACGGAGTAACAGGAAGCGAAAAGGACGTTGCAGCCATAGAACTCACCACCAGACAGGCAATGCATCCTCTTCTCGTAAAAGATGAGCTTCGTGATAGAACTGACGTTGAAGAGATGAAACTAGAACGAGTTTGGGAGGAACTGATCCGACTTGAAATCATAGACAAACACGGAGAAATTTTAGATGGAAATCAACTGTTGACAGATAGCAAAACACTCAATAAATTGCACAAAAACAAAATTGAGTTGACATATTTGGAAAAAGGAAAAATTGTTTCGTTGATCAAAGATAGCAGCAGGCGAAGAACGACTGTTGAAATTCCAAATAACCTTAGACAATTTGTTGGTCTTCATTTGAAGGAATGGGCAGAAAACGCACTTCTGGCGCGAAGGATGAACGTCAATGAGGACTACATTATTGACATTGATCGATCGGAGACCGCACGACGAACGGAACCGAACATCGTTATTATGGACAACTACACGGGAGAAGAGCAGTACTCCTCGCAATGGAGCAGTGGCCTCCATCAATTCCTCCAGCTCAAACACTCCTGCCGTCTCTCAATGGAATCCTTGAAAGCCGTATTCATATCAAACACTAAGTTTTTTGAGAGGTATGGGTCCAATTTGTTTGGGCTTTCAGGTACGTTGGGTTCTCAAAGCGAACGGAACTTTCTAAAAAATATCTACCGAGTTGATTTTTGTAAAATACCTACCTTTAAGGAGTCTCGTTTTGAAGAAATTACACCAGCCCTTTTCAGACATCGAGACACTTGGCTCAAAGCGCTCACGCAAGAATGTGTAAGGATAACGCACGAAAAACAGGTTGTTTTGGTTATTTGTGAAAACATAGAGCAAGTCAACATAGTCGAAACTGCTTTTAAAAAATTGATGCCTGCAAATAGCCCAGCAAACACTTCAAAAATGGCAGTTGGTGAATCCAAGAAGTTTCTAGAATGCCCGCTGCACGTTTGCACGCGCAGCTATGTGCCAATCGTTGGGAGCGAAGAAGAAATTACGGAGCCGTGCGTCATAGTTTCCACCAACTTAGCCGGCAGAGGTACGGATATTAAGATAAACGAAGAGCTCAGCGAAAAAGGAGGCTTACATGTGTGTGTAGCGTACATGCCTCCAAATGTAAGAATTGAGGAACAAGCCTTCGGAAGGACTGCACGGAAAGGTCAAAAGGGAAGCGGCCAAATAATCTGCTGCGATGAGACGAAAACCTCCCAAGATAGAGTGAGCTCGTTTGCCGACTTCTTTCAACAGAAGACAGAGCGAAACAAAAACGAGGAGAAAATTGTGAACGACCTCGAAGCTACCTACAAAAATTACACCAAGCCTGAAGAAAACCTACTTGAACAGTTCAAGGATTCATACAAACTGTTGAGTCAACATCTGATATCCAAAAACAAAGGAATTTTGAACCGACTGTTTACAGATGTCAAAAAGAAAGAACAAGTTATGAATATTATTCTGAATAATTGTCTCGACAGTTGGGCCTTTTTGCTAGACCAATTAGGTGCCACACAAAAACATGATTTGAAAAATGCGTCGATTAAAGAGTTTTTGAACAAAATAAGCGACGCGATTGAGCTCGACAATGCTCAAGAGCAACTCATTGATCGGTCAGCGCAAAAGATTCAGTATGCAAACCTTATCGAGGATGATACAGGACTGAAGAAACTGAACGAAGTCATTTCTGACGACTGCCATTATCGCGCGATAGCCCAATACTATTCTGCACATTCACTAATCAAGAAATATAATCACAACAGGAAAGATAACCCAAGAGAATGCGAGATGGTCTTCAAACTCCTCAGAAGCTCCCTGATGAATCTGAAAAATCGTCAAGAGAAACTGGCGGAGTGGATTGTGACGGTTGGCGAGATAGCGAAAAGTTACTCAAACACGGGTCCCAGTTTTGTACTAGTCAATGACTACGAAACTCAAAAACAAGAAATAACTGGAATTTTGGAAGTATTTGTTGACTCTATTCGGAACGTACTGGGATTTGAACTCTCAAGCAGTCTAATACAGTCTGAGGGCATTGATCCGGATCAAGCTCAGCAATTTCTGCAGGAATTAATCTGTAATAAGCTAGTTAAAAACCCCTGCGTTGTTTCGAAGCAATGGTTAGAATTGAGGCAAAAATACGCATTGCACGAACAAGATATTGACGCGTTTCTGGACAGAAACGAAGGCAAGGAAATCAAGAAGGATGATATGAAAGGCTTGTTGCCAAGTCGCGAAGACTTTTGGGATGAAATGCGAAAAAGCAGATTTATAAAAATGAAAAGCGATTTGTATCTTTGCAAGAAGAAGCTGCGAAAAATTTACTGGCAGAAAATCATCCGAAACTTTACGAAAAAATTAAACAGGCTTTTTCTGAGACAAGCCAGGCAAAGGCAATTCTATTGAACAAAAGTGACAGAAAAATTTGGCTATATCATGAGCAACTCGAAGGTGTCAAGGATGGAACTCTCGTCCCAATTACCAGACAAGAGTTCGAGGAAAGGTTGGAATCCTTCGAAAATTATACATCATTATTCGAACAGGATGTTCTTCGCGAAAATTGCACGGCAGTTTTAGTTAATACGAACGTAGTGCTGAGCAGGTTCTGTAGTGTAACAAAACACACTTTTCATGCAATTGAGGGCGTGGTCGAGAAAAGTGCTCAAGACATCATGGACGAGTTGAAGCGCGAAGGCATTCTGGAAGACAAAGAATCCAGTCCGCATACTGTGAACTTCGGAAAACTCAAGAATCACAAACTGGTCTGTTACCCCCAATTTCAAAGTGAGTTCGAAAGCTGCATTGAAAAAGATCTCCGCTACTTGTCTTGTCTGCAGAAACTCAAATCACAACCTCCAAAGCAGCTCGAAATAGAGCTTAATGTTATGCCCTGGCTCGAATTGTGGGAAGATTTAGTAGATATTGGTTGCATTAAACCAACATATCCCAAAGCAAACAAATTGTGCGATGAAGAGACAAAAAAGTAGCAGAAGTTTTTTTCAAAAACGAAGTTCCGACCGATGATATGAAAACATTTGTAGATGATTTATGCATCCGTATGGAGCAGTGTATAAGCCATTTGCGGAAATTCCCCACTCCAACCAGTCATCTCAAACCACTCAATGTAGCTTTCGAAGATAAACTCAACACCCCCGGAATGTCCTCTGAAATCAATAATTTTGTCAACAATGGTATGTCTGGCATTATAGTTATCTCTCGTCGACAAACAACTTGGGACAAAGTTGTAATGGTGCTTCCGATTATTGCGATAGGCATTGTGCAAATTGCATTGGGGGTTCTCATCACTTTTTTTTCTACTGGTTTCATGTCTCTTGTGGGCAGCAACCTCGTCGGTGAAGGGATTTCAGACCTGCTTCACGCGGCAGAGTGTTTTTACTCTGGTCATTTCAGCTGGAAAGCGTACGCTAAACACAAAGCTATCAGTTTAACTTTTTCAGTCTTCACTGTGGGATTGGGCGCGCTTCTGTGCCGAGGAGCTCAGATGTCGAAGTATGGGTTCAAAATTGGGGGCGAAGCTATGGCTCGTTTGGCAGGAAAAGAGCTAGTTGAGGCAGTGGGGGCTAAAGTAGTGGCCAAAACAATAGCAAAATTAGTCGGAAGGAAACTCTGCGTAGTAACTGCCAGCTGGGCGGCATCGCATATGGCCGATTTATTTTCAAATAAAATCGAGGAATTCACAAGAAACGCGTTCCAGTATATCATTGAAAAACGAGACTTTTCGAAGCTGAAGTCAGAAGTCAAAAAGACCTTTCACAGTCTGGGACCAAGTTTAACGCAAAAAACACTGGATAAAACTTTACTAGACGTTTTTCAGAACAAAGATAGCTGGACTGCTTCTCTATCAAGTTGCGCAAATCGGTTTATTTCTTCAATCCAGAAAGCTTCGAGACACGCCGGTGCAAAAGGTGCAGGCGTTTCGTCTGGTGCCAGTAAAAAAGCTGCTACTATTATAAAAATTGGCCAAATTTCAAAAGTACTCTACAATTCAGTTAAAATTATAACTCACGTTGATAGGCACGTTGATCAAATTGAAGGATCTCTCAAACGGAACTCAGAAGAAGCTAAAGAAAAGCAGGCTTCATCGTCTCCGGCTGACAGTTTGTCAAATCAGAAGACAGCAGACGAGATAATTGACCTTTTCATTCTAGATTGCAAGAAGCATCTCGCAAAGTCTGTGAGCCACGAGTTCACCCGAGAATTTCTAAAGCCGGCCACTGAGTTTGCATTGAACTATTTGGCACAACAGGCGAATGAAAAAAAAAAACAAATATGCGATAAATACCACATTGGAGAACAGAAATTGCAGTTCAAAAAACTTCAAAGGAAAATACATCAATCTGAATCAAATCTAAAGAATTCTGGTGTACCTCAAGAATTTATTCCGCGCATTATTCAAGAATGCTATCGTAATGAAATGATGATTTTGCTGGAGAATACCAAAAGTCCGGATCTTTACGCAGAAATGGTAGAGTCGGGGTATCCTGTAGGAGCCATAGCGCTTCAGCAAGCTGCAAAAATTGCCAACAGTAACCTTGAAATCCTTGGAACGGATGGTAGCCAAATCCATATGGTGAAAATTTCTAAAAATCAAAACCATACCAAGTCAATCGTATACGATAAAAAAACACAAGAGTACATTGATTCTTCCGGGTTGAGAAATCCTTGTCTAATCAAAGCTCTGGAACAGTCTGGCGTTAAAGTTACCAAGGAACAATTTGTAGCCGAACTCCGAACTGATGATGAGCTGCGTGGTTGCGGCAAGTCCGGAGTCGAGCTGAACCTCCACAATGTAATGAGAGGTAAACATCCCAGCAATCAAAATGGTGAATCATTTATTGTTAAAACAAAACAGTATGAAGAAATTCGGAGATTCAGACAGCGCGACAAAGTAGAAAAACTACTAACAGAACGGCCAATCTCATATATGCAGGCAGGATTTCGGTCGACCTTGTTGGCATCGGGCGTCGGAAAGAGTGTCTTCAAACAGCAAACAGATTTCATAGAATGCGCTGAAGCAATTTTGACAAAAGCCGATTTCAATATTCTTAAAACAGATAACGGACTAAAAGTGGTCGACTGCCAAAAAAAAAGCGAGTGGTTTCATTCCGTTTCCGAGACTTCGCTCGAACAACACAACATGGGATTGCTTAAAAGCTTTGAAAAAGGTAACAATCCTAAAAATGCTCTCGGAAATATGTTCACGCAGCATTTGAAGACTGCCCCGTCTGTATACGAGTTAAAAGAAACGGTTGTTGACGGACAACAAGATTACATTGCGTACATTGAAGGCTATAAGTGGAACCGCTACACACAACTATGTATAACTCAAGAATGTCATGGCAAAAATTTAGACGAGGAGCTGAAACGAGAGAAATCCTCGATGGAAACGAAACTCGAGCAGGAACATTACCAACGCATAGCCGGAATGGTTCAGAAAGGAAGCGGAGACGTTTGTTTTCTAGCAAAGCTAATGGGACAAAGCACACAACCTACTGAACCTATCGAACCATTAAGAAAGAAAAACAGACGCAAGAAGAAATTGAATAAAGCGGAGGTAGTTTGATTGAACCAATTCTTGATTGTTAAACATATATTTCTAACTTCTAACTTCCCGGTGCTCATACGCAACCCGGGTTGACCTCCATTCACAAAAATGCCGGTCATACAATTCCATACTATGAAAATGTTTACCATAAAATTACGATAAAGAAAAATTGTATGATAGGTAGTTTTTATATGGCTGCAAAACAAAATTCAACGTAAAATTTCCAAAATGCAGGGAAAAACTTTCACTTCCTTAAGTTGCAATGTTTTTATGCTCAAACAAACATTTTTCAATGATTCGAAGTTTTGGTCAACCTGGGAAACCGCAGAAATTCAAAAAACCCTGTTGAAAATAGTTTCTTCAATTATTTCTTCTCTGATCAATACGCGGCCAATTTTTTTTCGAATTGTAAGCTGACTCCACAGCAAGACTGAGCGAGGCTCTAAAATCAAATTCTTAAAAAGGCTATTTTTTCAGCTTTTTATTTTGGGAATCTGGAGAAAAATGATTAAAATCTAGTGCAGCTCGATATTCTCTGCTCTTTCCCTCGGTGCTTGGACTTTTCTGCTTGCTGTATGCAACGAAAAAAATCACGTTACAATTTTTTTGTGATATTTTGATAAATGAAATCTCTAACAAACTTTGAAAAACTTAAAGACTTGTTCGCAGATTGCAGAGACCAACGCACAACAAATGGCGCGCCTAATGAGAATGCAGTTTGACCTCGTAATGATGCGATAACCATCTTCATTATCAGTTTAAATCTAATCCAAAAAATAATTGACTAGATTGTGTTTTAACAAACTAATGTAAAGTTTAAAATACTCACTTCTCATCAAATAATAGAAGACATTTGAGCACCTAAATAAAGCGAATATAACCGCGGAAGCTAACCTACTATCAAATTATTTGCTAGACGACTATCTTTAGCAAACGAAACTAACACTGATATTAAAATTGTACATACAAAACAGTTTGTAAAAAAGTAATATGATGTGTACAAATAACAATATTCATTTATAATATGATTTGATTTTTGTATTACTCGACAAATTGTATCAGAAACCTTGCTTTTCAATTTTGAGTCAGAAAGATTGGAAAACCAAACTTACCTTAAAACACACGAGGGTACAAGATAGAAGCCAACTAAAAGAAAGTCATAAGAATGTAGTCGAAATCTAAATGTTAACAAGCAATTCAATCTGCTGCGATTTTTTTTGCTGATAATTTGGCTAGGTACCAGTGTAAGTTGACAATGAGTACTTGGCATAATACGGCATAGGTAGAGAGCAATTTCAACAAAGCCTTGTTTTCCAGCAAAAACTCATCTGCTTAATATTACGCTCTCTCTCTCTCTCTCTCTCTCTCTCTCTCTCTCTCTTTCTCGCTTAAAAACTCCAATTATTTTTTCTCTCTCAGCACTTCTTCTGCCACTACCAAATTTCATTCTCGATTATTTCTTCTTAAAATTACGCCCTCTCAAACAAAACAATGGCTCAACTCAACCTCACCATTTTTTGAAAACACACAAGGACTTTTGAATATACAAAAAAAATAAAACGAAGAACAAAAATGCTTTTGATTAAATGGGGCAATTAGTTAATCTGAAGAGCACTTGTTTAGGTTTTTGCTCTTTTACAAACTGTAGGAAACTATCTTTGTACTGGTCGATTGAAGCTGTCGTAAAAACACAGAATATGAGAAAATGAGGCAAGCACTAGCCAATATTCTCGGAGCTTTCCTTTTCATTGTGTATTGAGCAAAGCAATTTAATTTTTAGGTAACCTTGGAGAGGAATCAAAGGGAAAACGTCAGAGAAAAATGAAAGTTAGTTTAGGATGTGAAGCTCATTTTACTTATTTCAGTTTTATCAATTGAGATAAATGGAGGATTTTTTGAAAATTTCACCTTTGCAACCAATTGATACGACTGATTGACGCTCACCGAGTAAATAGGTCTAATAAGCTTTTTTGAAATTTTTACAAATCTCAGTTCAATATGCAACCGAGCTCCAAAAAGCAAGGGGTGATTACGGCTGTCACCCAAACGCAGAGGAGTGTGAGAACGAGGTTGAAGGGGCGTTGAAAGTCTGATAAACAGTTCATGTCTGATTGAACACGAGTGATCCCACTCTCATAGAAAAAAATCCTTCAGGCTTTTGGCAACATCGATAGGTATTCCTCCCACCTGCGCAAACTACTCCTAGGCGAATTACTCGGATTACTGACATATCAAAACCTTCAAACTTGAAAGAATTTGTTAAATAGCTTCCATTAGGTTTTTTTTGGGAAGCATAAACAGTTTTAAATATTTTTTTCTGCTCTGTTGAATATACCATCTCTTACGTATACACTGATACCATCTGAAATCAGAAATGACGTGGCAAGAACCTCTCGGGTTTATATGTGTATATTGATATGAAATGTTTTCAAATTGATGATTCCTGACCATCGTGTTGGAAGACGTTTTGCTTAACATAGTTAACATCCAAGCTCTTGTGTCTTCTTGCGGTTGCAAGTTTAACAAATTTTTGATCATTGTTAAAACATTGGCATGAGTCATCAATTACCGGCATGAATCATCACAAGTTTTCAATGCTTCTCAAACAATCAAATCTTCTTATAAAGTGACTATAGGTTGCCCTGACTATCCTTACGATAAAACTTTTTCCTCTCTAGGAAATTAAAAATTCATTCTGGCTTCTGTTTTCCCAAGATCTTACAACTGCCATATTTAGTCTTTTCGATGTATCAACAGTTTTGTTCATATCCTCGGTTTTAGTAGAACTGTCCAACAATACCAGACAAAAATGAAAATCAAAACGATGTTTCTTTACTGACTAGTTGCATCAAAGAAAATTTTTGTGCAAAATTTTAGTAAAACTAAGCTTAAAAACTAAACTTCTAAAATCATTTTTATTATAATTTTCATTTTCAATATTTTTCACTACAAAATAGGCTGGGTTAATTTCAGTTTATTTATTGAAAAAGTGAATTTTCTTTACTGAATTTTGAACGTTACTGAGTTTTATTAATTTTTGAAATTTTTTGAGTAGGTTACTGTTGCTGACAAACATTTGAACTCCGGCTCGACGGCTGAGTACTAAGACTAGCTTGGAAAGTAAAATCCCTTGTTTGCTGGCTATTTTTTCTAAACTTATTGAATATATTAAAGTAGACGAACTGTCAATCGTCGAAAACAATTATCTCAAAATAGTCTTCTCCAGATAGTATGATTAACTGTTTCCTCTGCATCAAAAGGCATTTTCAATCAAGTTGCTCTAAACTTGTCAATGTTATTCTGATGTCACTCAATGGAATGTTCCGAACACATCACACTGAGTTAGATTGACAAATTTCCACTTTCGCTAGTCTCTAGATGTGGCTCAATTTATTAGCCAATCAAAATAGGGACGTTTTTTTGGAGTGGTAAGGAGATAAATGTCTATAGAATTATACTTTCCGAAATCTAAGTTTTCAAATCTCGGGCAATCAAATTATTAAAAGTTTTCAATTAGTCTTTTCTTTTCCTTTAACGTAAAAAATGTTGTTAGAGGTTCTCAAAATAAAACTTTGAACAATTTGATTGATGTTGAAATAAACACAATTAACGCTTTCCCGGTGGATTCCTACAAATAATTTGTCATCAAGTTAAACGCTTTTGTTCATGTTTTTGAAACTGACTGGTGGAAAGAAAAAGAAGAGTAACAAAAACAGAAATCGTAGCATCTAGTTCCTTAACTATAGATGGTTTGCTGTACCAAAATTATTTTTGGTACAGCGAAATTCGTCGAAGTCTAGCACAACTGATCTTTCCTTCAGTATTCTAATAATTGATAGAAACTTGGTTTCGATATTTCTCAAGTGAACAGAAGAAAGACCACTCAAGTGATCAATAGGCTGTTGTTACACGGCATCATCTAACTGTAGGTGAGAGCAGTGTAATAAGATTTGTGAAAAAACTGCGGCGGTCAGAAATTTCCAGATGGGTTATCACATTCAAATAAATCTCGTGAATGATTTTCATTTCGTTGAAGTAAATCAACCTTTTCCATAATAAATTTGTACTTTTTCAAAACTTCGTGGATCTTCAAAATTTCAAGCCAGGGGAACCGAAAGTAATCTTGCAGATACCACTTACTCAGTGCTATATCTAGATAGCAGATTTAGAAATACGCCACTGGTAGTTTATTGGCATTCTGTGTGTCAATCAAAATGTAGTCTGCTCCTTTCTCAATCAACATAGAGCTAAAAACTGAACGAGGAGTTTAATCGGTTTCCATAAGCAGCAGAGGTTGTTGTTAGCCTACCCATGTTTTTGTTTTGCATGAATGCACCATGTTAATTGTAAAAACTAAATTAAATAAAACTGTTCCTTACAATTTTGGTCATATTCTATGTTTGCTTCTCCTTCAAATCTATAGCTGACAACTATAAACGACTTGAATATAAAGAAATTTTGATCTGACACTATTTGGCAAAACTAAGAAAAGTTAGTTTTGCTTATCAATATCATCAGTGAGCCAATCTTCTATTAAACCCGTTTTGCTTATTTCATTATTCGACATTATGTCATTACTCTACACCAGCAAGATGGTACTACCGTTCTACATGCCTGGTGAGTGCTTATGATTAATACCAATTTTGCTCTTTTACGCTGAATCATAGCTCGAATTATGAAATTATAGTTTTGCTCGCGAAAAGTAAAAGGGGCTGCACTAAATTTGAGATTTTTTTTATTTGTTTGACCACCCAAAGTACTTGGTCAAATGTTCACCATATGTCTTAGTTGAAAAAAAATGTATGGATAAGTAAGTGGTGGCTGAGGTAATAATTGAAAGTCAGGAAAAAACTTCCCATGTGAAAGTTATCCTATGAAAACATCCCATAGGGATCAAGTAATGTATTTAGGGACCATTAGCTATGTACAAGGATATTTAATTAACTATTTTTTACCGGATTGAAGACAAAAATCAGTTTTCATTGAGTCAAAAATGAAATTCTGCGGCTATGTTTGGTAAACTTTTAGATGAGAGATCGATAAAAACCTGCAGATCTTAAGCGACCCATTTGGTTGTCATCATATTGATTTGCTAAAAGTCAACAAAAGTTGCTGTGCCAGTAGCCCCGAATTTGCTGACCATATTCTTGAAAAAAAATAAAAGGTTTTTTTTTCAATGTTTTTTGTTCGGTTTGCTAAAATGACCTAAATAAAAGCCCAGAACTTGTAAATAATTGACAGTCTTGGCAAATAAACAAATTGAGGAGCAAGTTTTGTCAACAAATAACAAACAAAACTTAAAAAATGTTTTGTTTCAATTTTGCAGAAATTAGTTCGAAGTTTTTAAATCCCAAGATGGCGCTACTTGGCTTTTCTTTTCATAAGAAGCCTGCACGGTCCCCGGTTTGTTATCCATGGACTAAAAATGCTTAGCATACAATTCCATACCCTTAGTCTACGAAAAGTTACAAATCATACAATTATCATACCTTTTGCTAAAGTTTCATCAAGTTTTCAAAAAACTTTATTCTCATGTTTTGGCATAAGATTCGGTGTACCGTGCAAAAAAAAACAATTCCAAAAAAGCTGGTCTTACAATTTCTATACATGGAAATTGAATGAATAGCATTTTTTTGATGACGCCTTTTTTTGTTTTTTTTTTCAACTGCAAATGGAATTTTGTACTGGAACAGACATTTTTCAAGGAAAATTTTTTGCCTGCATGATTTAGTTTTTTGTGTGCATAACGTAGTCCTGGATACAAAAAAACTAGAGTCTTTTCCGTTACTCGGGATAACTTTTTCGAACAGGCTAAAAACTGATGTTTCTTTTCTATGGCAGGCTTATGTTTGCCTTTATCAAGGTCTGATAACTTAAAAATTCAAATTTGAAACAATCATCTTTAAAAATGTTTTGCCAAGTATTAAAAGTTTGATGCTTTCATTATATCATTTGTGTAAGAAAATGTTTTCCCAACTCAGGTCATTTCCATAGTAAATGCAAGACGATCAAACCTTTGGTGACTCTAGTTTTGAACAAACCGTGGTTTTTGTCACTTGTGTTCGGTCACAAACACATCCCAAAAATTTTGAGAAAAATTTTTTGGCTCTTTCCCAGTTCCGCCCTTTCAAATTCAGTTTTGAAACGCCTATTTAACGTTGTCATAATGCAATGAAAATTGGCGAGGTGAGAAAATCGACATTTGTGAACAGATTTGTTCTACATACTTTACATCGTGACATCACGCATTTAGCCGTAATAACACGTAGAACAAACATAAAACTCGGTATTTTGAAAAGGGGGAACTGAAAAAGAGCCAAAATTTTAAGCAAATCTGTTTTCTTGGTTTAAGGGAAAAAGCTAGCGATACAATTTCCATATATGAAAAATCACTAATCATAGACATTTCATGCAGTTTTCTTTACTTATGGAATTGCATGAAAAGTTTATGATTACCTTTTTCAATATATGCAAATTGTATGACTTGCGTTTTTGGTCAACCCGGGTTGCGTTACTCGCTCGAAATTGAACTGAAACTCGTTCGGCACAGGAGCAGCTTTGGGGGCGGGGGCGGTCGCTTTTTTTTCTTCAGGAATTTGACCCCTTCCGGCCCAGTGAGTCCCCCATTTGGAAAAACTTTAAAAATTTCGTTTTAAGCCGACCGACACTAAAATTTTTTGAGGGTTTGTTTCTTTTTCAAATTTTTGTTTCTTTTTCAAAAGTTTGCCTGCGCCGCAGAAATTTTAGTGCTATAGTAGAGCTTAGAAAATCAACTTGGTCGACCTAAAAAAGATCGTCAAAATTTTCGAAAATTTGGCTCTTCCCTCCCCCCTTAGAGAAAATCCTAGACCCGCCACTGGTTCGGCATATCAATTATCCGGTATACCGAGTCTCAGTTTTCATTTTTTTTCAAAAAGAATTTCGTAGCGTTGCGTTGTATAAAAACTATCCAATGTAGCAAAACGTCACAAATCAACGTAACAAATATTGTTATAACTCACGTTATAATAATACGCACAGTAATGTATGCAAAATTATGGTAACAAAAGCACGCGCGTCTTTAAATAACACGTCTACTATAACCGCTGAATACTTTTTATAACAAAAGACCAAAATAAGTGATTTTGTTTTGTGTTACCAGGTGTTCAGCTTACATTACATAACAAATCTGATTTTCGATTAGTTCTTTTTATTCCTTGGCTGCAAGTGGAATCAGGCTCTCTACAAAGACCTTCAACACTACATAACCAAAAATGTCTGGTGTGAGTGTGAATATTTTAGCGTTTCATCATTTCCCTAAACTGTCAAAAAGCTCTCTAAAATATCTATTTTGACCTAAGCATCAAACTGATTTGAAATTACAAAAAAGTAATTTAATTGCTGCCGGTGTAACCGCACAACCAAAAACAAATATTATAGTTTGATGTTAGTTCCTTTTAATCATTTTTGTCTAGATCCAGAATTAATGTATTTTGAGGAGAAAATTGTCAAAAATATACCCTAAAGAAAGCTATGAATAGGGCCTGAAGTCTTAAGCTTAGTCTGAAATGATTGTATCTGATTGCAAACATTGATTTTTTTGACTCCAGATGTTTTTTTAGTTTCCAAATCTTCTGTAATCTGTAAACTTTTTTGAACGCTACTGTCCCGGGTTGACCAAAAATGCTAGTCATACAGTTTCCATATATGGAAAAATCTTAGTCATACACTCTCCATGCAATTCCATGCGTAATTGTAATTAGCTGGGAATATGAAAATACCTGAATAAAAAACCAGCTACCAAAAACAGTCAAGTTTACATAATATTGATGTAATATCTATCCAACAGTTACCTAAAATGAGAACTGCAACATGAAAGATGAAAATTATTGCTGGGTTTCAAACTCTTCTGTTTTGCCCGTTCTTTTTTGATTGTTTTTGTACAGAAAAGAAATTACCTCATATTTTTTAACTGGTTTTTTAGAATGATATCGAGGAGACGTACAACCGAATCAAGACCCACAAGGGGGTGGTGGGGGCCATAATTGCCAACCAGGAGGGGGTGTCCCTTAGATCATCTCTCGACAACTCCACCACTGTTCAGTACATAAATGCTGTCAAGGATCTCACCTACAAGGTTATTACAAGCAAATTTATTCAAATATTACAAGGCAGATTAAAAAAATTTAAAAAATGTTGACTGAAATTTCAGTTTAAATGTTCCAATTTTTTTATATGCGATAAATTAAAACGATAAGCAAAACGCTGTTAGCCGCGTTTGAAAATTTCATTTTTGTTTTCAAATATAGCATCAAACGAAGCTATCCTAGGATCTCTTCGATTATCCCGAATGGTATCTTTCTAAAGAAAAGCGACACCTTATATATAGATAATTCAACGGGTAGGAAAGGTTTTTTCCAGTTAGACCCCCACGCCCTTAATGCAGTTTATATTGAGAAAAGTCATTTGAAATTGATTTCCATATATTGAGTTTCAGAAAAATCCTTAAAATGAATTTCTCCTTTCAACCTGTTTTTAATTGTAGTTAAAGCTCTTTTGCTAGCAATATCAATATCCATGAAAAAGTTAATTGGCCAAAAATAGTGAGTTTTGGGTTAACTGATTTTCATAAGAAAGTTTTTACGTACTAAGAAACGTAACATTTGATTTCAGACTTCCAAATGAACAAAGTTTAAATAATTTCGTTCAGGTTTGTTGACCGAAAAGAAATTGCCAACAATTTTGCATTAACTATATAAACATCACTATCATGAACATTAGTTACATCTTGATCGTTTTCAACAGGGAAGCAGTTTGGTGCGCGACATTGACCCCGAGAACGAGTTGACTTTCATCAGAGTCAGATCAAAAAAGAACGAGATCATGATTGCCCCTGACAAGGACCATAACATCATAGTCATTCAGAACCCGAACGAGTAGAGAAAGACTATATATAAAAAGTTGAATTTATGTAATGTTGATAATTGAAATATCATTTTATAACACTGACCTAAGAAAATTTGAAATTTTTTGTTTCAAAAAGTTATTTAAAAGTTTCCAAGAGTCATCGGAAAAATACTAAGTTATAATACGGAAAGCCGGCTGCTGTGCAGTTAGCTCAGATAGTTTTTTTACATCATTAATATAAATGTTTAAAATAAATACTTTTTGAAAATTTGTGCCGCTTTTGTTCGTTGTTTTGATGAGTGAAAGGACAAACGTTTAGAACTTAATATTATTTTGATACTCGGCGAAAGTTTCAGTTTTTTGAATTTCAGTTTTTTATGAAATTTTTTTGACAAGGAAGAGCTAAATGAAGATTCGCAAACTTGTTTTTTCTAGAGCAAAACTAAATTTTTCACGACCTAGTTTTGCGAAAAAAACCGCTTTACAATGTCAACTTAACACTGAGAAGCACAAATTCAATCTGGTTAAGTTTTTTCTTAAAATTTTACGCACGCATTTAGCAAGCCTGAAGTCATCGGAAAATAGATTTTCGGGTTAACGAACAGTTAAACAGAAACTCCAAAAAATTGTTATTAAAAGAGTTCAATTTTCTAGAGGCCTGCGACCCACTTGGTTTAGAGGTAACGCCCACGATTGAGTCAGCTAAGATTTGAGGCCGGGTATGACCTACTTTTTTCATATTGCACATTTTCAATTTTCAACACTTTGTTTTGTCGGCTGAAAGGCCACATTGGATTTTTTGTGTGATTAGCAACTTTCAAAAAGTGAGCAACGTGCTGTTTGCAATTTTGTAGCAGGGGTGGAATTAAAGGGGACGCCTCCACTCAGGGATTCGAACCCCTAACCAACCAAAGCTTCCCCTTTAGTATTAATTTATGACATCCATTTTGGGCCAACCAACCCTAAAATTGATGCAAAGGCGGCAATATATCCTAATTTTTAAGGAGCGCGAGCGCCGGAAAGCGCAATTTTAGGTCAAAATTTTCCAAAAAGTACTCGAAAACGGGCCTTAATTATTTTCTGGGTGCTGGAACCTGATCTAAACTACATTTTATGATTGGATAAATTAGATATTTTACCACTGTAAAGTATTTAATATTAACCAATCATGATCCATCTAACTAACAACCCACTTATTTGTAAGTGCTGGAATTACTTGTAATTTCAGCACCAGAGAGATTTGAATTTAACTTAGAATTTAGTTGCCTCTCCAAAGGAACTTCAGCAGCCGCAATAAACCAGTATACCCTAGATCTATTGAGCCTAGCAGAGACTAGTTAAACAACCTGAGACTAGATAGTATAAGAGTAAGATTAGGATCGGTATTAGACTAAGAAGTTGCACGAATCTATCCGGCCGAAAATAAGATAGCGTGACGAGCAGACGGTGTACCCTATCCGAAATTACTCTATGAGTTAACCACAACGGTTCTAACTCATCTGGTGCGACCATAAGTCTCGAACAAGACCTTAATAGCTTAGAATTAACCAAAAATAGATTAGAATTTAGACAAAACATTTTTAAAATGTTACACGACGATAATTTAATCGAAATGTCTCTACGACTCAATAGATCAGAGCCAATATTCCGAACGATAACAGAACCACCCGGAATGGCAAGAAGACCTCAAACCAGAGACGACATACGACAAAGTAGAAACTTACCAAATAGTTATATGATAGTACGGCAAAAGCCAACACAAACTTTTATTTTTAGAATTTTATTAGCAATGAATTTAGATTTTCATTTGCAAACATAAAATCTTGAAGTCAATCTTCATAATCATTTCAGGCGCTAAACAAAACTATTAATGTACAATAACGATTGATAAAAAGATCTCAGATCGTTTTCCTAAAATTCTGCAGTATTATATAAAACATGTTTGAAAAATATTTATTGAAAATCAAAACAAAAATTAGTAGCATGACAATCAACTGTTAGTAATTATAAAATTATCAGTTGTCCCAGCTTCATCACCTAAAACATAACAGCAATCATAAGCTCACTAATATCATTAAAACACTAAATCTTTTCTTAAATAAATTTAAACCATTTTTAAACTTAAATTCACTTAATCTTAAAATCAGATCATCAAGGCTTATCCTTGGATCTTAATTAAGTTTTCTATTTAATTAAATTTACAAAACTTGATCCTCAAGGCCTATCCTTGGATCAAAAAGAACAATTTTGTTCTCCCCCACCCACTTAGCTAGTGTCTAACGACCTCAAACGTCGATTCACTATCCACCCCTTTCAAAAATCCCAAGACTAATAGAAATTTTTGAACAACACTAATCATTCAAATTAGGATAAACAGTGAAGAACTTCGGTTATTCATCCTTCACTTGAACCCTCCTCTTACCAGACCCAGGATAAATCGTAGACTTAGTAAGTTTAAAATAGTATCTAACGAACTACTCGCGTTCTAATTATACCTGAACCTTGTGGATCGATTTACTATTCTCCAACCCTTGAACACAATCACTACCCTTAACTAAGATTAAGTAAGTTAACACCTTAGCTTATACTAGCCACGAGAAAGTAAAAAATCATTCTTCGGAATCGATATACTTTTCTCTCCAACCCTGAACAAATAGACCCAGGTTAAGCTAACCAAAAAATCGTAAGGACTAACAATTTAAGAAAATAGAAATCATCTAACAACTTTTTGCATCCGTCATCCTAAACCTTATGTCATTTAAAAATATAGGAAACAAACAAACAATCGTTTTACACAACTGTGAAATAAATAACAAAAAATACGACCTTGTAATCACACCTCGCACACAAACAGTTGGATATATTAGAACAAAACGACAAACACTAAAAAGGAAAATAATAACTAAACAAAGACAAATAACACGAAAAAGATTTTCCAAAAATAGAAACGCATTTTCAGACTCAGAAGCCAGCAATTTAGACGAACTTTATAAATTAAAAGAATCTATAGATAAAAATTGCCCCATTCACGATCAATTATATTTTTCCGACTCAGAAACAACTTCAAATTCATCAAAAAGAGGAAAAAGAAGAATAAAAAAGCAATATAAACACAAACCAGTACATTTATATAATTGGAATCAACCAATTAGACATATCGATAATTACCTATTAACAGTCATTAAACGAAAAAATGAGCCAAACACACACTCCAAGTGAAGATAGTCCAGATGATGACGATATCTACCCCTTCCTCGTAGATGCACCCAATGATAGAGGACAGCATATACTTTGCAAGAATTTACTCCTAAATTTATTTGAACCCGGAATCAGCCCATGTAAAGCAGAGTTCCCAGATGTAAAGATCAAAAGACAAATTATTGATCACTATCTGAAAGATATATGTAACTTGACACAACAATACGGAATCTACACCATAGAATTCAGCTCACCAAACCCGAATCACCGCAAATATGTAATTCAAACAGACGACCTTGATTTAGAATTCTCAAAAGTATTCTCAGAATATATAAAAAGCATACAATATCATAACTCACAAAGAGCAAACTCCATATTCACAGTTATATCTCAATATTAGAAAACGAAATCCCAATCCCAAGTGTCTCACCGACAGAGACATCTAAACATATAAGGGTACGACATGAAATTACACTATTTTCAACTTTTCTACATATAATTAAAGAAAATTTCACTAAAGATGATGTTTCACAACATACAAAACATGACTTACAAAAAATTTTGGCATGGTTTATAATAGATTATTTCACACATAATATAGATTTAATTTCACAAGCAAGAAAAAATTTCAGACCTCAAAATTCAAACGATGATACCGCCATCACAGAACAGTCAGACTACGTTTGGGACCCCGAATGGTCTCATTATGCATTTATAAATATCCCACAATCAATTGCAAGTCAAGCAATAAGTACAATATCTTATACAAGAGATTATGTAAGAGTAGTACCATTAACCATTGATGCAACACCATTAAACTATAAGACATTTCTACCGGATACGCGAAATAACAGCTTAAACTCGACCGTCATACACAATGAAAACCTTAATGGAACTAGGAATCTCACTCAACAAGATATTCAGACACCATCACACTTCATAAATGAAGAAATTGTCCAAACAACAACAACGACACAACAAAGTATTTCACTAATACGTCCAAATTTAACAACACCAAGAAATACAATTACTTCACTAGCACAGGTAACCTTACAATCAACCGTTAAACCTTCGGTTGCTCCAAAATATTCACAAATGGATTATCAAACATATAGACCCATGACAATACCGTCAAAATCACGCAGAACGTTCACAAGAAACAATTTTGCGGAACACAATTATAATTATACACATTCATCAAAAACAAACTATCCCCCCCAAAAAAATAATAATAATCAGATAAGATCTCGATGTTGGGATAACCCAATGGCAACAACCAATTCAGTAAACTTTCAAACTAATTCATATCCTCCACAGGATCGTAGTGAAAACTACCCATTCTTTCAACAGAATAAAAATAAAAAGCAAGCATCTCATCAAACGGATTATTTATCCTCTGACGATGATTATTTACAACCAGATATATTTGCACCATACACTCAAGAATATCGTGGACAAGGAGTGCAAAAACCGTATACATATCATAGAATTTTTTTTCCACACCCAACAGATACACAAAATCAACAACTAATACAAATGCAAAACCCAATTAATACACAATCTTTTCAACCAATTCAGCCACAAAACCCAATGATTACACACTCGTATCAACCACCACAAATGCAAAATGAAGAACCACTTCCATATTACCTTCAACAACACGAAATAACAAAAAATCAACTTTCAAATTTTTCACAAATGCCAAATGCAGCAGAATCATTACAAATGACAATGAATCCATACCTTATGGGTGGATCATCAATAACATCAAACAAACCATTAATGGTATTCACAGGAACAGACCCTGAATATTCTGTAGAAGATTATTTAAATGCAGTAACAGCAAATTTAATTTTAAATATAGGACCTGAACCAATTAATACGCCACTACATCAAAACTGGATACATCGACGCACAGCGTTGATACAGACAACCTTAGACGGCGCAGCCCAAAAATGGTTTTCAGTATTGCCTATAGAAATAAAATCAAACTGGAAAAGATTTACACAAGAATTTTCAAAAATGTTTGACTCCGAGAGAAACAAACAACAACAAAGAGTTTTATGTAATGAAATTCGCAGATTACCAAATGAAACTATCAAACAATTAGCAGTACGTATCGAAACACTAGTTCGAAAAGCATATTCATTAAATACACACGATTATAAAAACACAAAAATGACAGAAATCTTAATGATGACCTTAACACCTCAATTAAGGAAAATAGCAATAAAAAAGAGAGCATCCCATCCCTCCTCAATTCGAGAGCCCGATTTAGATTTTCGAAAACTAGTAGACAAACTAGAGCAAGCGGAAATCACAATGAAACTTGAAGAAACAGAAAATCTGAAATTACAATATGTTAACCGAATTGAAACAAATACCACAAATATCAATAATATACAGGAATCAGATACAGACCTCGTTGAAAAAATCACTGAAATACTCAATATTTATGAAAAACACCCAAACTTTAAAGGCAAACCATCTTTCAAAAAATGGTGTAATTATTGCCGACGATACGGACATAGTATTTCTGAATGTAGACAAAAACAACAGGACAATCAAAACAAACCTCAAAAATATAAAGAACCAAATAAATCATTCTATCAGTACATGAAAAAAGATCAAAATCTACCGAACAAAAATGTATACAGCAACAACAGTTCAGGAAAACCACTTCCGAACAATACCAATTACACGAGAACTCAATCACCATATAACTCAAGTTATAGAGGAAGATCACCAGAACGAAGAAATACACAAAATTCGTCACAAAATCATTATAATAGACCAAATAGTCGAAATAACTACTCCAGATCAAATTCGAATACAACACAATTTGTTTCTAGATCTAATTCCCAATCAAGGAATAATTACTATCCAAACAATCAATCACGAAACTCATCATACAATAGAAATAGAAACTACTCCAATAATCGAAATAGAAGTTATTCAAACAGCCGAAACCAGAATTACCCGAACAATCGATCAAGGAATAACTCATATAATATATCAAACTATAACAGACCAAACAATAATTATCAAAACAGATCACGAAATAATTCACAAAATCGACATTCAAGTTATAATAACCGTTATAGAAATTATTCCCAATCACCACACAGGAATAATAACCATTATAATAATTCTAACAATCGCCACAGAAGCAGTACACCTAAACATCAAAGACATATTAATCAAGTACAATCAAATCCAGAAACAACATCAGACCCCCCAGGTATTGATGACACAGGAAATAACTAACTACAACTAAATCAAATAAACTGTGAACCATCAGATTCAGAAAGTGATACAGAAAACACTATTTCCATAAATATGATAGCAGTCGAAAATGACTACGAACCTATTATATATCAACAACCTTTTTCATCACATATATATGAAAATCAATTAGAACTCCTTCACAATTATTATATTGAACCCATCCATTCTACACAAACGGCACAAGAAACTAACGAAATCAACACTACAAATCAATCCAATGAAAATAATAAAACAAAATGCTTGAATACAAATCACATCTATCAAAATATACAAAAAAAAACAACCCAAAGAAAAAATTTGGACAATACCATTTCTTTTAGAAAGTCCAAGAAACAAAGAATTTCAACCACCAGACCTTGAAATTGATTTTTTAATTGATTCAGGAGCAGAATCAAACATAATAAACATTCCCACATGGAATGAGATAAAAACATTACACCCAAAACTAACGCCTCTTGAAACCTCCAGTAAACTAGCAACAGCGCAAGGATTAACATTGGTAAACTATGGAAAAATTCAATTATTTCTTCTCCCCACAAGAACAATAGAGCAAAATAAAATTTTAAATAAACCATTTAAACAAATATTTCATATCACTGATATTAAACACAATATTATTGGAATACCATTTATCTCTAAATATATACCAACAATCAATATTTTGAATAGTAAAATACTAATCAAAGATAAATACACAAAACAAAAGACACATCCCTAACATTTTTTCAAAGATTAAATAAACAACCACCATTCTTTTCAAAATTTTATCCGATATATAATCAACAAAGAAAACACCTGAAACCACTATCAGGAAACATATATAATTTTTCAATAAAACAAGTTCACCGATATGATAAAAAACAAAATAAACAACAACTCTATAGGTCAGATTTTGAATTCAAACCTATCCATAAGTTTTTCAAAATCACAATTTCATCCATAAAATATTTGAAAAACTCGAATTCAGATATTATTTCTCTACATGTATACAACAATACACCCTATCAAGTAACATTACCTTTAGGACTTTTAGGCTATTGCGAAACCAACGCTACGATATCACCAATACACGAAAAAGCATACCGCGTAAATAATATACTCCAATTATTAGATATTTGTCAATCCACAATTCTTAATGAAGAATTATCCATAAATAATATAATAAGTAATGAAAAAAGAAATACAGATTATTTCACAAAAACCCCATATTTCAAACCTACATTCAACATAAACAACTATACAGAGAATCAACAGAAATTTTTAACAATGTTTAACTTCCAACATTCACAAATAACACAAGACGAATTTGATAAGTTAGCCAAACAGCTAATAAAATATTCATCAGTCTATGCAACATCCAAATTTGATGTTGGCAAAATCAGCTCATCACTACATCTCCCATTAAAACCTGACGCAGTTTTCAAAAAACAAAGAGCAAGTAAAGTACCAATTCACTTACATGATAAAGTAAACAGATTACTCGATATTTTAGAACAATACAAAATTATCTCACCGGTAAACAAAGAAGAACAACCAAAAGGTAACACATTTATCAACCCTGTTATCATCCTAGCAAAAGGAGAATCATTAAAAATAGTTCTAGACGCTAGATACCTTAATTCACTAAAAGACGAATCAAAATGCAATTGGCCTATTGAACCAATACAAGTTATTTTAACAAAAATAAACGGAAAACACTTTACAACCGCAGATATGAATAGTGCATATAATCAAATGCCACTAGATGAACAATCGCGACGCTTAACACAATTTGTTATTGGAAATCAGCAATATGAATTCAACCGCCTATTCTATGGAATATCCATAGGACCAGCAGCATTTTCAGCTTTTATGAGCAAAATTTTTAGACCACTAATACTCAAGAAAAACGCAATCACCTATTTAGACGATGTTTTTATGCAATCACAGACAAAAGAAGAAATGTTCAATGTTTTAGAACACTATCACAAAATACTTCAGAACGAAAATCTGAAGGCCGCCCCCGATAAATCACACTTCTTTTTAACACGAGTTAAATTCTTAGGACACAATATAGAAAGAAAAACAATCACTCCATTAAAATCACGCATTGATGCTATTCAAAAGCTCCAACCACCAACAAACAAAAAGAAAATCCAAGAATTCCTTGGAATGTTAAATTTTTTAAGCAAATATGTCTATAAAATGCAATTATACCTAAGACCATTCTATAATATACTTAGACAACAAAATAATTTTGAATGGAACACAGAACATCAAGCACAATTTGAAGAAATTAAAAAACTCTTAACTGAACAAATTTCGAATACAATTCCAGATCCAAATCAACCATTCTATGCAATGTGCGATGCTTCGAATTTTGGCATCGGCGCAGCATTATTACAATCACACAATGGTACAAACAAAATGAACCTTATATCAGCAAATTCTCGATTATTCACTCAAGCAGAGCTACGACTCTCAACTCTAATGAGAGAATGTACAGCCATAATATATACACTAACAGAATATGAATTTCTGATACTTGGATCAAAACAGCCAACAGTTCTATTCACAGATCACAAACCAATCATTTTTCTCTTTACACAAAAATCTAATCCAAATCACCGAGTTTATAGATTTCAATTAATTCTAATGAAATTCCCAAACTTATATATAGTTTGGACAGCAGGAAAGAACCTTGCATTACCAGACACTTTAAGTCGAAATACACCACCTGAATTACTTACACGTAAAACTACAGTTGAAATACCCAAAAATATAAAATTTTACCTTGCAGAAAACGAAACATCACCCCGACTAGAATGCAAATATGCAGTAAAAACTGACGTTGAACAATCACAGATAAACAATCTACAACACTTCCCACTTTATTTAGATTGCCAAAATAACCACTACGAAATTGATCTACTTGGAACATGAACTTTTAAACCAATTCCATATTCACAATGGATAAAAAATAACACCCAACAAAAAATAGTAAAACAATACCCGCATAAAAAAGACCTTTTTCCATTAATTGAAAAAGAAAATCTAACTGATAAAATAAATTTATCAGGACCACAAACAAACGATTCAAAATACACAATAAATCAAGTTTTTGACCTCCATGACCCACTTGATACAATTCCTTTATCTAAATTGGAAATTGCAAACATTTTTCTCCCCCCAACAAATAAAGTTACAATTAATACTTTGAAACAATATCAAAATCTTGACCCAGTAATAAGACAACTAAAATCATGGCACAAATATAAAACTAAACCCGTCAAGGCAGATACAACTATTTTAGGAAATAAAACACTCCTCCGATATTTTCGAAAATTTAATAATACAACAATTAACGAAAACACAGACCTTCTAGAATACAAATTAAATGAATCTACAGTTCCCTGTCTCCCTCTAAGTATGATTCTTATAGCTTTTAATATTTCACATACACAAAACATTAAAGGACACTCTGGATCAGAGAAAACATATTCAAATTTCATACAAAACTTTTATTTTCCAAATGCACCAATTTGGATAAAAGTACTATGCAATGATTGTTTAGTATGTCAGCTAAATAAACCTTATCCAAATCAAAAACAATTAGCACAAAAACAAGATTTTAAAGGACAAAGTTTCACCCTCATCCGAAGGAAACTCCTACATTATGGTAATTGTTGACGCGTTTACACATTATGTAGCACTTAACCCAGTACCACATTGTAACGCTTATTACGCTTACACAACACTCTATGAACACTGGATAGCCAAATTCGGACTACCAGAAATTTTAGTTACAGACAACGGTACAGAATTCATAAATAATGAAATCATCACACTATGTCATTTATATAACATCAAACACAAACCACGTACATCTCACGCACCTTGGACAAACGGCTTAGTCGAAGGTATGAACCGTTCACTACAAGAATATCTTAGATGTATCATCAATGGAAATGATACAAGATACACCGAATGGTCAGCAGATGTAAAACTATTTCCCTTAGCATATAATTCACAAATCACGACAACTCTAGGAATGTCACCATATGAAATGGTTTTTAATCAAAAGCCACGCAAACCAATTATGTTTACAGCAAACTCTCATAAAAATGCACAAAGTTATTGTCAACCGAATAAAGACTCAATTTGTTATAACCTACCTTTACACACACACGATGAAGATCATGTTCATCACCCACAAATTCTTAAATTAGCCTCCGGTACACACACCGAATGGATTTTAAACAGAGATAAAAAACACAATGAAATTTACCAAAAAGTAACAAAAAAGTTGTTACAAAGGCAAAACATTAATGAACAAATAAATTCACGCTTTACACCAGCCTCCGATTTAAAAATTGGAACATTTGTTTTAATACCCAATTTTAACACTCAAAAAGGAATCTCTAAAAAATTACAACCCCTTCGTAAAGGACCATACCAAATAATTGCCAAACCCACTGATGTCACATATAAAATCACCGACTCAGACAAAAAAGAAATTGTTCAACATCGAAACAACCTATTACCTTATTACCCAAAAGAATACGCACTACGCGAACTAACTCAATTATATTCTTTCACAGGTTTAAAAGTTATTCAAAATAACCCACATACGGAGAATAAAACAAAGGAACAACATGACATTCATCTCGAGAACCAAAATAAAAAATCAACTATAACGAAAAACAATACAAAAAAGCTAGATCAAAATATACCTCAAAAAGAAAGAAAAAATAGAAAATTGACAGAAAAAATAATACCCCAAGAACAAATCGACAAATCAGAACATAGAGAGTCATCACGACTTAGAAATCAACCACGTAAAAACTATAAAACATTCATTCCACAATCTAAAATATTAAAGAAAGTCGAATTTCAAAAACAGCTTTAATTTTATATTTAATAATTTTTGCACCTCTGAAATATTTTGAACTTTCATTTTTCAAAATAACATGCTGACAAACAAGCAACGATTCTAGTTCAAAATTAGCCAATAGGATTCATCCAATCCCTCACCTTCTCTAACTCTAACACAAACCAACTAGACGAACGATATTAAACTCCAGGCATATCTATAACTATAACTTTGCGACCTCCAGGTCAAAAATAAGCAAACCACTCCAACTTGACAACTAAAATAAATATCACCATAATATCATAACCCTCCCTTATCTAATAACCCAAAGATCAACAATATTTCCCCAACTCCGATCTCGAATACCCCCCAAACAAATATGTTAAATTAGCCTAAAGTAAAAGAACGACCATTTTAATTAGCCTAAAGTATAAAAATCTCAAAAATACCCCAGATCACTTGACAAATAAAAATAAAGACAAAGAAGACCTCCCGATCACCATAAAATTTGCCCCCAACAATTTTTCACAAAACTCAACCCACTTGTCAAAAAACCAATAAATAATTCGACCACACTTGAAAATTGTCTCAAACAACAAAAAATATTCGATCGACAAGCCATTTCTTAAATGCTCTTCTCTCGACCAGTCAACATAATTCTTAACATTCTCATAAACTTTTTAACGATATTTAAACTTTTAATCATATTTCTTTTTGATACCTTTGAATCTTTTGTAATAATCTTAATCATTTTTTGCAATATTTTTTTAATTTTCTATTCCATATTTGAACTATACCTCCAGATTTCGAAAGCTATTGACTATATCCACAGGTACGATTCACAAAACTTATCTAAATGATACGAACCATTTTTAGTAGAACAGATATTTTTTTACTATTTGTAATTTTTATAACATTTCTATCATCCCTCATCTTGACAATATGCAAATGTATAAAGAAAGCAATCATCACATTCGCCCTAGCAACAATCCTCCTAATTCTTTTTCTAGAAGAATACTATAATAAACATAAATTTTTCCACTAAAAGAATAAATAAAAAACCATCAAAAATTGCAAACCAACAATCACTCAGTCGGTCTTCACCGACATCATCCCAAGATAACCCAACACCATCTTCAACTACCCAAAACCCCCAAACATCCACACGAATTTCCTTTCAAGACAACCCATATACCTTTGAAGAACGACACGCTCGCTTATCTGAACCACTAGAACCAGTTCAACGACAAGCACCTCTAAGCGAACCAGCATATAACTTATACCCAACACTACCACAAGAATTAAGTAGAATACGAAATCCTAGTCAAAACCAAAATACAGTCGAAATAAATAGACAAATTATACATCCTCGACGAAACAGAAATTTTCAAACTCCCCGAGTTCATTTTGATATACCTCAATCCCCATCACAAAGTACTCCAGAAAACCCCATTGGTATATTACCAGAAACCCCTACGCTTCTTTCACAACGTAGCACCTCAAGCCTACCCTCAGATTACTTAGGTTCAACACCAACATCTGAACAAATTCGTGAAAACCCCTTTAACCCCACAAACCAAACATCACGACTACCATATTGGACAACACATTCATTCACACAAGGTGAACCAAATTTAATCAATGATCCAATAGATATTTCTACGAATACAACAACATCCTCATCACTACCAGAAACATTATCACTACCATCAACACCATCAATAAGCCAGATTTCACCACCGCCTTTTAACTTAAATTTCCCAAATAACCTCGACGCTAGATATCGAGAACAATCATCAACAAATATTCCTTTAAGACTAGACTGGAATACATTCACAGCACCTCCACCATTATTTGGACAACACCCAGAAAGTAACCGACTCCACAACTGGGCACTAAATAGACTACAATATAGACAAGACATACACGAAGACATTCGTGATCATAACATCCAAATACTCCAACAAAATAGTCTACAATTAAAATTTGAAATCACGGTTAAATTAAACAACATTACTCAACATCCCTATCCATTAAATCCACCAAAAATAACAGCTCAATCCCTACCACCACCATTTATAACAACTGAAGTGATATACAAATACGACAGATATACCAAAAAGACAATTGGTTACATCACATTTTATAACCCATACTCAGGATTGTCATACACATGTATATTCTAAAAATTTTAATTTTTCTCCAACTCCTTTTTCTAATAACCTCCAATGAAAACATAGACCCTTCCCCCCGCACAGGACCCCAAGATTTATTAGTAACACATTACGATTGTGAAGAAAACGAACAAAAAACACTACACAAATATGCAATAAATCAAGTATCACAATGCGAAACAGAACCACAAGCTATAGAAACAACAAATGTAATAGCGACACTTTATTCAAAAGCCCGAGCAACAACAGTTATAGGATATAAATTCACAGCAACATTTTCTGAAAAGAAAGTACATTGTTCACAAGTCTCAAATGGAAATAAAAACCGACTTGACCACGAATCATTCTACCAGAGTAATATCGAACGACTTTTACATCTCAATCCCGAAGATTGTAAAAACGAGTTACTAAGACTAAACATCACAAGAAATAAAAACACAGATAGAAAATTAGTATATTTCCAAGTTTTTGCAGATTCTGTACATCAAGCAGAACTTGAAAGATATCAAGGACATATAAAATTAGATGAAAAATACCCATACAACGGCGCACACGGAAGATTAACTTATGACATACACGACAAACACTGGATACCACACATTGGTATAAATGACCCATCAAACTGCAAAGCAGACACAAAAAATAAAGGATATCAAGAAATCATGTTTTTCGATTGGAAAATACAACTCGAAAAAATACAACTCACACGCGATTTATCTGACAACACCATGATCTATCAAGGAATCAGATTACCTTGTAAAAACGATCAAGGCTATTGTGACCCTACAACAGGAACACAAGCAAAAATTGTTTGGTTCCCCGAAGACACATGTACAACATTTCAAGTAGCAAAAATACACGCTCGTATGATAAAATTCCACGAAAAATATTTTATACAATCAATTCCATATGAACAAGTCTATCCATCACAAAAACAAAGTTCTAATTTTAGAAACATACACAATATAGAAAATAAATTGACACGTTTTCAAATATATATAGAAACATAACTTGCATGTAAATACAGAAATCCACTTCATAAAACACAATACTCCGAGATATTAGTCGAATACGAAGAAGGATTCGACATGACCACTGGAAAAGTAAAAATCGACCCATACGCCACAAGTCACCCTATAAACGAAGGAACATCATATATACCAGTTGATTTTCAAAAAAGTAAAAGTTAACCTGGTGGACAACTCAAACCCCATGACACTAGAAGCACACGTTTACAAGAACTATCACTAATGAATAGTACATATTTCGGTAATATCCACTATCATATTCACCTAGATATGAAATTAGACTACACAATTAGCCGCATTTTTCAAGAAATGTCACTCGCTGAATTAGAAACACTTCACCAATTATGCGAATTAGAAAGAACACAAATCCTACAATCACTTGCACTAGCAGTATTAAAAATACCTTACGCAGGATATTTACTATCAGGAAATAGATCAAATTTTTTAGACTACGAAGGAAACATTTTATGGTTTTATACCTGTACCAAAAAAGTATCACCACTATATGTTTTTGAAGATAAACGATGTTATAAAAGAATCCCTATCTTTTATAAGAATAAAGTACATTTCGTTGACACACTTTCAAGACGAACCTATTTCTGGGATACCGCAGTCCCATGTGGATCAGAAAATAGCCACAATATAGTACAATTGAACCCTGATGAAGATAAATATTACCTTCTTACCCCATATCCCACATTAATGCAATCACTCAAAAAATTTTCACCTGAAAGCATAAGAGCTATTGCTCGAAACCCAAATCTTGACCTACAATCAATCGGAATATATTCAAAATCCGATATCCAACATCACATTAGAACACAACAATTCCAAGAATTATTAACACAAATGGACACTATACAAAGACAATCAATTGACCAAAACTTACGCAAACTTGCCGAAACCGCAGGATTTGCAGATATCTATACACAAGATTATAGCGGATATTTTAAAGACATTAAAGACTATATATATCTAAACGGTGAAAAATACAGACCACAAGATATTTCACCAATAAATATTTTTAATTTTGTTACACTAAAAAATGAAATTCTCGATTTTCTAGGATGGCCCTACTACATCTTAGAAAAATTGACTATTTTATACGCAATGTTTAACTTTATAGGATTTCTTTTTTCACTCTTAAAAGGAATCTACAATACATGCGCTATACACACACAAGTAAATGGACAAGCAAGTGTAGCACGCATACTATTTGCAGGATTTTTTGGAATTTTTTCATCATCAATAAACAAAATTCTTTTAGACGCACAAATATAAGAATACAACACAAAAATAGCAACAAGACAAAACACATACGACGAAGAACATAACAATGTAGACATAACGCCTACAGCACCACAGTTACCACCCCTACCACATAACCATCCATTGTCACTAGTCCCACGAAATTTTCGAAATTTAGCAATAACACATAATCCAAATTTTAGACCAACCATATCACAAAGTCCCATTCAACATATAATGACACACCATTCACTAGATGAAAATACATATGAACAAGTTATAGAACAACCCCATACCACCGCTTTTCAGTCTCAAAATAATAATTTTTTTAGCCCACGATGAGCCGACAACTTGGATCCCTACACCGCTCAAATTCCCACCCAACCAACCTCAACACTCCAATTACAATAATTCCACTTTTTGCTTTCCCACCACCCGATTTCCCAACAAATAATGTAACATCAGGCATGAATTCAGACACTAACTCACATATTTCAGTTTTATACTCCATTTCACAACTCAATAACCCAAATATTGAAACCCCTGATGAATTTGCAGACTCTGAACCATCTCCATCCAATAATTTTCAAACCAACTCCTCAGTTTTTTCAAAACCCCCTTTTCAACCAATCCCGCCAAATAACCCACTCCCATCCATTTCTACACCCTCTTATGCTTCACAAGTCACCCCAACCTACTCTTCATTTCATTCAGACCGATCATCCAATTCTCCAGATACTCCCCAAATCTCCCAGGAACTAGATAATTTTATCACCCTACAACAACAACCCTTCCACCTTGAAAACCCCACTATAAATCAGATTTCATCCACAATAGAATCATCAAACCCACCTACCCCTACACCCTCTTCAGCTTATACCGCATCATTAGCACCATCATCCACATCCACCGAATCATCAAATAGCACTAATAGAGCTTATCGCACTTTCAAAAGAAAATTCCCGAACCATCCATTTCCAACAAAACCAGGAACAGCCCGTGAATATGTTAATCATCCAAATCACACTAACACGAAAGATTTTTTAGCAATCACCTTACCTTCATTTCCACAATATACTTTGAACACTCCTAACAACACTAACGACACACGTAGTTTTCTAGATGAACAAGTTTTAATGCCTACACTTCATTGGACATCATATTATCATTTTACTAACCCCCTTTGCCTACCTTTATCTAATACTCACATCGATATAGAAAGAAATCAAGACATGCTATATCGACTCACCACATCACTAACACATAGACAATTTGCTTATATAGGATATAAAAAGTCACTAAAAACATACACTGCACCCCGAGCTAACGAATATACGCTAGAATATTACGATCACAACATCATCCGAGCTAACCAAGACCAATTTTTAGATGATGACCGTTTCGCTAACCCACAAATCACAGAAAAATTCTTCATCAAAACACCATATGTATTTACACTCAATATATTTGATCGCAAATTCGATCACATCATTTCTGAAGCACTAACCGACACACAAGCTTACGAAAGTTTTAAAGAAAAATTTCAATTATTTTCACTAACCTTTCATTTCCTTGCACCACATGAACGAGATTTGCACTGCTCACACGATATTATGTTACGCACTAAACAAACCCACACATATACATATTATCGCTTCATACAAAATCACTTTGATCTACACACTCCATCAAGACAACCACACCACCGTTTTCAATTTATTAACTCTAAGTACACCTCACTATTTTTTCTTAACTTCACATATTGCATCAAAGATACTAACCTTCACGGTATTCTTCGCAATTATGATCCCATAACCCAAATGTATATTTTTTGTCCCATCACGAAGACCTTCAACGCAGAAGAATCCAGACCCTTCCTTATCCCACATGAATTTATTCAACCTATAGAAATCCCAATATTAGAATTCATCCACAACACTAAATACAATCACAAATTATATAATCTCATCCAAAACACACTTTATGATTTTGCAGTTGGCACTGAAGAACTAAAAACCATTAAAGCACTTCAATTGCTTTGGCCACTGCTTCAAACTAAAAACATCATTCGCATACTAGCAAAATTACTCACTAACTCCGACATAATACACGACATCTTCCCCCATGGTTTTTTCCCCGACGACTAACAGGTAAGTATAATTTAACATATTTTTAACTAATAAATTCAAATTAAAAAACTAACCATTCTTTATCCATGTCTCATTTAGATTTTTAGTCTTCATCTCACGATCATCTGCAAAATACACAAAAGAAAAATAAAAAATAGAAAACTTCTTCAAATTGTTCAAAACTCTAATAATCTTTTGCACCAGCTAAATTAAATAAAGTTCATACCAATGTAGTAAATTAATTTATAAATTATTTCCCTAAAAGCAGTAATTCTAATAATGATGAAAATTTGTAACTTAATTTTTCCCCAAAACTAGCAGTAAAAATGAAATTCTATGTAGTAAATTGATAAGACGAAAATGCAGTACTAACCTTTTGATATTTCCATTCACTCGCACAAGAATTCTATCCAAACTCGCACAGCTCGCCCACGAAGAATTGTTTAAATAATGAATTTCAGTTTCAAGCTTTTACACTCAACAACTCTAACACACGATAACAATTTTCAAACTTTCCTTTAACCCGGTTGGAAAGGAATTATATACTAAACAAAACTAACCAACGCAGCTTACTAAACACCACAACACATAGAATAACAACATGACTAAGAAAAGGAAACCAACGGTACCCAAACCGGATTAACCCAGTTTAAAACTGGATAATTTATTCTTTTGAAGACTATTATAAAGTCTAAGAAAGAAATAATAAAACACAAAAAAGTCGAAAGACAAACCCATACCAAAAACAATTTGATTTTTGAAAAAAGGACACAACCAACGAAACACAAGAAAAACCACAATAAACCCAACATAAAAAGTTATCACATAACAGGACCTCTCACAAAAACCGCACGAAATCATACTCCCACTCCTGGCCTAACCCACCAGAGAGGACGTCCTGAGCATGCTCTATAGCCGGCCTAACCCACCGCGCTACATCCACGCTTTGTGACCACACTTCTATTTTTAATAAGAGGTACTCAAGGGTGAGTAACTCTTCAAAATAACCGAACTAAAATAAAAAGCTTTTGTGAAAACAACTAACCAAAATCATAATTAAAACACCAAACTAATAAAAATTTTATAAAATATAAATTATACCTTGCAGTATATAGATCAGCATACAACACCAAAGACGAACATCCAAAGACAAAATGACCCCACTACACTCGAAAAAGAATGGCCAACCACAATTAATATGCCGCCCACAATCACAACTCAAAGGATTTAGAGTACGACTTGACTTCGCAGAAAAAGACTTCATTGAACTAGAACAATGACCACCTCGATGTTCAAGTATACGTACAGATCCGAGTAACCAGGCATCCCCTCCACGCACAATCTCCACGCCATTCCCAGACAAGGTCAACCCAAAAGAAGTTCTCTACATGGAACAGAAAAACCTGTCATAGCCAACCATTCTGAAATCAGATTTCAGTTTGTTGCGAAAACCCAGTCGTTGTCATGAGAAGACACAGCGATTGAACCTGGAACTTCTCTAACAAGAGAACCCAGAAGAAATATGATGTTCGCCAAATACCAACGTCCATCATCCATCCTTTGAATTGCAGAAAGACTATTCTAAAAAACTCTGTAAAACCCGGATGGGTGGAACCTGATCTAAACTACATTTTATGATTGGATAAATTAGATATTTTACCACTGTAAAGTATTTAATATTAACCAATCATGATCCATCTAACTAACAACCCACTTATTTGTAAGTGCTGGAATTACTTGTAGTTTCAGCACCAGAGAGATTTGAATTTAACTTAGAATTTAGTTGCCTCTCCAAAGGAACTTCAGCAGCCGCAATAAACCAGTATACCCTAGATCTATTGAGCCTAGCAGAGACTAGTTAAACAACCTGAGACTAGATAGTATAAGAGTAAGATTAGGATCGGTATTAGACTAAGAAGTTGCACGAATCTATCCGGCCGAAAATAAGATAGCGTGACGAGCAGACGGTGTACCCTATCCGAAATTACTCTATGAGTTAACCACAACGGTTCTAACTCAGTGCGCTTGGAAAATCAATTTGGTCGGCTTGAAAAAAGATCGACAATTTTTTTTTAATTTTACAATCGACCTCACAGCCCTTCCACCCTTGAGAAAATCCGCCCCTGGGGGCTAGTGTTTTTGATTTACTCCTGTAATTAGAAAGTTTACTACCCCGGATTTTGTATATTTTACTTTTTGGTTTGTGTTTGATCGTAAGCTTTTTGGCCTCAATGGTTTCGGCTTAGCTTTTATCGGCTTAAGGAGCCAAGTTTGCGTCACCTGATAGAAAACGCAAATTTAACGCGTCTCTCTTTGGAAACAATTATATGGAAACGTCTTACATTTTCAGAACTGAAATTTTTTCCTAACAGAATTTTTTTTTCGGTTCAACAAAAGTTTATCCAGATTAAAGTGCCGCTTAGTTGCCGCTAGCTAAAAATTTTCAAATACTTATTTAAAGCCGCCATTTTTGTTGCTGGACGTGTTTTAATTAAATTGAATATCAATTAAGAAAAAGTGTGAACATTTTCAATTGCTGTTTTTCGACATCTTCACATTTTGGCTTTCGTTACATCATTTAGCTCGCACTGACATGTTTGTCTGGTATCGCATAAAGTTGCGATTCTCCGTTTCCTCAGTGTTGAACGTTTGAATCACGACTTGAAGGGCTTTAACTGATATATCAGTCGATGCCTTCCGGTAATTATTTGTATTACCTAATTTGGCATGGAAAGAAAGTTCAGACAAAATTAAAACACACCCAAAAACAAAATTCATCCCCATTTTCAGCGGTCGCCATAATTACAGTGGTCGCCTAAACTACACCGTAATTTAACTTGAACGGAGAAATTCAAAAAAGTAAATCAGGATTTTCAAAAGTAAAATATATTTTTTTAGCTGGTTGGTTGCGCTCCGCTAAATAACTCTCTGTAAACCCTCATTGCTTTGAAGCTTTTAACACAATTTTGACTGCCTTTGTTCTCATGTAGGCTAGAGATGTACAGGAACCCGTTTCCGGAGTCTCGGCAAACTACACAGTTAGTTCCGGTTCCGGAGTTAACTTATTTTCAAATTCTTGATTTACTAAATCAAAAGTAGATTGTTATTGCTTAAAAGATTTTATCGATAACCCAATCTGTTCCGTTAAACGGGAAATGACTTGGCTGCACAAAACACAGTGAAACAAAACTAGCCAACGAAAAAAAATGCATTATGCAGTTACTCATCAGTGCCTTACATACGCGAATAAGTGAATTCTAAAATCGGCAAAATTTCGTCTGAAAGTTCCGAAGTTTCCGGTTCCCGAGTAACTTTCTATGAACGTTGAGTTCAAAATGAAAAATACCTACGTTTCAGTCTTCCGAGTAGGTCTTTTTCTTCTTAACACCGCTCAGTGTCCTTTCGTCTTAAATGTCTCTTGTGCACAGTTTGGACTGTCATAAGTTACCATTTCAAGTTTTTTAACGTTTCACGGGTCACATAACCACGGAAAATTCTGGCCATTCTGGGAAAAATAACCTCATATTTCTGGACAGGGGCGGATTTAGGGGGGGGAGGCGGGGGGGGCGGACGCCCCCCCTCCTCAGGGATTCGAACCCCTGCCAACCCAAAGGGTCCCCCCTTTGATACTTTTTAAGAAATCCATTTTTGGCCAACCGACCCTAAAATTTTTCTAAAGGCGCCTTCGGCGCCAATATATACTAATTTTGAGGGGGAGCGCGCGCCAAAAAAACGCGTTTTTTTTTGTCAAAATTTTCCAAAAAGTGCCCAAAAACGGCTTTTGTGACCTGTTTTTTCAAAAAATTGCCTGCGGCGCAGAAAATTTGACCACAACAGGGTCTTTTTACTGCTTTGGGAAAGCTCGGAAAATCAATCTGATCGACCTAAAAAAAAAAAAAAGGTCGTCAAAATTTTCGAAAATTTTTTGAAAATCCGCCCCCCCCCCCCCCTCGAGAAAATCCTAGATCCGCCCCTGATTCTGACATTCATTTTTTTAATTAATCTGAAATGGTGGTTAAGATTTTTTGGATGCCAGAAGAGAATGTTTGATCCAAAAAAAGCTATAACAAACTGCTCGAAAACTGAAAAAATATTTCGAGCAGTTCTATTCTTAGAAAGTTTTTAGAATATTTAAAAAATCTTTCATTTCCTTGTCTATTCAAATAATAGGTTTTTAACTTAAAAATCAAGTTTTCTTTGCAACTGTTGTAAAAATTTAAGTCTGAACATTTTGGTATAAAGTTCTATTATTCAAAGTTTTATGTGCCAGCTCCGCTTTGAATTATCGTATTTTTTGGTATTTTATTTTCGTTCATGTGCTTTCATTCAATTTATAGGTGCTCAAACAGTTGTTCAACCGAGAGCTTGTTTTTTCAGGTCGCTGAATTCGCAGAAATCTAATTTAGACAAAACTGTGACGTCAACAAGATGCTCTCTGTATAGAAAAAATGCCATGGTTATCTCAATGCTGCTACAATTTTTTGCTATAGTTCGAAAAAAAATTTCGAGGTTGAATCAACATTCTTTGGGCTACACTAAAAAACTACACTACTGTTTATTTTTCAAGGCATCTGAGCTCACAGCAGAAAATTTGAAACCCGGCCAAACGTTTTGCATAATTGCGACACGTCAATAAAAAACAAGGGTTGAAATTTGTTAGAGTGAACAAGTTTCAGCTAAAATGGACGATTATATTTTTAAAATTTAAGACGAGAATTTTCAATTTTTTTCCAATCTATTGTTATTCATGAGACATCAGTGTTAAAGGCGCGTCCAGACAATTCGGCCAAAGACAATTCAGCCGATTTGAAATTCAGACAATTCAGCCAAAAGTATGCAGACAATTCAGCCAGAGACAATTCAGCCAATAATAGTGACCGCCGCAGTCGCGCCAACGTGTTGCGAGCTTGCCTGCAGAGGGTAGGACTCTATACAAAATTTAGAGCCGGTTATCGCCGCAAAGAGGCGACGCGCGCATAGCGCGCCCACCGGCGACCTTAAACCGAGAAATAGCTCCAATTCTTATTTTTTCTTTCGAATCTAGTGTTTTTGAATCCGCATTTCCTAATTTCATTCTGCAATGAATTTTATCACGGTTCACATTTAAACTTGCCTGTGAGCTATTTTGTAGCACCTGTAAGATAAGTCAAAGTGATACTTGTGCAAAATTGTTGAAAAAATTATGTGGAACGGGCTATTCTTGCTACCCAAGGGCGGACATGTGGTAGCAAACATTTGTTCAACCAGCGTCCTTTAATTTATCAAAAGCTTATTGAGTTTTTTCTTAATTCTTCCAAAAAAATTTCACTGATTTCCTATTGGCTAGAATAAATTTAAACTCTTTTTTTTGCGCACGCTTTTTTGCCCTATGAAGCCTATTATTGTTCCGGAATATTTTGACGTGGAAAAGAACTATGGAACAAAGCCCGTGTTTTGAAGTTTTTTCTAGCAAATTTTAATTATTTCAAAAAACAATTCAAGAGGGTCAGTTGTCTTATCATATAAAAGCCCTATTTGTTGCGATTGAAGTTCTAAAAAATTGTTAAAAAATTGTCTCAGTGTCAAGAAAGCTGGTCTGAGTATTTTTGATTTTTTGATATCAGTTATAATCTGATTTTTTTTATCTGATTCGATGGCATTTTGTCCAAGAAATACAAAATTTTTTTATGTTTAAATTGTTTTTATTAGATTTTTCTTTTCATTTCTTTGAACTTCTTTCTCAGAGAACTTCTTTCTCCTTGAATTTGTTTTTCAATTAAATTTGTTCAGAACATTTTGTGCTATTTGCAGCGCAATGGGCTATTTTTTTCTATTAATTGATGAATTATTGAAATCTACAAGCCTTTAATTTTGATTACGCTTGCGACAAGCAAGCTAGTATATTGCAATCGTTTTCTAGACTTTTTTCTCATAAGGAACTTTGTTCACAGAATGAACAAAATGGTAATCATTTCAAATCAATATGCCCATGGTTTTTGTAGGGATTGGATATAAGGTGTGGGTTTTGGGTGCAAATCAAAAAATTTTTAAGAGTTTTTCTGGGCCTAAATTTTTTGATAGAATTTCGGCGCTTGAAGAAGGCGGCGTTAATTTCGTCGGCTTATTTTCAGAATATTTTTTCCCCAATAACTTCCGTTGGTATTATACGGAAGTGATTGCATTTTCAAATGAAGTTTTGGAAAAGGTCAAATCAACACCTCATTTAAAAAGTGAAAAAACTAAACATAAGAAATTTTCAAAAAAATTTTGGAAAAAATTTTCAAAATTTTTTTTTGAATAAAGGTTCATTTTTTCTATTAACTTTTCTTAGTTTGCATAGAAAAAATAGTTTTTGTTTCTTTCGATTGCTAATTATTGTGTTTTTTTAAAGTGCTGATAAAGTAGCTCGTTGGTTCTTGCACATTTTTTTGTTTCATTTTCTGAGTTTTTCGACATTCGATTTTTCAGTTTTTTTTCTTAAATGAAAATTTAGGACCAAGCGAGCCTGCAGGTCTTTCAAATCAGAATTAAATAAACACAAAATTTGTTGTTTCACTGTTAACTTGAGTTGCTAACGGCTAGTTTTACTAATACATTTAATCTATTCCATTAGTTTTTTGTAGTTTCAATGCATTGAAAACAATAAAGAATCAACTATAAAAGTTTTTTAAAAGCGATTCAGTTTTAGTTTTTTTGAAGTCCAGGTAATAGTTTTTGTCCAATTGGAATTGTTTTTTAGGAAGTAAAATTGACGTTTGCTTGTGGCTTTAGAACTTTTCAAAAAAATTTGATTGTTCCTAGCCAGTGTCTGTTTCTTGTTTTTTTTACCTCTTTGTTCGACTCGGTGTTTTTTGAGCAAACGAAACAAATGTTAAATATTTGAATTGTTTTTTTGTTTGACTCGGTGTTTTTTGAGCAAAATAATTAAATGTTAAATATTTGAATTGTTTTTAAATTGTTTCTGAGTAATTTATCTTTTTCAATATTTTAGTGTTTTAAGAAACGTTGCCAGTTTTTTTAGGTAAAGTATGTTGTTTGTTCAATCGTATTTGTTTTGGTTCTTCCAAACTTTGTATATTTTTGAGTTATGTGAAAAAACCTGAACTTGTTTTCTTTTTCATCAGTTTGATGTTTACAAATGGTTTCATCGCGTGTCTTCTGAGTAATTTGACTGATAGCAGGCAGGTTTTTAAATCGTCAGTTTGAGACAAACTAATATTGTTATATGTTTAATTTTCAAAAATGTTTTGCGACAACTTTTGGAATCTGTTTTTTTTTCTTGAAAAATATTTTTTTTCCATCGCAAGTGGTGCAAAGCTCTACTTTGCATCCGTGTAAAAGAATGTGCTTCGTTTATTGCTCTGAAAGTTTTGTTTTTGTTAATACAATGTTGACTTTGATTTTTTCTAGCTGCTGAAAATATTTAAAACGTGACTGGTGTTCCAACCAATCTCGTAGAGTAGGATGAAACTGTAAAAAAGGCTGTATTTTTTTCTGACCACTTTGAGATACTTTAAAATAGCTCACTAACTGTCAGTTGTGATACCATATTAAACTCCTTTCAGTCCTGATTCAGATAATTTAAAAAAGCTTGAAATTAATGTGTCAATACCTTGAACAGATGACTGGTTTGAAAAAGTGTAGTTGAATTGCAATTAACTTATAATTATCTAGTTTCTGGAATTTTTTTATTAATTTTCGTCAATAAAAAAAACAGGAAAATCAAGCATTCAGTAAATAATGTTTTTTTTTCAAGTTTTTGTATAAATATAAGGCGTCAAAATAACTTCAGCTTTTTATATTTTAACCAGCTACCCTTTTTTGATTGTTACCTCCGTCGCAATTTGTCTCAATCTTTCTTGGACAATGGTGGTTTATCTATTCAATTTTTTAAGTGTCAAGAAAACAAAAAAAATCAAAAGGCGCTAGTTTTGACTAATGAAGCTGCTCATAGTCTCCAATTTTGCCAACATTTTGGCATTGTCTTTGAATTTGTTGTTCTGACTACTGAGATTGGGGAAAAAATTGTCTTCGGTTTTTTTCATAATCAGGTTTTCAAATAAATTTCAGAATGGGTCGAGTTATATATCATCTATAAAACCTTTTCAGTCCTGAATTGATTATCCTGAAATTTTTTGTTCTTAACCTAATTTTGAGCTTATAGGTGTTGTAATAGCGTAAAGCATAGTATTGAAGCCACAAAAAAATTCATTAAGCGTTTTCCTAACATTAAAAAATTTTATTCTAAATCAAAAAATAGGATGCAAAAATTTTTTTAAATAAAGTCGATTATTTAAAAAGTAAAACTGTAGTCGAATTTTGCTATTTTACTAATTTCATAAGCTTTCATTTCGTTCTCCAAATCATGCAACGCTCATCTGAAAAAAAAGATTTTTTTTTCTAGCTTTTATTAATATGGTCGGAATTTTCAGCTCTACTTGCACAGCAGCTGTTTTTTGTTGTTTGAGCAGGGATTGGTTTTCTATGTGAACTAGGAAATATTGTTTTCTCGATTTTTTTCTGTATTTTTATAGACCAATTTGGGAAGCATTTCTTTCCAGCATCATAAAGGTGCCAAAAAGTGGATCAAATAATTGATAGCTTATTTCCTTTAAAAGAATACATTTTGGGGCGAAACTTAAACAAGCGGAAAAAAGGGGAAAACAGTAAGTGGCGCTAGATTCCATATGCTCTCCTAAAAAGTAGTAACATCACCAACAAAACTGAGTTATATTGATTATTTATTTGATTATGGGGCTCGCTTTCACCTTTTTCTTTTTACGGATGAAGGGTTGAAAGCGGGTATAATAGGATGGTATAGATTGAAAACACAACCACAATGGGAGAGAAATTGATGATTGAAAAAAAAACAAATACAAATAAATAAGCAAAAAATCGAAAAAAGAAACGGCGCATTGGTGCTGAAAACTGAAAGGTGTGCATGTATATTACTTTATTTGTATATTTCCTGCCGTGTACTTTACATATTTTCATTTTCCCCATTTTCCCCCAATTTCGCTTATTTTCTTACTTTTCTCAGCGGGAATTGACGATAATTGTGACACTTTTTTTCGCTTTGTTGGAGTATTGTTGACATAACTCAACCGCCTGGGGTTGGTAAACAAATAAACTTTATATAAATTTCAACTAATGAGTGGACAAATAGTAATTAAATCCCATTTTTGCAACTGCCGTTCGTTTATTCAGACTCAATTTAGCGATTTAAATGGGAATTAAAACCCAACCAGTGGATTTAATGCTTATCTTTTACCAACTGTTTCTTAACCTCATTAATGATCGCAGTTCATCGACATCAAGTTTGTGAAATCATTTTAAAAAATGGTAAGGGTATTTTCAGAAAATTAAATTGATAATTAAAAAAATCAATTTTCGTGTATGAAATACGTAATAGTAGTATTTACATTCGAGATTTTTTTTCATATTTTCCAAGTTTTTTTATTACTTTGATAAATTAAAAGACAGTTAATGGTGGAGAAATTAACCGCGTTTTTAAATTTAACTGAAAATGGGCACGAGAAAAGCTTTATATTTTTTTTGTCAAAGTAGGCTAAGAAATTAAAAGGTTTAAGCTACGAAAAGGCACATTTGAAGTTTTTTACAAAAATTAGTAGTGCTTCTGCCTTGTTGTTTTTATAAATCATACCAACAGATTTGTTTGGTGAAGTAAGATTCAAGAATTTAACCTAAAACTGAAAACCGTTTATTTGTTTTGCTCAGTGGCAAAACATAAAACGATAACTATTCAAATTGATGGTTGCGCACAAGTGAAAAATGAGAACAATTAAAGTTTCGAAAACAAAAAGTCAAATTTTGTTCAAAATAAAACAGTCAGTCCTTTTGACCAAGCAGGAGACGTGTATCTTGCAATACTGGATACATATACAAAACTTTAGGAGCTTTTGTTCGTTACACTAGCTGTAATTTTAGGTAATATGTTCTTTTTGACGAACATGGTGTACGTTTTCTCGCTTTCTTCAATCATTTTTACAAACTGTTTTGTTTATATTTTAAGAGTTTTGTTAATAAGTTTTTTTGTTTATTTTTTCTTTATTTTGCGGATGTTAGTTATAAAAAACTTGCTTACAAGTGTTTCTTGCGTACTTCGTTGCGGGGGAATATCCGTCTTTTTGCCAACCCAAAGGTTTCCGCCTTTATACTATTTTGAGACATCTAGTTTTGGCTGACGGACACTCAAATTTTAATTTTTCTAAGGAAGCCTTCGGCGCCAACTTTCATTAAAAGTGAGGGGGAAGTGCGCGCCGAAAAAAAACCGCGAAACGCCTTTTTTCAACGATTTGTCTGCGGTGCAGACAATTTGGCCCAAACGTGGTCTTTTTACTGCTCTGGAACAGCTCAGAAAACCAATTTAGTCTAGCATAAAAATATAGACTAAATTGTTGAAAAAATTTGAAACCCCCCTCCCCCCTCTTCGAGAAAGTCGTAGATCCGCCCCTGCTCTACACTAGCTGTCAGATATAAAATGTTTTCGAATTAATTTAAGTTGCAAGATATGACTTCAATTTTTTCACGTTCCGTATAGTTTAACATTTTTTTTTGTTCATTGTTCCGATTTTCAAAAATTTCCTACTAACATTTTTCGTCAGGCTATTTTTTAAACCATCTGGAAAAATTAGATGATCTAAGCTAAACTTACGAAAAAAAAATTCACCTGAAACCAATTTTTACAAAATTATGACAGGTTTGAAAATTTCTCGTAGCCTATCAGAGTTAATTAAAGTGCGCCGTTTCCAATTTCTCACTAGAGCATAGCGTAGATGTTGAAAACAACCCAGGTCAATTTTTTGTCTTAACTGCATTTATGCAAGCTTAGTGGGTTAAATATATTGAATTGCGTGGGTTGCGTGTTAAGAAAAAATTTCAATCAATTTCATCTAAAAGTTTCAATTTTTGTAGCCAAAAGGTACAACAGACAAGTTTAAAGAACATTCAAAGCAAAGAACATTATTTTCGGTGTTAATCCCAAGAGCTATAATTTTTTTTTCAATATCGTAAAAAATGACGTTCTCATTTCCGGTTATTGACGCATATAATTTTAATATGCAGCTTTAAAAGCTTTTTAAACTCCTTGCAATAACATAATTTTCATCAAGGGGTTTTTAACTGCTGTGTGCCATTTAGAGAAAACAGATTACAAATCCTTCTTGAAGTTTTGTTCCGACTTTTGAAACGGAACTTTTGTGCTTGGCGTGGGTTTTCTTCTTCAGACAAACTTCGACTTTTTGACTATCCGTTTGTGACAAAATTTCTATGTCATTCAATAGACATTGTTGTCTTGAGCAAAAATTTGAAAATAAAACTCACCTGTGGTCATTTTTTTGCGAAGTAAGGGGGTTTAAAGATTGCCTTTTTTGCCCATTTGTGACAATTAACGCGCGATATATTTCGCGCTATTAACGCATGAGCAGAAAATTATTTCGTCTTCGATATCGTTCCGCATTGGTTGAAAAAAGCTTATTTGTCATATTTGATTTGATACTAGGAGCAAAGTTTATCTTTTTGTGCTTTATATGGCGTGTGGGGGATGATTTTCTTAAAATATTCCAAATGAAAACATTCGTTATGTTTTTCTGCTTTTAGTTTTTTCATATTACTAATGCTCCATAGACCTTATAAGTCAGTCGGAACATACAGGGCTTCACCTTGATACGAGCAGTCATGTTTATTTTAATTAGAAAAATTTGCAAAAAAAAATACGTGAAGCATATCAACTGCATAAGAGATTTATATGAAAAATATTGACTCAATGAAGAAAAACTCTGCATAAAAGGTCGGTTAACCGAAGACATTTTGTTATTTTAATATTTTGTTTTCAATCGTTGATTAATTCTCTCTATGTATCAATAATTCTTTTTATTGAACCTCGCCTTAAGCTAATTTGACATTCATCAATTGAAATGTCGAAACAATTTTCCGCAAACTCACGATACATTCCTCTATCATACCCTCACAAACAAATCTTAAAGCAAAATCGATTTTTCATTGAAAATTTTCTCTCTTTCGCTTTTTTTTTTGCTCTTTTAAGGAATGTTTTTTTTTCAGCGAAGCAAATGAATCACAATTTTTTGTGCTACTTCCACAAGAACGATCTATTTTTTATTGTTTGAAAAAGATAAAAAATTGTCTAAAATTTTCTTGTTCTGGTTAAAAAACTTAAAAGAAAATTTTTTGTTATGTTTGAAAAAACTTTCAATAAAAATTCCAAAAAGGTCGTTTTTGGTCTTTGTTTCAGAAAAATCCCCGCGGCGTAAATTTTTACTGAAAAAGCCCTAGTTTTTGGTAGCTCGAGAAAAAATTGACCAAACATTATTTTAAGCGTTCTGAACTCCTCAAGAAAATTCTTGAATTGCCCCTTTTTTTCTCAATTTTTATGCTGCTCAAAACTGCTTAGTGGTTCTTGAGATTGTTGTTTTAATCGCTTGAAGACTGCCAATTTTCGGTTTTTTATACAAAATTAGACGACAAATTTCACTCAATTCAAATCGGCAACAATATCGCCGTTTATTAAATTATTATAAATTCCAATTTTTAATTTTTGCCTCAATTTCAGTCAAACATTACTATTAAGTTGGCCGTAATTTGGAAAAGAGATCTAAAAGTTTTTTTCTGGAAAAATATCAACTCTTTTATTCGTTTTCTAGATTTTTTCTTAAATTTTGAAATAATCGAGTCGCTGATTTTTCTTATTTGATAAAACACAGGTACGAAACTTCATTTGAATTGGTAAAAATTAGCAAAAAACATTCAAAGGATTTTGATGTCTAAAAACCCATCTTGATCAGGGGAGGATCCAAGATTTTATCGATGGATGTAGGTTTTTGAAAAAAAAACAAGGTTTCTGTACTCTCCTATAACATAATTTAGCGCTGCAGGCAAATTTTTAAAACGGGCATAAGTTGCCTTTACAAAAAAATTAAGGTATGTTGACCTAAAAAAAAGAGCTTTGTTTGTTAAAAAAGCAATGTATACTGTTGAAACATTCTGGGGTTTTGCTCTAAAATTAGCCATATTGTTTGCAATTTGAAATCGGAGAGTTTCAATTAATTTTGATACTACAAGAGTTCGGTAACCCTTTAATTTCCTGAAAAATATACCATATAAACAAAGCAACAACAGTTGCATGGCTATTTTATGTAAGCATTTGCAGGTACCCCTAATAAAATAGGTATTTCCGTGTCTCAACAATGAAAAAAGTACCTTTTGAATGCCTTTCTTTTATGGGTATGGTAATATAATCCTACGTGAAAGTATCTTTAAAGAAGGTACTTTTCATCGGTTTATCTATGCTTGTATTCTTATTTTTGCTCCGTCAATTATTTTACCAACGAGTTGTTGACAGCTATGAATAGAAAAAAGGTAACAGTATCTATTTCATTCCATTGTTCCCAAAAAAAATGTTTTTCAAGATGGCAAAAATTATAGAAGAGCTTTTTAGGTCAAAAATAAAAAATAATCCATCCGCAATTATACGAGAACTTTTTTATGGAGTAATAGGACCAGGAAAACATTTGAAATCAAAATAGTCTCGCAAAAGAAATACTTTTATTTTCAATATTTCTTTTTACCTTGATCTCAAATTTTTCTCAAGAAGCGGATTTAGGGGGAGGGGTGCTGGGGGCCAAGCGAGCCTGCAGGTCTTTCAAATCAGAATTAAATAAACACAAAATTTGTTGTTTCACTGTTAACTTGAGTTGCTAACGGCTAGTTTTACTAATACATTTAATCTATTCCATTAGTTTTTTGTAGTTTCAATGCATTGAAAACAATAAAGAATCAACTATAAATTTTTTTTTAAAACAATTTAGTTTTTTTTTTAAGTTCAGGTAGTAGTTTTTGTCCAATTGGAGTTGTTTTTTAGGAAGTAAAATCGACGTTTGCTTGTGGCTTCAGAACTTTTCAAAATTATTTGATTGTTCCTAGCCAGTGTCTGTTTCTTGTTTTTTTTACCTCTTTGTTTCACTCGGTGTTTTTTGAGCAAAATAATTGAATGTTAAATATTTGAATTGTTTTTAAATTGTTTCTCAGTAATTTATCTTTTTCAATATTTTAGTGTTTTAAAAAACGTTGCCAGTTTTTTCAGGTAAAGTATGTTGTTTGTTCAATCGTATTTGTTTTGGTTCTTCCAAACTTTGTATATTTTTGACTTATGTGAAAAAATCTGAACTTTTTTTCATCAGTTTGATGTTTACAAATGGTTTCATCGCGTGTCTTCTGATTACTTTGACTGATAGCAGGCAGGTTTTTAAATCGTCGGTTGGAGACAAACTAATATTAGTATTTGTTTAATTTTCAAAAATGTTTTGCAACAACTTTTGCAATCTGTTTTTTTTCTTAAACAACAATTTTTTTCCATCGCAAGTGGTGCCAATATCTACTTTGCATCCGTGTAAAAGAATGTGCTTCGTTTATTGCTCTGAAAGCTTTGTTTTTGTTAATACAATGTTGACTTTGAATTTTTCTAGCTGCTGAAAATATTTAAAATGTGACTGGTGTTCCAACCAATCTCGTACAGTAGGATGAATTTGTAAAAAAGGCTGTAATTTTTTCTGACCACTTTGAGATACTTTAAAATAGCTCACTAAGTGTCAGTTGTGATACCATATTAAACTCCTTTCAGTCCTGATTCAGATAATTTAAAAAAGCTTGAAATTAATGTGTCAGACTGCCTTGAACAGATGACTGGTTTGAAAAAGGGTAGTTGAATAGCAATTAACTTTTAATTATCTAGTTTCTGGAATTTTTTATTAGTTTTTGTCAATAAAAAAAACCAGGAAAATCAAGCTTTCAGTAAATAATGTTTTTTTTTCAAGTTTTTGCATAAATATAAGGCGTCAAAGTAATTTCAGTTTTTATAATTTAACCAGTTACCCTTGTTTGATTGTTACCTCCGTTGCAATTTGTCTCAATCTTTTTTGAACAATGGTGGTTTATCTATTCAATTTTTTAAGTGTCAAGAAAACAAAATAAATTAAAACGCGCTAATTTTGACTAATGAAGCTGCTCATAGTCACCAATTTTGCCAACATTTTGGCATTGTCTTTGAATTTGTTGTACTGAGATTGGTAAAAAAATTTGTCTTCGGGTTTTTTTTCAAAATCAGTTTTTCAAGTAAGATTCAGAATGGGTCGAATTATATATTATCTATAAAACCATTTCAGTCCTGAATTGATTAACCTGAAGTTTTTTGTTCTTAACCTAATTTTGAGCTTTTTCTGGCTATTATAAATATTGTAATAGCGTAAAGCATAGTATTGAAGCCACAAAAAGATTCATTAAGCGCTTTCCTAACATTAAAAAATTTTATTGTAAATCAAAAAATAGGATGCAAAAATTTTTTTATATAAAGTCGATTATTTAAAAAATAAAACTGTAGTCGAATATTACTATTTTACTAATTTCATAAGTTTTCATTTCGTTCTTAAAATCATGCAACGCGCATCTGAAAAAAAAAGATTTTTTTTTCTAGCTTTTTTTATTAATATGGTCGGAAATTTCAGCTCTACTTGCACAGCAGCTGTTTTTTTTTGTTTGAGCAGGTATTGGTTTTCTGTGTGAACTAAGAAATATTGTTTTCTCGATTTTTTTCTGTATTTTTATAGACCAATTTGGGAAGCATTTCTTTCCAGCATCATAAAGGTGCCAAAAAGTGGATCAAATAATTGATAGCTTATTTCCTTTATAAGAATACATTTTGGGGCGAAACTTAAACAAGCGGAAAAAGGGGGAAAACAGTAAGTGGCGCTAGATTCCATATGCTCGCCTAAAAAGTAGTAACATCACCAACAAAACTGAGTTATATTGATTATTTATTTGATTATGGGGCTCGCTTTCACCTTTTTCTTTTTAAGGATGAAGGGTTGAAAGCGGGTATAATAGGATGGTATAGATTGAAAACACAACCACAATGGGAGAGAAATTGATGATTGAAAAAAAAAAACAAATACAAATAAATAAACAAAAAAAATAGAAAAAAGAAACGGCGCATTAGTGCTGAAAACTGAAAGGTGTGCATGTATATTACTTTATTTGTATATTTCCTGCCGTGTACTTTACATATTTTCATTTTCCCCATTTTTCCCCAATTTCGCTTATTTTCTTACTTTTCTCAGCGGGAATTGACGATAATTGTGACACTTTTTTTCGCTTTGTTGGAGTATTGTTGACATAACTCAACCGCCTGGGGTTGGTAAACAAATAAACTTTATATAAATTTCAACTAATGAGTGGACAAATAGTAATTAAATCCCATTTTTGCAACTGCCGTTCGTTTATTCAGACTCAATTTAGCGATTTAAATGGGAATTAAAACCCAACCAGTGGATTTAATGCTCATCTTTTACCAACTGTTTCTTAACCTCATTAATGATCGCAGTTCATCGACATCAAGTTAGTGAAATCATTTTAAAAAATGGTAAGGGTATTTTCAGAAAATTAAATTGATAATTAAAAAAATCAATTTTCGTGTATGAAATACGTAATAGTAGTATTTACATTCGAGATTTTTTGTCATATTTTTCAAGTTTTTTTATTACTTTGATAAATTAAAAGACAGGTAATGGTGGAGAAATTAACCGCGTTTTTAAATTTAACTGAAAATGGGCACGAGAAAAGTTTTATAATTTTTTTGTCAAAGTAGGCTAAGAAATTAAAAGGTTTAAGCTAAGAAAAGGCACATTTGAAGATTTTTTACAAAAATTAGTAGTGCTTCTGCCTTGTTGTTTTTATAAATCATACCAACAGATTTGTTTGGTGAAGTAAGATTCAAGAATTTAACCTAAAACTGAAAACCGTTTATTTGTTTTGCTCAGTGGCAAAACATAAAACGATAACTATTCAAATTGATGGTTGCGCACAAGTGAAAAATGAGAACAATTAAAGTTTCGAAAACAAAAAGTCAAATTTTGTTCAAAATAAAACAGTCAGTCCTTTTGACCAAGCAGGAGACGTGTATCTTGCAATACTGGATACATATACAAAACTTTAGGAGCTTTTGTTCGTTACACTAGCTGTAATTTTAGGTAATATGTTCTTTTTGACGAACATGGTGTACGTTTTCTCGCTTTCTTCAATCATTTTTACAAACTGTTTTGTTTATATTTTAAGAGTTTTGTTAATAAGTTTTTTTGTTTATTTTTTCTTTATTTTGCGGATGTTAGTTATAAAAAACTTGCTTACAAGTGTTTCTTGCGTACTTCGTTGCGGGGGAATATCCGTCTTTTTGCCAACCCAAAGGTTTCCGCCTTTATACTATTTTGAGACATCTAGTTTTGGCTGACGGACACTCAAATTTTAATTTTTCTAAGGAAGCCTTCGGCGCCAACTTTCATTAAAAGTGAGGGGGAAGTGCGCGCCGAAAAAAAACCGCGAGTCGCCTTTTTTCAACGATTTGTCTGCGGTGCAGACAATTTGGCCCAAACGTGGTCTTTTTACTGCTCTGGAACAGCTCAGAAAACCAATTTAGTCTAGCATAAAAATATAGACTAAATTGTTGAAAAAATTTGAAACCCCCCTCCCCCCTCTTCGAGAAAGTCGTAGATCCGCCCCTGCTCTACACTAGCTGTCAGATATAAAATGTTTTCGAATTAATTTAAGTTGCAAGATATGACTTCAATTTTTTCAAGTTCCGTATAGTTTAACATTTTTTTTTGTTCATTGTTCCGATTTTCAAAAATTTCCTACTAACATTTTTCGTCAGGCTATTTTTTAAACCATCTTGAAAAATTAGATGATCTAAGCTAAACTTACGAAAAAAAATTCACCTGAAACCAATTTTTACAAAATAATGACAGGTTTGAAAATTTCTCGTAGCCTATCAGAGTTAATTAAAGTGCGCCGTTTCCAATTTCTCACTAGAGCATAGCGTAGATGTTGAAAACAACCCAGGTCAATTTTTTGTCTTAACTGCATTTATGCAAGCTTAGTGGGTTAAATATATTGAATTGCGTGGGTTGCGTGTTAAGAAAAAATTTCAATCAATTTCATTTAAAAGTTTCAATTTTTGTAGCCAAAAGGTACAACAGACAAGTTTAAAGAACATTCAAAGCAAAGAACATTATTTTCGGTGTTAATCCCAAGAGCTATAATTTTTTTTTCAATATCGTAAAAAATGACGTTCTCATTTCCGGTTATTGACGCATATAATTTTAATATGCAGCTTTAAAAGCTTTTTAAACTCCTTGCAATAACATAATTTTCATCAAGGGGTTTTTAACTGCTGTGTGCCATTTAGAGAAAACAGATTACAAATCCTTCTTGAAATTTTGTTCCGACTTTTGAAACGGAACTTTTGTGCTTGGCGTGGGTTTTCTTCTTCAGACAAACTTCGACTTTTTGACTATCCGTTTGTGACAAAATTTCTATGTCATTCAATAGACATTGTTGTCTTGAGCAAAAATTTGAAAATAAAACTCACCTGTGGTCATTTTTTTGCGAAGTAAGGGGGTTTAAAGATTGCCTTTTTTGCCCATTTGTGACAATTAACGCGCGATATATTTCGCGCTATTAACGCATGAGCAGAAAATTATTTCGTCTTCGATATCGTTCCGCATTGGTTGAAAAAAGCTTATTTGTCATATTTGATTTGATACTAGGAGCAAAGTTTATCTTTTTGTGCTTTATATGGCGTGTGGGGGATGATTTTCTTAAAATATTCCAAATGAAAACATTCGTTATGTTTTTCTGCTTTTAGTTTTTTCATATTACTAATGCTCCATAGACCTTATAAGTCAGTCGGAACATACAGGGCTTCGCCTTGATACGAGCAGTCATGTTTATTTTAATTAGAAAAATTTGCAAAAAAAAATACGTGAAGCATATCAACTGCATAAGAGATTTATATGAAAAATATTGACTCAATGAAGAAAAACTCTGCATAAAAGGTCGGTTAACCGAAGACATTTTGTTATTTTAATATTTTGTTTTCAATCGTTGATTAATTCTCTCTATGTATCAATAATTCTTTTTATTGAACCTCGCCTTAAGCTAATTTGACATTCATCAATTGAAATGTCGAAACAATTTTCCGCAAACTCACGATACATTCCTCTATCATACCCTCACAAACAAATCTTAAAGCAAAATCGATTTTTCATTGAAAATTTTCTCTCTTTCGCTTTTTTTTTTTGCTCTTTTAAGGAATGTTTTTTTTTTCAGCAAAGCAAATGAATCACACTTTTGTGCTACTTCCACAAGAACGATCTATTTTTTATTGTTTGAAAAAGATAAAAAATTGTCTAAAATTTTCTTGTTCTGGTTAAAAAACTTAAAAGAAAATTTTTTGTTATGTTTGAAAAAACTTTCAATAAAAATTCCAAAAAGGTCGTTTTTGGTCTTTGTTTCAGAAAAATCCCCGCGGCGTAAATTTTTACTGAAAAAGCCCTAGTTTTTGGTAGCTCGAGAAAAAAATGACCAAACATTATTTTAAGCGTTCTGAACTCCTCAAGAAAATTCTTGAATTGCCCCTTTTTTTCTCAATTTTTATGCTGCTCAAAACTGCTTAGTGGTTCTTGAGATTGTTGTTTCAATCGCTTGAAGACTGCCAATTTTCGGTTTTTTATACAAAATTAGACGACAAATTTCACTCAATTCAAATCGGCAACAATATCGCCGTTTATTAAATTATTATAAATTCCAATTTTTAATTTTTGCCTCAATTTCAGTCAAACATTACTATTAAGTTGGCCGTAATTTGGAAAAGAGATCTAAAAGTTTTTTTCTGGAAAAATATCAACTCTTTTATTCGTTTTCTAGATTTTTTCTTAAATATTGAAATAATCGAGTCGCTGATTTTTCTTATTTGATAAAACACAGGTACGAAACTTCATTTGAATTGGTAAAAATTAGCAAAAAACATTCAAAGGATTTTGATGTCTAAAAACCCATCTTGATCAGGGGAGGATCCAAGATTTTATCGATGGATGTAGGTTTTTGAAAAAAAAACAAGGTTTCTGTACTCTCCTATAACATAATTTAGCGCTGCAGGCAAATTTTTAAAACGGGCATAAGTTGCCTTTACAAAAAAATTAAGGTATGTTGACCTAAAAAAAAAGAGCTTTGTTTGTTAAAAAAGCAATGTATACTGTTGAAACATTCTGGGGTTTTGCTCTAAAATTAGCCATATTGTTTGCAATTTGAAATCGGAGAGTTTCAATTAATTTTGATACTACAAGAGTTCGGTAACCCTTTAATTTCCTGAAAAATATACCATATAAACAAAGCAACAACAGTTGCATGGCTATTTTATGTAAGCATTTGCAGGTACCCCTAATAAAATAGGTATTTCCGTGTCTCAACAATGAAAAAAGTACCTTTTGAATGCCTTTCTTTTATGGGTATGGTAATATAATCCTACGTGAAAGTATCTTTAAAGAAGGTACTTTTCATCGGTTTATCTATGCTTGTATTCTTATTTTTGCTCCGTCAATTATTTTACCAACGAGTTGTTGACAGCTATGAATAGAAAAAAGGTAACAGTATCTATTTCATTCCATTGTTCCCAAAAAAAATATTTTTCAAGATGGCAAAAATTATAGAAGAGCTTTTTAGGTCAAAAATAAAAAATAATCCATCCGCAATTATACGAGAACTTTTTTATGGAGTAATAGGACCAGGAAAACATTTGAAATCAAAATAGTCTCGCAAAAGAAATACTTTTATTTTCACTATTTCTTTTTACCTTGATCTCAAATTTTTTATAGAGTCTCAAGAAGCGGATTTAGGGGGAGGGGTGCTGGGGGCGGACAGTTCTTCCCTCCCCCCCCCAACCCCCCCCCCCCCCCCCCCCCCCCAGGGATTCGACCCCCTGCCGACCCAAAGGGTCCCCCCTTTGTACTATTTAGAGATATATATTTTTTGGTAAGGTACTCTAAAATTTTTCCTAAGGGGCCTTCGGCGCCAATATATACTAATTTTTGACGGAGAGCGCGCACCGAAAAAAAGCAATTTTTTGGTCAAAGTTCAAAATTTTCAAAAAAGAAAAAATCAATTTGATCGACCTAAAAATGGTCAACAAAATTTTCGATTTTTTTGAAACCCCCCCCCCCCTCCCCCACTCGAGAAAATCCCAGAACCACCCCTGAGTGTCTTTGCACTATTTTTTAAGCTACGGTTTGATTTTTCTTAGAATATTAATGCAAATACGGTTTTTTTTAGCCTGAAAATTTGTTTGATCCAAATATAAAATAACAGATAATCAGTTACCCGTTTTAGGGTACAATGGCGTAGGGTAGATTGGCGTAGGGTAAACTGTCCTACTACCAAAAATTTTGCCCAAACATTTTTCGCACGTTTCTCAGAATAAATCAACTTTCACAACCTAACGCAGCACTAAGATGAGAGTAAGAACTTGAAATTTTGTTCCGACCACTGAACATTTTTCCGACACCAAAATAATTTTTCAAACACAATGGCAGTCAATTATGCCTACTTTACTCGTGTTTTAAGCTTTCATCTAGTTCTTTTCATGACACCACGCCCAAAATACGACGCAAACTAGAAAAAATATATAACGTTTTTTTTCTAAGTTTATTTATGTATGGGGTTGGTTGTGGTCAGCAACCGGCTTCTTTTGTTTAAGATCGGTATTTTATGTACTAAAAATTTTGTCCCCGACCTTCTACGAACCCACGTTTGTCATCAGTTTTTTCCCATGTAAAAAGAGGTATCTCGAACAGCTGCGAAATATAATTTCAATACAAAAAATTTCAAAAAAAATATCATTAGGACTAGCCGAATGATTTAAGTCTGAATTTTTTATTTTTTTCCGTTTTTAGACCAAGTTACTCTGAAGATTGGAAAGGTTCTGGATTTTATCTTGTCATTTCTATTGCACTTTTACGTTGTTTTAGCGTTTAATACCCATTTGTGCAGCTCGCATAGAATTAAATGTCCACTACTAACGGCCTGAAAACAATGGAAATGATTTCAAAAGTACTTATAAAAAAAGTTTTATATTTTTTCCTATAAGTTTATTTTGTTTTTAGGCCGTTTTTTTCCTTTAGTTTTTCACTCACTTTTATTGCTCTGTAGTTCAAACCCTGATGATATGTCAAACCCATATAATTAATAACAACGCTGACGGAAGTGATGCTTTACGAAAGTTTTTATTAGACCAGGTTTAGGATATTAATACTTGGGGGACATTTGTTAGTCAAATTTGTTCAATGATCAATTCATTAAAAAACAGAATTAGTTTTCATTTTGTTTCAACCACGACCCATTACTTGTTTGCTTGGAGCGAGGATACTCAGATGTCACAGGTTATTTTTTCCACTTCTTATTTCCTATGACATATTTTCTAAATAACTTAGATTTAACTTAATAATATGCCGACAAAAATTGCTGCAATAAGATGCGAATGGTTCTATCAGAAAAACGAATGTATCTTACTGTAAATTTGTTGAGCTAAACAAGAAGTTTGTCTTAACATAAACTTTTGCATCATGTATTAATATTCAAATCAAACCAACTGAACCCAAAAAGTATTGTTTTAAAAATACCATTTTGGTTCTGGCGTATTTGGAAGCCCTTTTTTCGCCCTTTTTTTTGAATCAACGCAATTTTTTTTACACATTTCTTGAAAAAATAAAACTGCTTGATTCTTTCTGCACGGTACAAACAAACTTTCCATGTAGAGATTTTAGGCCCAATTTTAGGCATGATTTGAGTGGCTTGTGACATTTTTAGATGGTTCCGCTCAATTTTTTTTTAAAGAAAAAGCAGTTCGTGCGGCTTTTGAAAAAACGGTCGAGTGGTTTTTTATCTGCATCTTAAGAGACATAATCAACAGTGATAATTATACAGTATAGAACCTACAACGTATTAGAAACTTACAACATTTAGGATTAAATTTTGGCGTTCGGCATTTTCGTATGTATAAAGTTCGGATTTTGTGGACCCTAGAACATTTTGGATCAAAATTTGGCCTTCAGCACTGTGGTATGTATAAAGTTCAATTTTAGAGCTGGTTGCATGAGCTCTGCAACAAATATACGCTTTCAGGATAAAATTTCTAAAAAACTACTTAAGATTGGAGTGGTATGAGGTATTGTTACTAGGTAGCTAAGATATGAGCGATTTCGAGACATTTTTTTAAAAACTCGAGTGTTTTAAGTGTTTTTAGCAGCTTAAGAGCAATCTGCTAAAAATAACCGTCAACCATGCGGATTTTGCGCGGCTTGTGAGCGAGATCTTGACTAAGAATTTATCAACCGAGTCGAGTTTAAGCAAAAAATATAGGCATTGCAAGCATTAAGGCAAAAAAATTTAGGTTGCGAAAGTTCGCATTTCAATTTTTTAGACAAAAAAAATTTAGGTTGCGAAATTGTTTATATAATCAAAATTTGTCGCGAAAGCCTCAAAAAGTCTCAAAACTTTAGTCATAAAATCGCACAAATATGTACAAAAGACACAAATCTGGACATACAGTACCATTTTCTAGACATGAAGTTGCAAAACTTGGGACAATGCAATATCGACAGGAATTTTACCCATGATCATAAGCAAATCAAGCAGAAGTTTTTAAAAATAGTTTCTAACAAGAGAAATTTTAATTAATTTTGAATCAATCTTCCTCCCGGTATCTGTTTTAAGCATTTCTGATGTCTACTTTAACAACTGTAATCTCAGGTTCTTTTGAATAGTTTGCAATTTAAAAAACAACTATAATACCAGCATTTGAAAAAAAAATGTTCGTGTCAGGACAGAGTGCTTTTAAGGTATCTGATTTAGTTTTTGGTTAAAACTTGATAGGTTTTGAAAAATTATAAAAACTTTATAAGTTTCGTTTTTTTTTGCAAATTAGCCCCCAAAACGCAAAAATAGGTAAAAAGTCATATTCTTCTCATCTGGTTCCAATTAAAGACTATTTAGCTTGCCTTAAGAAAATTTGGAGCTGTTTTTATAGGAATACCTCGCTGCCCGAGGTACACCACAATATTGCACGTATTAATAATCATTATTGATCCTAAAATGGCACTTTTAAACATCTATTTTTTTTACAAAAAATGCTTGCTTAAAGAAAAAAAAGTTTTCAATTTTTCAAAAACTAGATAGCCTCAAAACCCGTAAACACAAAAGTGGCAGTCAAAACATCAACTTAGTTTTGAAATGAGTGCTTTAATGATATTTAAACTGTTATTATTTTCCGAAAAGTGCTGAGAGTATTATGTCAAAAAATGTCTAAAGAAATTGCAGTACCGTACTAAGCACAAAAATTCCCTCGCTTTGTCAAAAGTTTCAAGCAAAAAACATCATGCACGCAATTATTCCGTTCTTTTTGAAAATCGCAACATAAGTTTATATAACGTCTAGAGAATAGCTAATGCGCTGATTATTTGAGCGCTACCAAACACATCGTTTTCATTGAAAATTGTCAGTTTTTAAAATGTGTTCAGAAAATTTTTCTTCATATGCCTGTGCTGTGGGATTGCACTGTCACACTTTAGATATGCAATCAGGCGGTTTTATAAATGAAAACAAATCTCTCGTCGACCAATGAAACAAATAATCGAACAAAATTTATTGAATTCTGCGATTTCCCTCCTCGCTCTATTTGTTCTACCCACTATTGATTTTTTAAGAACTTATTAGTTCTAAATCCGTTTTTCGTAGAACCTGATGGATAATTTATGCTCGGTTTGGTTTCGTATTCAAAGCATTGTAAAATAATTGACTAACTCCTTTGTATGTCATCTTTTTTATAAATGTTCTACGCCGCCAATTGAAAAACATCAATCTCCTGAGATCAATTATGGAGTGAATATTTTTTTGATAATTTTTTCGTAAAAATAGAAGGGTTTCGAAAATTGTCAACAGGGCAAATTTGAGTTTTTCGATAACAAATGATGTTCCTTCAATTTTTTAATTAATTTGTGAAAAATACGGGAAGTTGATCCATCTCAGATAAAACTTCAACTGACCCGGGTTGACAAAAAAGATTACCATACAACTTGATATTATGGACAAAACGCTTATCATGTAATTCCATAGAATCAAATCAAAAGATAAGCCTTTTTTCATACAATGGAGTTGTTTGATAAGCATTTTTTTCAGACTATGGAATTTTATGACAAGTATTTTTTCGTGAAATTTTTGTGTATCGTTTTATATTTATGTTAAGCCCTGAGCACAAACAATGAAGTTTTCCCCAACTGAGAAAATCAACAAATTATACGGCATCGAATCGCAGTTATAACTACGTATTGCAAGATGCCAAGTCAGATAAAGATAGAATTCTAATCAAAATTATAACCAAAACGATATAAGTTTCTGTACATGGCTACAAAAAACTTCTGTTACGGATACAAAAAACTTAAAAAGAACTTTTGGCAACATCAGTTTTAAAAAACTCAGACGTTGCAAACCTTGGCCTGCTTTTCGGTTCGATGTATTTGATCATCTAATATTTGAAAAATACAAACTCTGCCATCATAGAGATCCTTCAATGTGACCTTTGGTTCTTTTATGTACGAAGACCTTGCCTGGACTAAGTTAAAAGTAAAATTTGGAAATTTTGCTCGCAAAAATGGAAAACTTTTTTTTTGTTCGTAAGCTTGGTTTGGCGACTAAAACGAGAATTAAGAAAAATTTTCTGTGGAAAAACGCTTATCATAAATCATTCATAAATGGAAATCGTATGTTAGGCATTTTTTTGTATGGAATTGATTGATAAGCAGTTTTGTTAAGTAGGGGTCAAACCCGCGAATTGGAATACACTAGTTTATCCAATTATAATATCAGTAGAAACAAGAAGATAATTTTGTACTTTACATTAGTTTGTGACATGACAGTATAGAGACATCATGACCTTTTAACATATATGCGCAGAACAACATAAGAATGTGAAGATATCAACTATTAAAAATCAATATTAAAATTTTGACGCTACAAACTAGGACATTACTATTTTTCGAATATCTTGACGCCGCAAAAATGGGCGGAAAATTGTAAATTATGAAGATAAATTAAGCAGGTAGAATGACAGTTTTTGGTATACATTTATCTGCTTTTCCAGTAATCACTCATACGGGGACGGATAAAATAACACAAAAAGTTAACAAATAATGTCAAAATTTTTAAAGCCATCCTTGTATGATCCCGTGAACTCACCTAAAGCATTATAAGAGATTGTTTTTTTTTACAAAATTCAGGGCCACGGGTAAAATTTTGCGAGAAAAATGTTTTGGTAAAAGTGTTCCTGAAAGTTTTAACAAGCAATATGCTGCATGCGTTTTTTATGCGCTTTCTTTTAATAAAATGATATATTTTGGCGCAAAAAGTAGAGCGCATTTAAGAAGGCAAAGAGGACGGCGTAAAGAAGCGCCCTCGCTTCTCAGAGATTCGACACCTCACTATACAGAGGATCGCACTTTAGTGCTGTTTTGCGCATCAATTTTCGGCCGGTCGACCCTAAATTCTTCTAAAGATTCATTCAAAGTCAATAAAAACACTAGTTTTGAGCGTGGAGAGCCGACCCCAAAAACAGCATTTTTTATTTACGAATGATCCACAAAGTACCCAATTTTGACTAGTTTTTAAACGAAATTTGACTGTAGTGCAGAAAATGTCAAAAAGCTATTGTTCAAAAGACTTTGGAAATTTAAACAGGTCAATCAAACAAAACGTCGGTTTGTTTTCTACTTTTGTGAATTCTCGCCCTATGCCTCGAGTAAATCCAAATTCCATCCCTGATATCCCTGATAGATTGTGAAAAAATGAATGTTTGCATCAAGTTAAGAGAAACACATCATTTTTTAGATTTGGTTTTGTTTTATAGTTGAGTTGAAGAACTATCAGAGTAAAAGCGCCTGACGTTTTAAGTGAAAAGTTTTTGAAAGCATATTAAATTTAACATTTTTTTGTGCAACGCAAGTGTTTATTTTTAAAACATAGAGAAATATTTTGGGCTAAAAATCTTTGTAGGTGCGGTATTATTTGAATCTACTGTTTTCGAGTTTCACAAGAATAATTCACATAAAGTCTTGTTGTCTAGTATGAACAAAACTCGAAATTGAAAAATTAATTTTGAAATTTTTTTTCCATATATTGCATAACTTCAATTATAAAACTTTTATCAACCTTGTAAAATTGGAGAAATTCTCAATCTTGTACTAGTTGCTCCTAATTTAAACAATGTCACTTTTTCTAATAATTGTAAGCCTTTGTTTCAATTTTTCTGTTTTGAGACATTGATCTAATTCTTCATTTGAATTTAGGTTGATGACTATAGAGTAAGGTTTTTCATTTCTTAATAAAAAAATCATAGACATAAAATTCCTTCTTGCTAGAGTAACTTTTGTGATCTTTTTTAATTTTCTCGAACTATCCGTTCTTTTTCAGCTAAAAAGAATACATAGAATGCAATTTTGTGAACGTTCTGTTTTTTTTTTCTACTCCGTTTTAATGGCTAATCCATTTAATAGATCTGAACTTTGCAATACCGGTTCTACATACGCTTCATATAGTGTTACTAATATTTTTTGATTGAAAAACATTCTGTAGTGATAAATTTTTTTGATTGAAAAACATTGCCCAAAAATCAGCTTATCATCTAATACTACACCAAGATATCTCAATTCTTCTTTAAATTCTAGCTCATGACCCTTGATATTGATACTAGGAAGCGGTTGTTTTTTTTTTACCAAAAAAGGACCTTGCATTTCAATTCAAGTTTAAGCCATTGTCAAAAATGTGCGTGAAAATAGTTGCATCGTCAGCGAAAACTATCACACAGCTGTTCGAGCAATCATTAGGCAGATCATTCACTTACAACAAAATAGCAAAGGTCCCAAATCTGATCCCTGTGGAACCCCATTAAGTTTTTTCTGCTGTTTTGATTGGTTATTTTAAAATTCTACATAATATATCTGTTTGTGAGGTTGGGTTTTATAATTTCAAGGTTTGGAAATCTTAAGCCGTAGGCATAACATTTTTCGAGAAAAATCCTTGATCTACCGTATCAAAGGCTTTTGAGAGATCTAAAAAAGTACATGGTACAGCCTCGTTGTTTTTAAAATCAATTAAAAAGCGTTTCAAAATCAACTTAAAAAAACACTCTTTGCATGAGAAACATTAACCCAAATGTAAAACCCAAACAATTTGATATATTTTTTATGTTTCTACTGAAAACACCAAAATTAGATTCGAAATTTTTATGCCAGCAGTAGAAGAATTGGTAAAAATGAATTAGGTCACTGAGCTTTTTGTCAATTAGTATTTGAGTCGATAATTGACTATGTTTTATTCAATGATAATTGTTTTATTCAAAGATGAGTGGTAGTTTGAGGATGTTAAATCTTGAAGATAAATCTTTAAAAACTTGGCAAGATTGTGTCAAAAGTTCCAAAAATCTGTAAAAATTGCTACGAAAATTCAAAGAACCTTGAAGATTGCAAGTAATCCAAAAAGTTTCACTAAACTTTTTCAAAAACATTTGATGATTTTTAATTCCAAAGCAACTTCAGGCTACAAACCTTAGAAGAGCCAGAGAAAAAAGCTCTGTTGTGGGATTTGCGTCACCGTCTTTCCTCGATGTATTATACTCCACTCACAAAATGACCTTAGTACAATCTTACCACACTTTTGCCAAGTAATAGTTCTTTTGCCGTGAACAATTTACCAAAAGGGTGAACACTTTGAATGGTGTAGAGGTCGTATCCTTCTAAACCGCTTCTACATGTACTAAATTAAGGACATCCACAATCTAGTTCTATTCTGTATTTTAGTTCAAATACAAGTTTCACTCCATTTAGCGAATGGTTTTACTCACCGATCAATCAAGTTGTCAGAAGGTTTAAAATGAATGTCAATTACAGAAAGAGTTAACAGCAAAAAAAAACACTTTTGTAGTATTAAATTCATCTAGCTTTTGAATAAATGATTAAAAAACTTACAAAGCAAAGACAAAAGTGATCTTTTCAGAATCATGTTTTTGCTACAAATTCAAAGATTAAAATTTTTTTTGATTTTTCTTGAGGAAAACTGAAAAACAACAAAATTTTACCAGCGGACTTTTTAAAAAAGATTAATAAAATTATTTGATCTAATCATTCAAAGGTTGATAAAATTTGTTCGAAAATGAAGATTAGATGTTCTAAGTTATTTTCTATTTGAGCTAATTGAATTTGATTGCAATAGGTTTTATAAAACTAACTTGCAGCTACTTCCTGTTTCCTTTTAAATATATTTCGTTTCTATCGCTTATTGATATGATTTTTAGTATATGATTTTTTGTAAAAAGTATTTTTTCATTTGAAAGTTCATACACTTAATGAACGACTCGTGGAGAAAAGTGGAGTAGCATTGAAATTACGAAGCGGGCTTTTATCTCAAAAGTGAAACAACGTTTTTTCCAATTAATTATTGTTCTCAGACTTTTCCTTTTCTGTCGGGTAGAATTTGTGGCATTTCAACATTTTGTACATTAGACCAGAGTAAAAAGCGTGTAAATTTTTAATAAGCTCTTAATATTTTATCCATTGTACAAACAAGCATAACTCATCATAAATTCAACTTGCAACAAAAATGAATGACAATTTGAGCTTGTTATTCCCCAAAAAATATTTTGCCATTATATCTTTTGAAAGTTTAAATTTAATTTAGCTTTTCTCAGCTATCACTTTTTTAATTCCATTTTGTTACTACAGACAGGTCGACGATTTTTCCGCTCTTAAAATAGGCTGACAGCGCCATGTAAGTATTTTGTATTTTATAATGAATAACTGCCTAAAAACTTTAATTTCTATCAAAAAATTTTGATTAGGCGGGTTGTGGTAGTTTTGTGAAAAATTAATTGGCACATTAACTTGATTAAATAAATTCGAGAAAACTAAAAACGCTCAGAATCTCAAAATAACAGATTTACGTTCACAAATTGATATCAGAGTATCGTTTTTATCCTTGTACGACATTAAAAAATGGTTTTTCGATCATCATGATAAAAGCCGTATTTGGTCATAAATAGACATCCTTTTTTGAAATTGAGAGCAGAAATTGGTTTGACAATGCTCATCCATCAAGCGTCCATCCATGAACCAGCGGGTGACATCTTCATTAAATTAAGTCTCAATCATCCACTTTGCTATTAAATTCGACTGAAAAAATTTCAGCTAACATTGTATTTATATAACGCTTATCAATTAGAATTTGCGACATGTTTCCGTCTATTTTAAAGACAACTAGATACATTTTTAAATTGAATTTTATAGTTATTTAGAAAAAATTGCTTCGGTAATCTTCCTTTTAGGTAACTTTCTCACATCTTTTTTCGGAATATCTTTTTCTACTGAAACTTTTCTTGCTTTTATCAGTGAAATTCTCTTGTTTTGTTGATGGAGCAAATCTCTGTGAAAAATCTGCACTAGTGTATGAAGGAAGGTAAGAGGGCATTTTAAGAGTAAGTTAATTAAAAAGCCATCATTTTCGGGAAAAAAATCTTCACCACAGGCCATTTGGCCCCGTTAAGAAAACACTGAGATATTGCCCATTTTAGATTTATACTCGTTGACTTACGTGCCGTAATGTCAAACTACGTGTTATCATATGTGATTTAGTATGAAAATACTTGTCATTTTATATCATTTTTTAAAGATTTTAAGATTTAAGACGGTTTATCTTTATCCACAAGGGAAAGGACCAACCCCAACATATACGAGCTGTTCAGCTCTTCACGGAGTGCCGCTGTTGTGTCCTGCTCAAGAGTTTCATGCAATTTTTTTGGTTATTTTTTGGTCTGGGTAACGTTGCCTCACCCTCAAGCAACGATCACGAATCATGTGGGGTCTCGAACATCCGACCTTTCGATTGAGAGGCGTGGAGACGTTCCCACTTCACCACCGCTCCCCTACTTTACCATCGCTCCCCTACATATTCTCCCTCTGCCATATCGGAAAGTTTGGCGATTACTTGCTTTGACTTTCAAAAAACTGCGCCAAACTATGTGTGCTTTATTTCCAGATATCTATTCTTTTCGACGCGTCGGCAGCAAATATTATGACCGCTAAAAATAACTAAGAGCAGCATCTTGAAAATTTTATTCGCTTATTTTTTTAAGTATAATAAATTAGGGAGATTTGAAATTGTCTCATAAGCCAGTTAAAAAGAAAATCTAAAATTATCTCATAAGAAAATCATATAAGAATAATGGTTTCAGGTTAAATTCAGAGCATCGTTTTTTATCCTTGAGCCGAAAAATCAAAAATCATATCTGTCATCTATAGATTGATAAGTTTGAATGAAAATTGGTTTGCCACAGATTGTTCTAAAGCTTAAAGGTTGAAAGACTGAGTTTAAGTTTAAGTTCTTAGTTTTACTAAAAAAAACTATTTGAGTATTTTCTTCTTACGTAATTTATCATAAATTTTTCTCAAAACTTTCTGTCTTATTTTCCTCATTTCTCAATAAATTTATTATTTAACACGAGGCAAAACTCCATGCAAACTCTGCAATAGTGTAAATTGGTAATATGCCATAGGATTAAAAGAATTTCTTGGCTAAAGATTATTTGATTTATTGTTCTGACTTGCAGATACGAGCAGTTTTGTTGTTTTTTGTCCTTCTGCCTTAATTGAACCCGTTTTGCGCTTAAGTGTTCGGGATTTCCAAAATTGCTCAAAAACTAAATGCGTTCATTTCCAGTTTTTTTCCGGCTTTCTTAACGAAAATAAAGGAATATTTGAGCTCGGGTGGGTTTTTTTCTACAGACAAGTTTCGACTTTTTAACTATCCATTTTTGACAGAATTTTAACATATCAAAATGAATTGTTGTATTGAGCTTAAATTTGAAAAGATACTTCACCTCTGATTTTTTTTTGATTTCGTCATGAGGGTTTGAATATTGCCAATATGACCAAATTGGGAAAACTAACGCGCGAAAACTAACGCGTAAGCGGATATTCAATCCCTCATAGAAATTGCTCTGAATTGGTTGAAACAGGCTATTTGTCATAATTTTTGCCTTAATATGAGCGAAATCTATCACTTTGTACTTTATATGGTTTGTATTAAAGCGAACACTGCTTGATAGACCTTAAAAGGCAGTCAAAACATTCAGGGATATGTCCTGATACAAGCAGTCTTGTTTATTGCTTGAAATGCGTGAGCGGCGTTTTGTTCAGCGCTAAAAATGATTTGGCATGTAAAAACTGATATCTCATAATTTGACCCAAATGATATTGAATAAAAAGAATTGAAACAAAAGTCTGGTCATCGCCCAATTACTTGAATACTGAATACTTGACTACGAAAAATTTAATAATTTGCTTATTTGATTTGAACTCTAAATTATGCAAATGATAAAATAAAATGGCAATTTTTTGTTTTTGAATAACATCTTGGCGACCGAAAACATAAAGTTTTTTTTTCCCCAATTTCGTATCGGTTGTTTCAGATCAGGGGCGGATTTAGGGGATATATTCGACCCCGTCACCAGCCAAATGGTTCCTCTTGTTATTGTTTTTTTTACTCAATTTTCAGCCAATCAACCCTAAAACTTTTCTAAGGACGCCGTTGGCGCCAATATTTACTGATTTTGGTTAGATGCGTGCGCCGGAAAACAAGATTTTTGGACAACTTTTTCAAAAATGCCCAAAACTTATTGTTGGACTGTTTTTTCAAAAATTTGCCTACATTTTTTGTTACGTAGGGTTGAGAAGATTTCAAAAATCAGTTTAATACGACTTAAAAAAGCGATAAAAATTTCGAAATATTTTTGAAAATCACCCTTGATAAAATCCTAGATACGTCTCTGTTCCAGATGTAATGTTAACAAGTCAATCTTTCTTCTGCTTCCATTTTGACAGTTTCTTTTTGACTTGCTTTTTCTATGTTCCAAAAAGACATTCAAATATCCCTGGGTCCAAATAATAAACATAATTAACCTATTTTTTGACTTTTTTGCCATTAAATCTCTAAGAAGTGGGACTGAAAAAGGGACTCAGTTTCCTTGACTAAAATGTTTTCTCTTTGCCTATTCAGCTTTCGTCGTCAACAGATTTTTTAAATTTGCAAATGCGGACATCTAGAGGAAGCAGTTGCGCTTCCAATTATACAATGTTGCAAAATAAGAGTAAAGGAAGTCCGCTGAAATCTTAATCGCCCGAGGAAAGATTAACTTATTGTGGGAAGCTTAATTAGCTTGTCGGTAACGGTACCGTAAACTAATAAATGCCAGATTAATGTTAGCTAAAAATACAAGCGTTGGAAATGGAACAATCCATCATCGTCACGCCAAGTTATCCCAAAAAAAAGCATGGGAATTTCCGCAGTAAAACATAGTTTTTGGTCAAAAACAAAAAAAAATTGCAAATAATTTGTATAACTGCACAAAAATAGATGAACAAAAAAAAATTTTCTTGAGTATAATTGGCAAGAAGTTGATAAAGAAAAACTACTGCTAACAAAATCATAGATGGCATGCAATTTATTTTTGAAATATTTTAATAAAAAATAAATCTCGCGTTATAAAAAAATCCTGAAATTATTGTGTTGTTTTTGTTTCGAATGCTGAAAGAAGGAACTTTGAGTTTGGTTGGTTTTTTAGAATATGGTTTGGAATAGACTGAAAATAACTCTTTCTGGAAAGTGGGAGTTTAGAGAAACGACTATAATTAGATAGGCTGGAAAGCCTCGCATAGAACCTCTGCGAATCGAAGAAACTACCATTTTTTTATTGATTATCTTGGAGACAGAGCAAAAAAAGAATTTTAATTTAAGGATAGAATTATTTTTGCTATCTTGCTTTCTTAAACTTGCTCAATGTGACAAACTTCGAATTTTCGGCATTATGACTTTGAACCAATTCAAACAAATTAATCACAAATTTTCGATTCAAAGCAGGGCAAATTTTAGTCGTTAGTCCGTTTCGATGTGGGATTAAATCGATCCCTAATATGGTAGTTTGTAAATCTTTGTGACGCAATATAAAAATTGATGAATACACAAGACAGCTTGAGTTTGTCTATGCCTAATTGACATACTTTTTTGTACTTTGAGTACGTGATTATCTGTAGGGTTTTTATCTTATGTTAATTTAATTGCAAATTTTTTTCTTGTGGCCCAACTATTGAGCGGTCGGTTCTTTACTGCGAAATGTTGTTACGCCACATTTTTAGGACGTACTTCATAGGTTTTGCTTAGATTTTGAACGGATCATGTTGAAAATCGACCACAGCATTTTTGAAAAAAAAAAGAGATAAAAATCGTGTTTTTTATTTTTTATTATCATCGAGCCAAATTCTTGTGCCACTCTCGGTTTCTGACAGTCAAAATCGGATAAATAGTTTGGGTGAAATAGGCTACAGTATTGCCTCTCAATCGAAAGGTTATTGGTTCGAGGCCACCATCATCAGTGAGAGATAGACAAAATTACCTGACTGTAAAAAGCTGACGTAAGCACGGAAACTGGACATGAAAACTTTTCACCCACATTTTTGTTAATTTAAGGCTTTACACCCGGTATTTTTGATGGTGCATATTTTTTTGCAAATTAACAGCCGTGTTACTTTACCCACTGTGATAACCTACAAGGCTATCGTTAGGGCAAGGTAATTTATAATTCCAAAGAATAAAAATGTTACTCAAACTAATAGTTTTCTCTGTGACCAATTCAGCGGTGTACCGAAGGTTTGAGTTACAGTGACCAATAGAATAGTTCACTGAAGGTTACATCAGATTACTGCTATTGCAGTAACAGTATCACATACCCCCTCGAGTGAAAAGTTTTTGTTCAATTTTGGAATTATTTTAAAAGTAACAACAGGAGTTTTTAATCTCAGTTTTAACAGTTTGTTTCAGTTTCAAATGCAATTTTTGAGTTGACTAATTCTTCAATCTTTGTTCAGTTTTATTCTCCAGCTCGGATTCCAGTCTACTCTCTCGTCTAGAGTAGCGTATACAAACTTTCGTCTAAATAAGTGCCTTTCCAGGAGCCCCAGTCGCGTTTCAATTGGTCTGTCGTTCTGTGTCTTGAAGCAAGTTAGACGTCTCCTATACTCTTGCAGGACCGCCTTTAGAAGCGCCTCCTGAAAGTTCTTCCTCCGAGATTTCTTTACTCGAATCCTTGCCTGGGTCTTCAAAACGTTGCAATTCCTTGCTTTCAGTTTGTCGGGAGCTTCCACGCTCCCGACAAACTAATGTCTTCCATGCTGGAGTTGTCCGTTCATCTCTGTTTGGGGATCAAATCGTTCATCTTTTTCTCCCGCCGATTGGTTTTTCCCTCTTAAGTCGTCTTTGTTTTTCCCTCTTAAATCCACTTTTTGCACTCACCTCTATAGTACTTGGTCCGCCAAATACTCCCATTCTCTCGTCTTCTTTTTCTTCTTGGCCTTTTTCAGAACAACTTTTTCTTGGGTTTTTGGTCCGCTTGGCGATCCGGGTCCTCCTTTGTTACGTTTGGCCCTCTTTACTGCGAGGTTTAGTCCTCGCCTTCTTTCCCCCAAGCTTCTGTACCCTTAGAGGTGACTATTGTTTGGCTCTGTTGGAAATGTTCTTCGGGGAACGACGAATCGGCCTGCTGCGCCTGCCGTTGCAGTTTCTCATCCGAGTCACTCTCCTCCAGCTTCTCAGGTAAACTAATCTTCTGTAGTTTTTCCGTGGCTCCGCTGATGGGCTCTTACTCGAGCCTTGAATCTGTTCTGGTTGCAGATGGATCTTCGCTTCTGCATTATCCGATTTCCGGTAGATTGAACCTCCGGATGTTTTCACTGTCGACCGTGTCTCGGACGCTATCTTTCCTTTTACGGTTTCGTGAGTACCTGGCCACTTTTACTAAGATCATCTCTCCGAAGAATCGTCTTCTTTGGAAAGGGTGAGCTCTCATCCTCCTTGTTCTCAATGATTACCTTCTCGCAGGAGTAGATCATTTCTTTTCTTAGTTCCTGGACGAGCCTGTCCAGCTGCATCCACAATTCGTCGTGTGCCGTTCATTGCGGCGTCTCTGAGTTCCTCCTTATCTGGCGTTTGCTTCCAATAGGCCCTTTAGGGCTTTTGCTTGTTGTCGATTTCATGTTGTGCTAATCTGCACCCACAATTCGTCGTATGTCGTTCTTTGCGGCGTCTCTGCACTCCTCATTCCATCAGACGTTTGGTTCCAATAGGTCCTTTAGAGCTTTTATTCGTTGTCGTTCTCATGGTGTTCGTATTTGTCGTTTTTTGGTCTAAACGTAATACGTGTTTTTTAAAAGTTAAATTGGAATACAGTAATGAGAATTTAGCAAAACGCCGGCTCATTTGTTTAAACTTAAATAATGAAAACTCAACTTATTCGTAGATGTGGTGTAACTTTAAGCACTTTTTCATAAATTGGACAACAATTGGAAATCACTTGAGCGGACCAAGGTTGAGCGGACCAACGAAACACTCTTTTTAATTGAGGAGCATTGAATCCATAAAAATTAGCTTTTAGACCGCGAAGCTCAACTTTGGCAGAGAAAGGGGTAGTCAGAACAATCACAGCTGTGCCATGATATGCGAGCAGTTTATTTGTTTAATGGACGTTTTAAACATCATTGGCTCATTCTTTATCATTTGATATCAATGAGAAAACATAATGTGAGCAGATTCTTTAATTTTCCATGTGTAAAATTGAACAATCCAATATCAAAAAAAAACTTGAGAGTTTAGGAATAGAATGCTCTCATTAACAAGTCCTGTCGACAAACGTGTTTGTTATAGTTCCGACTTTGAAAGAGAGTGCGGAATATCTATGCTTGGCTTGGTTTTCTTATTCAGTCTATTTTCGATTTCTTAAATAAGCATTTTTGACAAAATATTTTTATAAAATCTGAAAGATTTTGTTGTCAAAGCCCATATCTAAGAAGATATTCTACCAATGATCAGTTTTTGTTAAGTTACAGGGGTTTGAAAATTGGTCAAATTGGGACAATTCACGCGCGACGTATCGCGTTCTTAAAACACGAGCAAGCGGCGGATTAATGCGTTCCAAATTGAATTTAGACCAACGATTTCATCTTATGAACACGAAAAGAGTCGTTGAACGCACCCTTACTACTTTACATAGCGTATGGAGGGACAAAATGAAAAAAAATGGAACATTTTGTTTTTCTTTTTTCGTCTCAGTTTTTCTGTCAATTATTCAACCTAAACAAATTTTGAATTGTTTTAAGTGCAGTCGGAACAGTAAAAGTTTCACCCTGCCGAATGAACAGTCTTGAAATTCCCATTTTTGAAAAAAATGAGTATTTATGATTGGTGTGGTTTTTTTAGGTTCTTTCTCGGCAATCGAAACAAAAGTTTTTAACAAAAAACTTTTATGCCCCATTGAAAACTAAAAAAAGATATTTAACCTCCGCTCATTTTTTGCAAAATTTTGGATGTTCGAAGTTTGCCAATTTGGTTATGCTCTGGAATAAATTATGCGCACTTTGAAGATGTTTTCCATAACCTTGAAAGCGTAACGCAAAAAAACTACGATTTCACTTAATACGTGGCGAAACATAACGCACAACAAGTTTGTTCCAAATTGAAATGAGGCCAGCCATTTGGTCGTATAAACTTCGAACGACTCAAACTTTCACACTAGATCTTTGATATTGTCCAAAATTTATAGTTTTCAATACTTTTCCTCAAAATTCTATTGAATATGGAATAAAGCGCAGTTAGAAGGTTCAGGGCTTTGCCCTGATAAACGAACATTTTAAGCATCCTTGGCTCATTCTTTATCATTCGATACTAATGAAAAAGCATAATGTGAGCTGTTTATAAAAAAATCTAAGTGTAAAATTGATCAGTTGCATACCAAAAAAAAAACATGAGAGTCGAATGATGAGTTTAAGATTAGAATGTTCTCATAAACGGGTCCTGTCGGCAAAATTGTTTCTCATTGTTCCGACTTTCGAGGAAATTGCGATTTTGGCTATTTTTCGTTTGCTTTTTTTATTCAGTCAACTTTCGAGCGTTCTTGACGTAATATTTTTATTACATCTGAAAGTGTCACCAAATTCAATGGATTTGAAACAGGCAGACAATGGCAGGATTGTAATTAACAAGTGAAGGTCATATCCATCCAAGTAGAAACCCAATTCACAAAAGAGTTCTTGTTTGAACATCTAGTATAAAAATGAGACACACCAGAAATTATCTACTCCTCAGTCAGAAGACCGCAAAATTCATTCAATTAACACAATACAGGTGACATGAAACCCATTGGAAATTCAGTAGCGTGCCAAGGGGGGCCCTGAAACGCACGTTTATGCATGTCTCAGGTCTTCCCCCACCATATTTTGATTAAGAGGGTCGCATCCCCCCTGCTCAATTCTGGTTGACAAATTTTTCCGAAGGGTCCCCCCTTTGGTATAACATTATGACATCCATTTTTTGCTGAACAACCTCAAATGTTTCTAAAGTCGCCTTTGGCGCCATTATGACTAAATTTAAAGTGGGAGCGAAAAACCGCTCCCCCCATAGAAAAATCTCTGCGGAAATTCAAATAGCTCAACAAGAGAAAATCATTCCTCCCAGCTCTCCAACAGAACAGATGTTTCATCAGATACCCGATTCGGAGCCAATGCAAATCTAAAGACATTTTCACGATTTCCAAACCCATGTTAGCTGAAATAACCGTATTGCAATAAATAGCATCCCAAAACATCTTCGACTCATAGACCATCATCCACTATGTAACAGAAATTGATTTAACCACAAAATAAGCTCATGGAACTGAATCCTCCGAACTGTAGACGTTTCTGATAATCTCAGTAGTCTTAGAAGCATTAAAAACAACAAGAGGCTTTTTCCCTTGTGCTTTATCTGTCATGAGTCCTAAAACTGGTAGTGTGGCCTTTCGACGGTTTGGTTAAACGATTTGACCAGAAGATGGCTCTTGTCAAAACACTCCTTGCACAAGAAAACTCATAAGATCAGCAACTGTCAAACCTTCAGCTGGAAGTTTCATGAACCCTTAGGTTAAACTACCTCTGCTGTTTCACTTCGAGTATTTTCCAGATAAATGCAGCGCCGATAATTTTATCAGCAGCTAAACTAAACCTGGAAAATTTAAGCAAATAAATTTGATACTTACATTCTTGAACTTTGAAAAATTCAACTTGTGTTTTTTTTATTTGGACACTACCAAATTTGTTATTTTGCTCATCTGATAATTTTACGCATATAGAAGAAAAGATACATTTAACATCTCTAGAAAAAGTCCGAGTTTTTCTTGTATCTCGGTCCAAAACATTGTGCCTTAAATTAATTGTCCTCTCACCCTAAAATGATGGTTCTTTTTCGACTAGTGTTAAACTATTGTTATTCAGTGTGGTCTTGCAGCTGCGTTACCCTTGATATTGTTATTTATGTACATACAATCTTGTTACTAATTGTGTCAAGGCCAGTTAGTGCCAGCCAAAAACGATTTAATATAACACTTTCATTCAATTAGCAATAGGTAGCTACGGTATTAAGCTGGTAAATCTGAGGTAAAAAAAAAGAAAATGAAATATTGAATTAACTTCTTGGATTTCTTATTAGTTATACGCAACTGATCTACGAGTCAAGAACAATCGGATTGATATGAAAATTCTAGTATTTTGGACTACAGCGACCTCGAATCCGTCGTTCGTGGATTTTTACAAATCGGTTTGAACAACTTTTCATGGCCATGACTGTATGAGAAAACGTTAATCCAGATACAAATGTACGAAATTACAAAGCCAGTTATAGAAGAATTTCCACCAAGTCCGGAGACACCCCGCAATGGAGGGGATGCATGATTCTTAGCAGGACCTGTCTTACGATAAACAATAGCACAAGATAGAATCACGCTGTAAAATAAGGAACGCTAAGAAAGAGAACCAAAAGTAGGTCACATCATCTACCAATTGGGCTCAATATTACTTCTAACCATGGGAACTGAAGAAAACAAAAAAAACTGATAGCGTTATTGGCCAAAAGATATGGCGCTACTGGGATACGTTTAAACAAAAAACAATAGTGAATGGGCAAAAGAGCACAAAAGTCAGATGAAACTCTAAACAAGAACCGCGCAAGCATGTAGATCAGAACTAGGGGTCCTAGAAAATGAAGTGCCTTGTGATTTTTGTAACTCAAAGATGCGGAATGCTATGTTACATAATACTCTCCCGTTAAAGATAATAACGCCAGAGGAGGTGCCAAAGAGAGAGCTAACTATTTGAAATCAATGCGGCATTAACTTGAGGCAAGTGTCAAAACGCCGAAACGTCTATAAAACTTCAACAAGGAATAATCATGGCAAGCAGAAAAAAACACCTCATCAACCCTAGATGAACAAGTTGAGAACAATAAAGAGGGAACCGAAATGGATCTCAGAACAAAACCAAAAAACACATCATAGAAGAAACAGTGTAACAGATGTGGCAGGTTAATCTCGGAAGGACATTTGAAAAATTGTTCCGTCAAAATGTTTGAAAGTTTTTATTAGTCCGACCTATTTTGCGAAAGCGTGTTGGTCACAACAAACGAGCTAGATATCAGAAAAAAAACTTAATTCTGAACAGGAAAGGAAAATTTTTATTCTCAAACCCATCTTTAGAAGTAGATAAAGCATCCATCTGATATTTAAGCATTTGAGCCAAAACAACCATAATCAAAATAGTTCATATAACAAAGAAGAACTGCGAAAATAACACAGGGAAGGGCTGTCGACGAAGCTAATAGACATTCAACCAGACCCAAGTTCGGATAAAAATAAATATCTAAAAGCCTTGTTTACAAAAGACAATACAATTATTATCCTGACAGTCGATAGCGGAAGTGCGATATCATTTTTAAAATGGGCAACAACGAAGCAGATCTTGGAAGCGTCAAGGCGAACAAAAGCTTTCTCGCAGAAAAACTCAATTTTCCAATATCTGCTCAGCAGGCTAAAAACTTTTAGGAGCAACGATTCTGATGACAGAACGCCGTACACGGTAAAGTTTGAGACTCAATCTACGGAGCAAGACGGGAATAACCACCACACAAAAAGAAAATTGGAGGCTTGACGTGCTATGTGCGAGCAGTCAAAAATTTGGAGACAACATTTACACCAAATTATATGGAGCTATCTGATAGACAAAAGTAATGAAAAAGTGACGTGCTAAAAACAAAGTGGAAGTATCCGTTGTGTTCATTCCAGGAAAAGATCAGAAATACAATTGTTCACAAACTGGATAGATTGCAACAAAAGATAAAGACACTACAATCAGAAAATCGCATTAATTTTTCAGACAAATGCTCAATTGACTGTTTCATTGCACTGATTACACTCACTGTCAAAACGGATGTTTCTTTCAAAATGGCTCCAGATGCAAAACTAATAGACAGACAATTTTTCAAAAAATATATCAAATTTCTAAGGTGTGTGATTTATTAGATGGTGTAGATCAGATAAAAAATATGAGAACATGAGAAAAAATATGAGAATATGAGAATATGAGAATATGAGAAATATGAGAACATGAGAAAAATATTGAATTGCTATACTTCATGAAGCTACAGTTAAAATTTGCCTAAAAACAGCAGAAATTGACTGCAGAATTAGCACGACAATGCTTTTTCAACATCGTAGAAGCAAGTGCGAGTGGCATTTAGACATTTTTTAGAAGCTGATGTGCCGACGTAATTTCGAAAAGCATTGGATATAACAAGAAATTAGGAAACAAATACATTTACCTGCTAAATTATAACTTGGTTGTATCGAACGCTGAATAACTGTTCTTAATAGTGTTGAGAAAAATAAATTTAAAAAATTTAGCCCTGAAGACTTCAAAATGTGATATTTTCATAACATCGGAAGCAGTGTTATTCCACAAAAAATCAAATCAGAGGGTGTACAAAAACTGGAGCAAGAGCTTGCTTATAATGAAAAGAGATCCAGCAAAATTTAATAATCTCGTCTGACTTGATGAGTTCAAACAGAAATAAGAGATAATTTTTTGATAACTCTGCTCATTCAGAAACACAGCATTTGGAACAATCAGACTTTGCTTCATCGCAGATCACAAAAACATGAAGAAGTCGAAGGAGAACGTCAAAAAATAGCGTAAGAACCAAAAAGCAGCGCCAAAAAATAGCGTAAGAACCAAAACAAGGGTCGAGCAAGAGCCAGTCAGAAGAACTGAAACTTAAGCTCTAGAATAGCTTTGAACCAGCTTTGTAGAGCAAATCCGCGTACAAAACGTTGCAGCATCCGAGCACAAAACGTTGCAGCATCCGAGGACAAAACGTTGCAGCATCCGAGGACAAAACGCCGAATTTGACTGGACTTAAAACAACGGAGGGCGCCATGATGTGGCAAAAGAAAAGATTATATTCACGGTTCAGGAGTAAATTAGAATAAAATTTTGCTATAAAAAGCCAGTCCAGTTTAAAGTTCGAGTAAAACTGAGCAATTTAACGCCTAGGAAATTGCTCGGCAAGAACTTGCAGGATAAACTCGAAAAATTTGACCGCATTACAAAACCGGAGACCACCAAAGCCTCCTAAAATCAGGAAATGTCCCCTAAGGAATGAAAAGGTATCGCAGATCAACTAATGACTCTGGGTTTCCTGAAAAGGGCTAAGGCCACACTGAGTGAGAAGATATCGAATGAAGAACCTATATGTTTTTGAGTCGACTTACCGATCTCATTTGTGGGAGAATCGATCCAAGAGGACATCGGGGACAAAATTTAGACAAAGAGAACGAACCAAAAAAAAACAAGAGCCAAACTTTTTTGGGTTCCCTATCAACCTTCATTAAGGAGGTCAATATAGACGAAGACTTAATGGTTCAATTAAGAAATCGCGCTTAAAGGTTTACAGAACCAAACTGTCTAATTTCAGAACAATCACGGACAAGCCGACGGAAACAAGGTTCACGCTTCTGGAAAAGCGATTTTTTCCGCAGGAAGTTAGGCTATGAATCCACGAAGAATTGGAACGCTGAGTGGAGAGTTTCTTTGAATCTGGTTGTAGAAAAAAACTTTGCGGAAAAAAATTACAAGTTGCTTACAAACTGAGTAATAAAAACTTCTCTGGCATTATAAACAATCTTACAGATTTTTAAAAGTACTGTGCATCAGCTCAGTCAGCGATCCGTAGCCACAGTGTCGATTGAATATCTCTGAGCAAAAAGAAAAGGAAAACAATTGATTTATTTTTTGGAATTCTTATTTGTCATCACCGAACTACGACTAGTTTCATGAGTAATCACACTAAGGTAGCAGTTCGATTTTCGAATCAGAAAAAAAACCTTCGAAATATCGGCAATCGGCAGCTCATTTTTCACTTTAGATCAAGGGTTAATAATTTTATGTACAATTTAACTTGAAACCGAATCGATATCTGGAAAAACTAGTTGATTTTTCGCACCATTTCTTCTATATAAATCAACAAATAATCTACGGTTGTTCGCAATCTTCCGACCTCTCACTTTCATTATTATTATTATTATTATATGACAACAGAAAACCATCATTACTGCTCTGTAGCTCACTTCTTTGAACCAAAATTACGCCCCTGTGCAGAATTGATATTTTTCTGCTTTTTTCTTGGACTGGGTAAAGCACCTGCGCCCTCTAGCAGCGAGCACCGATCATGATGGTAGTCAGTAGACGACAGAAATTTAGACAGAAGGGTGGGACTTTACCAATTCACAACCGCTCCCTTGATTCATCCATGATGTAGCGGAGTTTCTCTAAATCCTCCCAGCTTTTATCGATCACCTTAAATTGACTAAATTGGTGCACCTTGATCTCGCAGAATGACAATTTTGAGTCAGAATTGCAAACTGTTAGAGGCGCACTCAGTTTCGGCTCTTTTTGCCCCCCTCTCGCATTAGCATCAATTTTATGGTGTAACGAGTGGTTTTAGACGGATAATTATGATGACCAAATACGTTTGTCATAAACTAATTAGTCCGTATATCTTTTTCAAAACAATCGAGCAATGTGAAAAAAATTTTTACTTGTAATATTTTGCAGGTGCGATAGAAAATAAAAAAAAGTGCCTCAATTTTTTCCTAATTAGCTAAGACTGCCTTTAAAATGCAACTAAAGACTCTCTTTTGTTTTTAAGAGAATTTTTCAACATCATTTTTAGAGAAAATAGTCAATCAGACAAAAAGGATCCAATGTTGAGCCGAGTGATGGACCCTTCTTATGATGAAAACCCTCCCAAGTTTCTAATGTGGATTGAGGAGTGTTAATTGACTTTGGTTTAGACTCTATTATCAAAAGTTATCATAAAAAAGCTGTAAATAACGCAAAATTGGTTACCCTTTAATTTTTCTGATTAATTTTTCAGTTGTAGCATACCAAATAACGCTTAATTCAATTTCCAGTTATTGAATAAATTGTTCGGGGATTTTTTCGAAATTTTTTTTTAAATGCTAATCATACAACTTCTTTATATGGAAATTGTAGTTGTATGATTAGAGCATTTTTTTCATATCAACTTTTTTCTTCTTTTTATGGAGAGACAACAATCTGGATTCCAAAACAGCAAAAAAAACCTTTAGAATTCGATCAAACTCATTTTGCAAAATGGTATGAAACTTTTATGACTAGAATTTTTCCATAGACTGAATGTATGAAATTGTATGATTAGCATATTTGGTTTATGGAGGCCAACCCAGGTAAGTTTAGATAACTTTTTCATATAATGAATGAGTAAAAGAGCGGCCAAGGTTATCATTTAGGGTTTCACGCTGATTCATCACAGTGGAACCTGATCTAAACTACATTTTATGATTGGATAAATTAGATATTTTACCAATGTAAAGTATTTAATATTAACCAATCATGATCCATCTAACTAACAATCCACTTATTTGTAAGTGCTGAAATTACTTGTAATTTCAGCACCAGAGAGATTTGAATTTAACTTAGAAATTAGTTGAACTCTCCCGAGTACTTCAGCAGCCGCAATAAACCAGTATACCCTAGATCTATTGAGCCTAGCAGAGACTAGTTAAACAACCTGAGACTAGATAGTATAAGAGTAAGATTAGGATCGGTATTAGACTAAGAAGTTGCACGAATCTATCCGGCCGAAAATAAGATAGCGTGACGAGCAGACGGTGTACCCTATCCGAAATTACTCTATGAGTTATACACTTCGGTCCTAACTCATCTGGTGCGACCATAAGTCTCGAACAAGACCTTAATAGCTTAGCATTAACCAATAATAGATTAGAAATTAGACAAAACATTTACAAAATGTTATACGACAATAATTTAATCGAAATGTCTCTACGACTCAATAGATCAGAGCCAATATTCCGAACGATAACAGAACTACCCGGAATTGGAAGAAGACCTCGAACCAGAGACGACATACGACAAAGCAGAAACTTACCATATAGTTATATGATAGTTCGGCAAAAGCCAGAACAAACTTTTGTATTTAGAATACTACTAGCAATGAATTTAGATTTTCATTTGCAAACATAAAATTTTGAAGTCAATCTTCAAAATCATTTCAGGCGCTAAACAAAATTATTAATATACAATAACGGTTGATAAAAAGATCTCAGATCGTTTTCCAAAATTCTGCGCAGTAATATACAAAACATGTTTGAAAAATATTTATTGAAAAATCAAAATAAAAATTAGTAGCATGACAATAAATGATTAGTAATTATAAATCATCCTGTTGTTCCAGCTTCATCGCCTAAACATAACAGCAATCATAAGCTCACTAATATCATAAAAATACTAAATCTATTCTTTACACAAATTTAAACCATTTTAAACTTAAATTCACTTAATTTTAAAATCAGATCATCAAGGCTTATCCTTGGATCTTAAATCATTTTCTATTTAATTAAATTTAAAACTTGATCATCAAGGCCTATCCTTGGATCAAAAAGAACAACTTTGTTCTCCCCCACCCACTTAAACGAGTGTCTAACGACCTCAAACGTCGATTCACTATCCAACCCTTTCTAAAAACCCAGGACTAATAGAAATTTTTGAACAAAACTAATCATTCAAATTAGGATAAACAGTGAAGAACTTCGGTTATTCATCCTTCACTTGATCCCCCCTCTTACCAGACCCAGGATAAATCTCAGACTTAGTAAGTTTAAAATAGTATCTAACGAACTACTCGCGTTCTAATTATACCTGAACCCTGTGGATCGATTTACTATTCTCCAACCCTGAACACAATCACTACCCTTAAGTAAGATTAAGTAAGTTAACACCTTAGCTTATACTAGCCACGAGAAAGTATAAAATCATTCTTCGGAATCGATATACTTTTCTCCCCAACCCTGAACAAATAGACCCAGGTTAGGCTATCAAAAAAAAATCGTAAGGACTAACAGTTTAAGCAAATAGAAATCATTTAACAACCTTTTGCATCCGTCATCCTAAACCTTATGTCATTTAAAAACCTAGGAAATAAACAAACAATCGTTTTACACAATTGTGAAATAAATAACAAAAAATACGACCTTGTAATCACACCTCATACACAAACAGTTGGATACATTAGAACAAAACGACAAACATTAAAGAGAAAAATACTAACTAAACAAAGACAAATAACACGAAAAAGATTTTCAAAAAATCGAAACGCATTTTCAGAATCAGAAACCAACAGTTTAGACGAACTTTATAAACTAAAAGAATCAATAGATAAAAATTGCCCAATTCACGATCAATTATATTTCTCTGACTCAGAAACAACTTCAAATTCATCAAAAAGAGGAAAAAGAAGAATAAAAAAGCAGTATAAACACAAACCAGTACATTTATACAATTGGAATCAACCAATTAGACACATTGATAATTACATATTAACAGTCATCGAACGAAAAAATGAGCTCAACGCACACCCCAGGTGAAGAAAGTCCAGATGATGATGATATTTTCCCCTTTATCGTAGATGCAACCACTGATAGAGGACAGCATATATTCTGCAAAAATTTACTCTTAAATTTGTTTGAACCCGGAATCAGTCCATGTAAAACAGAGTTCCCAGATGTAAAAATCAAAAGACAAATTATCGATCACTATCTAAAAGATATATGTAACCTAACACAACAATACGGAATCTACTCCATAGAATTCAGCTCACCAAACCAGAATCATAGTAAATATATAATTCAAACAGACGACCTTGATTTAGAATTCTCAAAAATATTCTCAGAATATATAAAAAGCATCCAATATAATAACTCACAAAGAGCAAACTCCATATTCACCAATGAAGTTTTTGCGATAATATATAGTTATATCTCGATATTAGAAAACGAAATCCAGATACCAAATGTCTCACCGACAGAAACATCTAAACATATAAGAGTACGACATGAAATCACACTACTCTCTAGTTTTCTAAATATAATTAAAGAAAATTTCACGAAAGATGAAGTTTCACAACATACAAAACACGACTTACAAAAAATCTTGGCATGGTTCATAATAGATTATTTCACACATAATATTGATTTAATTTCACAAGCAAGAAAAAACTTTAGACCCCAAAACTCAAACGATGATACTGCCATCACAGAACAATCAGACTATGTTTGGGACCCCGAATGGTCTCATCCCGCATTCATAAACTTCCCACAATCAATCTCAAGTCAAGCAATAAGTACGATATCTTATGTAAGAGATTATGTACGAGTAATACCATTAACCATTGATGCAACACCATTACACTATAATACACTTTTACCCGATATGCAAAATAATAGTTTAAACTCTACAGTCATACACAATGAAAACCTCAATGGAACTAGGAATCTTACTCAACAAGATATCCAGACACCATCACACTTCATAAATGAAGAAATCGTACACACAACAACTACACAACAAAGTATTTCACCAATACGTCCAAACTTAACAACACCAAGAAATACAAATTCTTCACAAACACAGGTAACATTACAATCAACCGTTAAACCTTCGGTTGCTCCAAAACATTCACACATGGATTACCAAACATACAGACCCATGACAATACCGCCAAAAACACGCAAAACGTTCACTAGAAACAACTTTGCAGACCATAATTATAATTACACACATCCATCAAAAACAAATTATCAACCACGAAAAAATTTTAGTAATTATACAAGATCTCAAAACTGGGATAACCCAATGGCACCACCTAATTCAGTAAATTTCCAAACAAATTTACATCCTCCACAGGATCGTAGTGAAAACTATCCATTTTTTCAACAAAATAAAAATAAAAAACAAACATCTTATCAAATGGATTACTTATCCTCAGATGATGATTTCTTACAACCAGATATATTTACACCCAATAATCAAGAATATCGTGGACAAGGAATACAGAAACCACATACATATCATAGAATTTTTTCTCCACAACCAATAGATACACAAATTCAACAACCAATTCAACAACAAAACCCAATTAATAAATCTTTTCAACCAATTCAACAACAAAACCCAATGATTGCAAACTCGTACCAACCAGCACAAATGCAAAATGAAATACCACTCCCATATTATCTTCAACAACACGAAATAACAAGAAATCAACTTTCAAATTTTTCTCAAATGCCAAATGCAGCAGAATCATTACAAATGACGATGAATCCATACCTTATGGGTGGATCATCAATAACATCAAATAAACCTTTAATGGTATTCACAGGAACAGACCCTGAATATTCTGTAGAAGACTATTTAAATGCAGTCACAGCAAATTTGATTTTAAATATAGGACCTGAACCAATTAATACGCCACTACATCAAAACTGGATACATCGACGCACAGCGTTAATACAAACAACTCTAGATGGCGCAGCCCAAAAATGGTTTTCAGTATTGCCTATAGAAATAAAATCAAATTGGAAAAGATTTACACAAGAATTTTCAAAAATGTTTGACTCCGAAAGGAACAAACAACAACAAAGAGTTTTATGTAATGAAATTCGCAGATTACCAAACGAAACCATCAAGCAATTAGCAGTACGAATCGAAACACTAGTTCGAAAAGCATATTCATTAAATACACATGACTATAAAAACACAAAGATGACAGAAATCTTAATGATGACCTTAACACCACAATTAAGGAAAATAGCAATAAAAAAGAGAGCATCCCATCCTTCGTCAATTCGAGAACCCGATTTAGATTTTCGAAAACTAGTAGACAAACTAGAACAAGCAGAAATCACAATGAAACTCGAAGAAACGGAAAATCTGAAATTACAATACGTTAACAGAATTGAAACAGCTTCCACAAATATAAACAATATACAAGAATCAGATACAGATCTCGTTGAAAAAATCACTGAAATACTCAATATTTACGAAAAACACCCAAACTTTAAAGGCAAACCATCTTTCAAAAAATGGTGTAATTATTGCCGACGATACGGACATAGTATTTCTGAATGTAGACAAAAACAACAGGACAATCAAAACAAACCTCAAAAATATAAAGAACCAAATAAATCATTCTATCAGTACATGAAAAAAGATCAAAATCTACCGAACAAAAGTGTATACAGCAACAACAGTTCAGGAAAACCACTTCCGAACAATACCAATTACACGAGAACTCAATCACCATATAACTCAAGTTATAGAGGAAGATCACCAGAACGAAGAAATACACAAAATTCGTCACAAAATCATTATAATAGACCAAATAGTCGAAATAACTACTCCAGATCAAATTCGAATACAACACAATTTGTTTCTAGATCTAATTCCCAATCAAGGAATAATTACTATCCAAACAATCAATCACGAAACTCATCATACAATAGAAATAGAAACTACTCCAATAATCGAAATAGAAGTTATTCAAACAGCCGAAACCAGAATTACCCGAACAATCGATCAAGGAATAACTCATATAATATATCAAACTATAACAGACCAAACAATAATTATCAAAACAGATCACGAAATAATTCACAAAATCGACATTCAAGTTATAATAACCGTTATAGAAATTATTCCCAATCACCACACAGGAATAATAACCATTATAATAATTCTAACAATCGCCACAGAAGCAGTACACCTAAACATCAAAGACATATTAATCAAGTACAATCAAATCCAGAAACAACATCAGACCCCCCAGGTATTGATGACACAGGAAATAACTAACTACAACTAAATCAAATAAACTGTGAACCATCAGATTCAGAAAGTGATACAGAAAACACTATTTCCATAAATATGATAGCAGTCGAAAATGACTACGAACCTATTATATATCAACAACCTTTTTCATCACATATATATGAAAATCAATTAGAACTCCTTCACAATTATTATATTGAACCCATCCATTCTACACAAACGGCACAAGAAACTAACGAAATCAACACTACAAATCAATCCAATGAAAATAATAAAACAAAATGCTTGAATACAAATCACATCTATCAAAATATACAAAAAAAACAACCCAAAGAAAAAATTTGGACAATACCATTTCTTTTAGAAAGTCCAAGAAACAAAGAATTTCAACCACCAGATCAACAATCAATCACGAAATTCATCATACAATAGGAATAGAAACTACTCAAATAATCGGAATAGAAGTTATTCAAACAACCGAAACCAGAATTACCCGAACAATCAATCAAGGAATAACTCATATAATAGATCGAACTATAACAGACCAAACAATAATTACCAAAACAGATCGCGAAATAATTCACAAAATCGACACTCAAGTTATAATAATCGTTATAGAAATTATTCCCAATCACCACACCGGAATAATAATAACTATAATAATTCTAATAATCGCCGCAGAAGTAGTACACCTAAACATCAAAGACATATTAATCAAGTACAATCTAATCCAGAAACAACATCAGACCCTCCAGGTATTGATGACACAGTAACTGATACGTTACAACTCAACCAAATAAACTGTGAATGATCAGATTCAGAAAGCGATGCAGAAAACACTCTCTCCATCAACATGATAAAAGTCGAAAATGACTATGAACCTGTTATATATGAAGAACCTTTTTCATCACACATATATGAGAATCAATCAGAACTCCTTCACAATTATTATATTGAACCCGTCCATTCCACACCGACGACACAAAAAACTAATGAAATTAATACTACAAACCAACCCAATGAGAAAGAAAAAACAAAATGCTTGAATACAAATCACATCTATCAAAACATACAAAAAGAACAACCCAAAGAAAAAATTTGGACAATACCATTTCTTTTGGAAAGCCCAAAAAGCAAAGAATTTCAACCACCAGATCTTGAAATTGATTTTTTAATTGATTCAGGAGCAGAATCAAATATAATAAACATTCCCACATGGAATGAAATAAAAACCTTACACCCAAAGCTAACACCTCTTGAAACCTCCAGCAAACTAGCAACAGCACAAGGATCAACATTAATAAACTACGGAAAAATTCAATTATTTCTTCTCCCCACAAGAACAATGGAGCAAAACAAAATTTTAACCAAACCATTTAAACAAATATTCCATATCACTGATATTAAACATAATATCATTGGAATACCATTTATCTCTAAATATATACCAACAATCAACATCTTGAATAGTAAAATATTAATCAAAGATAAATATACAAAAACAAAAGACACATCCCTAACATTTTTTCAAAGATTAAATAAACAACCACCATTTTTTTCAAAATTTTACCCAATATATAACCAACAAAGAAAACACTTGAAACCACTATCAGGAAACATCTATAATTTTTCAATCAAACAAGTTCACCAATATGATAAAAAACAAAACAAACAAAAATTTTATATGTCAGATTTTGAATTCAAACCTATTCATAAGTTTTTCAAAATCACAATCTCATCAATAAAATATTTGAAAAACTCGAATTCAGATATTATTTCCTTACATGTATACAACAATACACCTTACCAAGTAACATTACCTTTAGGACTTTTAGGCTATTGCGAAACCAACGCTACAATATTACCAATACACGAAAAAGCATATCGTGTAAAAAATATACTCCAATTACTAGATATTTGCCAATCCACAATCCTTAATGAAGAATTATCTATAAATAATATAATAAGTAACGAAAACAGAAATACGGATTATTTCACAAAAACCCCATATTTCAAACCTACATTCAACATAAGTAACTACACAGAGAATCAACAGAAATTTTTAACAATGTTTAATTTCCAACATTCACAAATAACACAAGACGAATTTGAAAAACTAGCAAAACAGCTAATTAAATATTCATCAGTCTATGCAACATCTAAATTTGATGTTGGCAAAATCAGTTCATCACTACATCTCCCATTAAAACCTGACGCAGTTTTCAAAAAACAAAGAGCAAGTAAAGTACCAATTCACTTACACGATAAAGTGAACAGATTACTCGACATTTTAGAACAATACAACATTATATCACCAGTAAACAAAGAGGAACAACCAAAAGGCAACACATTTATCAACCCTGTTATCATTCTAGCCAAAGGAGAATCATTAAAAATTGTTCTCGATGCTAGATACCTCAACTCACTCATAGATGAATCAAAGTGTAATTGGCCCATTGAACCAATACAAGTTATTTTAACAAAAATAAACGGAAAATACTTTACCACCGCCGATATGAATAGTGCATATAATCAAATGCCATTAGATGAACAATCACGACGCTTAACACAATTTGTTATTCGAAATCAACAATACGAATTCAACCGCTTATTCTATGGAATATCCATAGGACCAGCAGCATTTTCAGCTTTTATGAGCAAAATTTTTCGACCACTAATACTCAAGAAAAACGCAATCACCTATTTAGACGATGTTTTTATGCAATCACAAACAAAAGAGGAAATGTTCAATGTTTTAGAACAATATCACCAAATACTTCAGAACGAAAATCTGAAAGCCGCCCCCGATAAATCACACTTCTTTTTGACAAAAGTTAAATTCTTAGGACATAATATAGAAAGAAAAACAATCACTCCATTGAAATCACGTATAGACGCTATTCAAAAACTCCAACCACCAACAAATAAAAAGAAAATCCAAGAATTCCTTGGAATGTTAAACTTTTTAAGCAAATATGTTTATAAAATGCAATTATATCTACGACCATTCTATAACATACTTAGACAACAAAATAATTTTGAATGGAATATAGAACATCAAGCACGATTTGAAGAAATTAAAAAACTTCTAACTGAACAAATTTCAAACACAATTCCAGATTCAAATCAACCATTTTATGCAATGTGCGATGCTTCGAACTTTGGCATCGGCGCAGCATTATTACAATCACATAATAGTACAAATAAAATGAACCTCAAATTCTCGATTATTCACTCAAGCAGAACTAAGACTCTCAACTCTAATGAGAGAATGTACAGCCATAATATATACACTAACAGAATATGAATTTCTGATACTTGGATCAAAACATCCCACAGTTCTATTCACAGACCATAAACCAATCATCTTTCTTTTTACACAAAAGTCTAATCCAAACCACCGAGTTTATAGATTTCAACTCATTTTAATGAAATTCCCAAACTTACATATAGTTTGGACCGCAGGAAAAAATCTTGCATTACCAGACACCTTAAGTCGAAATACGCCACCTGAATTACTTACACGAAAAACCACAGTTGAAATACCCAAAAACATAAAATTCTACCTCGCAGAAAATGAAACATCACCCCGATTGGAATGCAAATATGCAGTAAAAACTGACGTTGAACAATCACAAATAAATAATTTACAACATTTTCCACTTTATTTAGATTGTCAAAATAATCACTATGAAGTTGATCTACTTGGAACATCAACTTTTAAACCAATCCCATATTCACAATGGATGAAAAACAACACCCAACAAAAAAGAATAAAACAACACCCGCCTAAAAAAGACCATTTTCCACTAATTGAAAAAGAAAATCTGACTGATAAAATAAACTTATCAGGACCACAAACAAACGATTCAAAATACACAATAAATCAAGTTTTTGACCTCCATGACCCACTTGACACAATACCCTTATCTAAATTAGAAATCGAAAACATTTTTCTCCCCCCAACAGAAACAATTACAATTTCAACACTGAAACAATATCAAAACCTTGACCCAGTAATTCGACAACTGAAATCATGGCACAAATATAAAACTAAACCTATCAAAGCAGATTCAACTATTCTAGGAAACAAAACACTCCTCAGATATTTTCGAAAATTCAACAATACAACAATTAACGAAAACACAGACCTTCTAGAATACAAACTAAATGAATCTACAGTTCCCTGTCTCAATTTAAGTATGATTCTTATAGCTTTTAATATTTCACATACACAAAATATTAAAGGACACTCTGGATCAGAAAAAACATATTCAAATTTTATACAAAACTTTTATTTCCCAAATGCACCAATTTGGATAAAAGTACTATGCAATGACTGTATAGTATGTCAACTAAATAAACTTTACCCAAATCAAAAACAAATAGCACAAAAACAAGATTTTAAAGGACAAAGTTTGTACTTTAACCATCGTATCTCATTTGATACCAAAGGACCAATTTCACCCTCATCCGAAGGAAACTCCTACATTATGGTAATTGTTGACGCATTTACACATTATGTAGCACTTAACCCAGTACCACATTGTAACGCTTATTACGCTTACACAACACTCTATGAACACTGGATAGCAAAATTCGGACTACCAGAAATTTTAGTTACAGACAACGGTACAGAATTCATAAATAATGAAATCATCACACTATGTCATTTATATAACATTAAACACAAACCACGTACATCTCACGCACCTTGGACAAACGGCTTAGTCGAAGGTATGAACCGTTCATTAAAAGAATATCTCAGATGTATCATCAATGGAAATGATACGAGATATACCGAATGGTCAGCAGATGTAAAACTATTTCCCTTAGCATATAATTCACAAATCACGACAACTTTAGGAATGTCACCATATGAAATGGTTTTTAACCAAAAGCCACGCAAACCAATAATGTTTACAGCAAACTCTCATAAAAACGCACAAGGTAATTGTCAACCAAATAAAGACTCAATTTGTTATAACCTACCATTACATACACACGATGAAGATCATTTTCATCACCCACAAATTCTTAAATTAGCCTCCGGTACACACACCGAATGGATTTTAAACAGAGATAAAAAACACAATGAAATTTACCAAAAGGTAACAAAAAAGTTGTTACAAAGAGGAAATATTAATGAACAAATAAATTCACGCTTTACACCAGCCTCCGATTTAAAAATTGGAACATTTGTTTTAATACCCAATTTTAATACTCAAAAAGGAATTTCAAAAAAGTTACAACCCCTTCGTAAAGGACCATACCAAATAATTGCAAAACCCACTGATGTCACATATAAAATCACCGACTCAGATAAAAAAGAAATCGTTCAACACCGAAATAACCTATTACCTTATTATCCAAAAGAATACGCACTCCGCGAACTAACTCAATTATATTCTTTTACAGGTTTAAAAGTTATTCAAAATAACCCACATACGGACACCATAACAAAGGAACAAAATGATATTCACCTCGGAAATCAAAATACAAAATCAAACACCACAAAAAAACAATACAAAAAATCTCGATCAAAATACATCTCAAAAAGAAAGAAAAAATAGAAAAATGACAGAACAAATAATACCCCAAAAACAAATCGACAAATCAGAACATAGAGAGTCTTCACGACTTAGAAATCAACCACGTAAAAATTATAAAGTATTCATCCCACAATCTAAAATATTAAAGAAAGTTGAATTTCAAAAACAACCTTAAATTCTACATTTAAAAATCTTTGCACCTCTGAAACATTTCACACTTTCATTTTTCAAGATAACATGCTGATAAACACGCAGCGATTCTAGTTCAAAATTAGCCAATAGGATTCATCCAATCCGTCACCTTCTATAACTTTAACACAAACCAACTAGACGAAAAATATTAAACTCCAGGCATATCTATAACTATAACTCTACGACCTCCAGGTCAAAAATAAGCAAACCACTCCAACTTGACAACTAAAAAAAAAATCACCATAATATTATAACCCTCCCTTATCTAATAAACCAAAGATCAACAATATTTCCCCAACTCAGCCCTCAAATACCCCCCAAACAAATATGTTAAATTAGCCTAAAGTAAAAGAACGACCATTTTATTTAGCCTAAAGTATAAAAATCTCAAAAATACCCCAGATCATTTGACAAATGAAAATAAAGACAAAGAAGACCTCCCGATCACCATAAAAATTGCCCCCAACAATTTTTTACGAAACTCAACCCACTTGTCAAAAAACTAATAAATAATCCGACCACACTTGAAAATTGCCCCAAACAACAAAAAATACTCGATCACGAAGCCATTTCTTAAATGCTCTTCTATCAAACAGTCACTAAAATTATCACAAACCTCAAACAATTTTTTACGATACTTGAAACTTTCATAATATTTCTTTTTGATATCCTTGAATCTTTTCTAATACTCTTAATCATTTTTTGTAATATTTTTTTAATTTTCTACACTATATTCGAACTATTTCTCCAACTTTCAAAAACCCTTGATTATATACACAGGTACGATTTATAAAATTGTCTAAATGATACGAACTATTTTCAGTAGAACTGATATTTTTCTACTATTTGTAATTTTCATAACATTTCTATCATCCCTCATTTTGACTATATGCAAATGTATAAAGAAAGCAATCATCACATTCGCTCTAGCAACAATCCTCCTAATTCTTTTCTTAGAAGAATACTTTAATAAACATTAATTTTTCACTAAAAGAATAGACCAAAAAGCTATCAAAAATTGCTACCCAAAAGTCACCAAGTCAGTCTTCACCGACATCATCCCAAGATAACCCAACAACACCTTCAACTACCAATAATCCTCATACATCTACACGAATTTCCTTTCAAGATAACCCATACACTTTTGAAGAACGACACGCTCGTTTATCAGAACCACTAGAACCAGCTCAACGACAAGCACCTCTAAGCGAACCAACATATAACTTATACCCAACACTACCACAAGAATTAAGTAGAATAAGAAATCCTAGTCAAAACCAAAATACAGTCGAAATAAATAGACAAATTATACATCCTCGACGGAACAAGAATTTTCTAACTCCCCGAGTTCATTTTGATATACCTCAATCCCCATCACAAAACACTCCAGAAAACCCCATTGGTATATTACCAGAAACCCCTACGCTTCTTTCACAACGTAGCACCTCAAGCCTACCATCAGATTACTTAGGTTCAACACCAACATCTGAACAAATACGTGAAAATCCCTTTAACCCCCCAAACCAGGCATCACGACTACCATATTGGACAACACATTCATTTACACAAGGTGAATTAAATTTAGTCAATGATCCAATAGATATTTCTACGGATACAACAACATCCTCATCACTACCAGAAACATTATCACTACCATCAACACCATCAATAAGCCAGATTTCACCACCACCTTTTAACTTAAATTTTCCAAATAATCTCGACGCCAGATATCGAGAACAATCATCAACAAATATTCCTTTAAGACTAGATTGGAATACATTTACAGCCCCTCCACCATTATTTGGACAACATCTAGAAAGTAACCGCCTCCACAACTGGGCACTTAATAGATTACAATACCGACAAGACATTCACGACGATATCCGTGATCACAATATCCAAATACTCCAACAAAACAGTTTACAATTAAAATTTGAAATTACAGTTAAATTAAACAACATTACTCAACATCCCTACCCATTAAACCCACCAAACATAACAGCTCAATCACTACCACCACCATTTATAACCACTGAAGTAATATATAAATACGGCAGATATACCAAAAACACAATTGGTTACATCACATTTTATAACCCATACTCAGGATTATCATACACATGTATATTCTAAAAATATTAATTTTTCTCCAACTCCTTTTTCTAGTAATCTCAAATCAAAACATAAACCCTTCCCCCCGCACAGGACCCCAAGATTTATTAGTAACACATTACGATTGTGAAGAAAACGAACAAAAAACACTACACAAGTATGCAATAAATCAAGTATCACAGTGCGAAACAGAACCCCAAGCCATAGAAACTACAAATGTCATAGCAACACTTTATTCAAAAGCCCGAGCAACTACAATTATAGGATATAAATTCACAGCAACATTTTCTGAAAAGAAAGTACATTGTTCACAAGTCTCAAACGGAAATAAAAACCGACTTGACCATGAATCATTCTACCAGAGTAATATAGAACGACTTTTACATCTCAATCCCGAAGATTGTAAAAACGAGTTACTCCGACTAAACATCACAAAAAATAAAAACACAGATAGAAGTTTAGTATATTTCCAAGTTTTTTCAGATTCTGTACATCAAGCAGAACTTGAAAGATATCAAGGACATATAAAATTAGATGAAAAATACCCATACAACGGCGCACACGGACGATTAACCTATGACATACACGATAAACACTGGATACCACACATTGGTATAAACGACCCATCAAACTGCAAAGCAGACACAAAAAATAAAGGATACCAAGAAATAATGTTTTTCGATTGGAAAATACAACTCGAAAAAATACAACTCACACGAGATTTATCAGACAACATAATGATTTACCAAGGAATTAGATTACCTTGTAAAAACGACCAAGGTTATTGCGACCCTACAACCAGAACACAAGCAACAATTGTTTGGTTCCCCGAAGACACATGTACAACATTTCAAGTAGCAAAAATACACGCTCGTATGATAAAATTTCACGAAAAATATTTTATACAATCAATACCATATGAACATGTAAATCCATTACGCAAAATAAGTTCAAATTTTCGAAACATTCATAATATAGAAAATAAATTAACACGTTTTCAAATATATCAAGAAACAGAACTTGCATGCAAATACAGAAACCCACTTCACAAAACACAATACTCTGAAATATTAGTTGAATACGAAAATGGATTCGACATGACCACTGGAAAAATAAAAGTCGACCCATACGCCACAAGTCATCCCCTAAACGAAGGAACATCATATATACCAGTTAATTTTCAAAAGAATACAGGTCAACCTGGTGGACATTTAAAACCCCAAAACGATCAAAGCACACGTTTACAAGAACTATCACTAATGAATAATACATATTTTGGTAATATCCACTATGATATTCACTTAGATATGAAACTAGACTACACGATTAGCCGAATTTTTCAAGAAATGTCACTCTCCGAATTAGAAACATTACACCAACTATGCGAATTAGAAAGAACACAAATATTACAATCACTTGCACTAGCAGTATTAAAAATACCCTACGCAGGATATTTACTATCAGGAAATAGATCAAATTTTTTAGACTATGAAGGAAACATCTTATGGTTTTATACTTGTACTAAAAAAGTATCACCACTATACGTTTTTGAAGATAAACGATGTTATAAAAGAATCCCTATCTTTTATAAGAATAAAGTACATTTCGTTGACACACTTTCACGAAGAATCTATTTCTGGGATACCGCAGTTCCATGTGGATCAGAAAATAGCCACAACGTAGTACAACTAAACCCTGATGAAGATAAATATTACCTTCTCACCCCATATGCCACATTAATGCAATCACTCAAAAAATTTTCACCAGAAAGCATTCGCGCTATCGCTCGAAACCCAAATATAGACTTACAATCAATAGGAATATACTCAAAATCAGATATTCAACATCACATTAGAACACAACAATTCCAGGAATTATTAACACAAATGGACACAATACAAAGACAATCAATTGACCAAAACTTACGCAAACTTGCCGAAACCGCAGGATTTGCAGACATCTATACGCAAGACTATAGCGGATATTTTAAAGACATTAAAGATTATATATATCTAAACGGTGAAAAATACCGTCCCCAAGATATATCACCTATCAATATTTTTAGCTTTGTTACACTCAAGAATGAAATTCTTGATTTTCTAGGATGGCCCTACTACATCTTAGAAAAACTAACTATTTTATACGCAATGTTTAACTTTATTGGATTTCTTTTTTTCACTCTTAAAAGGAATCTATAACACATGTGCTATACACACACAAGTCAATCGACAAGCAAGTGTAGCACGCATACTATTTGCAGGATTTTTTGGAATATTTTCTACATCTATAAACAAAATTCTTTTAGATGCACAAATAAAAGAATATAACACAAAAATAGCAACAAGACAAAACACATACGACGAAGAACATAACAATGCAGACACAACACCAACAGCACCACAGTTACCACCCCTACCACATAACCATCCATTATCCCTAGTCCCACGTAATTTTCGAAATTTAGCCATAACACATAATAATTTTAGACCAACCATATCACAAAGTCCCATCCAACATATAATACCACACCACTCACAAGATGAAAATACTTATGAACAAATTATAGAACAACCCCATACCACCGCTTTTCAGTCTCAAAATAATAATTTTTTTAGCCCACGATGAGCCGACAACTTGGATCCCTACACCGATCAAATTCCCACCCAACCAACCTCACCACTCCAATCCCAATAATACCACTTTTTGCTTTTCCGCCACCCGATTTCCCATCCAGTAATGTAACATCCGGCATGAATTCCGATACTAATTCACACATCTCAGTTTTATACTCCATCTCACAACTCAATAACCCGAATATTGAAACCCCCGATGAATTTGCCGACTCCGAACCATCTCCATCAAATAATTTTCACACCAATCCCTTAAATTTTTCCCAACCCCCTTTTCAACCCATACTACCAAATAACCCTGACCCAACCAACTCTACACCCTCTTATGCTTCCCAAGTCACTCCAACCTACTCCTCACTTCACTCAAACCAATCATCTCATTCTTCAGACACCCCCCGAATCTCCCCAGAACTAGATAATTTCATTACCTTACAACAACAATCCTATCACCTTGACACCCCAACCATAAACCAAATCTCATCCACAATAGATTCATCCAACCCTCCTACCCCTACACCCTCTTCAATTTATACTGATTCATTAGCACCATCATCCACAACTACTGTATCTTCACTCAGCACTAATAGAGCTTACCGCACTTTTAAAAGGAAGTTCCCCAACCATCCTTTCCCAGCGAAACCAGGAACAGCCCGTGAATACATCAACCATCCACAACACACTAACACAAAAGAATTTTTAGCTATCACCTTACCCTCATTTCCACAATACACCTTAAACACACCTCATGACACTAACGAGACACGTAACTTTGTAGACGAATACGTTTTAATGCCTACCCTTCCTTGGACCTCATCTTATCATTTTACAAATCCCCTTTGCTTACCTTTATCTAACACTCATATCGATATAGAACGAAATATGGACATGCTATATCGACTCACTACACCACTAACACCTAGACAATTTACTTACATTGGATACAAAAAATCACTAAAAACATACACTGCACCCCGAGCTAATGAATATACACTAGAATATTACGACCATAACATCATCAGAACTAACCAAGATCAATTCTTAGACGACGATCGCTTCGCTAACCCACAAATCACCGAGAAATTTTTCATTAAAACACCATATGTATTTACACTAAATATCTTCGATCGCAAGTTTGACCACATTATCTCAGAAGCACTAACAGACACGCAAGCCTACGAAAGTTTTAAAGAACGCTTCCAAATATTTTCACTAACCTTTCATTTCCTTGCACCACATGAAAGAGATTTGCACTGCTCACACGATATTATGTTGCGCACTAAACAAACACACACATATACTTATTATCGTTTCATCCAAAATCACTTTGACCTACACACTCCCTCCAGACAACCACACCATCGTTTTCAATTCATCAATTCCAAATACACCTCACCATTTTTTTTTTAACTTCACATATTGCATTAAAGATACTAACCTTCATGGTATTCTTCGAAATTATGATCCCATAACCCAAATGTATATCTTTTGTCCCATCACCAGGACCTTCAACGCAGAAGAATCCCGACCCTTCCTCATCCCACACGAGTTTGTACAACCTATAGAAATCCCCATTTTAGAATTCATCCATAACACTAAATTCAACCACAAATTATATAATCTAATCCAAAACACACCTTATGAATTTGCAGTTGGCACTGAAGAACTAACCACAATTAAGGCACTTCAATTGCTTTGGCCACTGCTTCAAACTAAAAATATCATCCGCATATTAGCCAAACTACTAACAACTTCAGATCTCATTCACGACATTTTCCCCCACGGTTTCTTCCCCGACGACTAACAGGTAAGTATGAATTATACATATTACTAATTAATTCAAACATTAGAAACTCACCATTCTTTATCCATGTTTTCTTTAGAATTTTAGCCTTCATCCAACGATCATCTGAAAAATTCACAAAAGAAAAATAAAAAATAGCAAACTTCTTCAAAACTGTTTAAAACCCTATTAACTTTTTGCACCAACAATTAAATAAATATAATACCAATGCAGTAAATTAATTTATAAATTTTTCCCCCACCAGCAGTAAATCTAATAATGATGAAAATTTGTAACTTAATTTCCCCCAACAACTAGCAGTAAAATTAAAATTCTATGTAGTAAATTCATAAGAAGCAAAAGCAGTACTAACCTTTTGATATTTTCATTCACTCGCATAAGAATTCTATCCACACTCGCACAGCTCGCCCACGAAGAATTGTTTAAAATAATGAATTTCAGTTTCAAGCTTTCACACTCGATAACTCTAACACAAGATAACACGTTTCAAACTTTCCTTTAACCCGGTTGGAAAGGAATTATATACTAAACAAAACTAACCAATGCAGCTTACTAAACACCACAACACATAGCATAACAGCATGACTAAGAAAAGGAAACCAACGGTACCCAAACCGGATTAACCCAGTTTAAAACTGGATAAATTATTCTTTTGAAGACTATTATAAAGTCTAAGAAAGAAATAATAAAACACAAAAAAGTCGAAAGACAAACCCATACCACAAACAATTTGATTTTTGAAAAAAGGACACAACCAACAAAACATAAGAAAAACCACAACAAACCCAACATAAAACGTTGTCACATAACAGGACCTCTCACAAAAACCGCATGCAATCATACTCCCACTCCTGGCCTAACCCACCAGGAAGGACGTCCTGAGCATGCTCTATAGCCGACCTAACCCACCGTGCTACATCCACGCTTTGTGACCACACTCCTATTTTTAATAAGAGCTAATCAAGGGTGAGTAACTCTTCAAAATAACTGAACTAAAACAAAAAGCTTTTGTGAAAACAACTAACTAAAATCATAATTAAAAAATATTAAACTAATAAAAGTTTTATAAAATGTAAATTACATTATGCAATACATAGATCAGAATACAACACCAAGGACGAACATCCAAAGACAAAACGACCCTACTACACTCGAGAAAGAATGGCCAACTACAATCAATATGCCGCCCACAATCACAACTCAAAGGATTTAGAGTACGACTTGACTTCGCAGAAAAGGACTTCATTGAACTAGACCAATGACCACCTCGATGTTCAAGTATACGTACAGATCCGAGTAACCAGGCATCCCCACCACGCACAATCTCCACGCCATTCCCAGACAAGGTCAAACACAAAGAAGTTCTCACCGATGAAACAGAAAAACCTGACATAGCCAACCATTCTGAAATCAGATTTGAGTTTGTTGCGAAAACCCAGTCGTTGTCTTGAGAAGACACAATGATTGAATCTGGGACTTCTCTAATAAGAAAACCCAGAAGAAATAAGATGTTCGCCAAATACCAACGTCCATCATCCATCTTTCGAATTGCAGAAAAACTATTCTAAAAAACTCTGTAAAACCCGGATGGGTGGAACCTGATCTAAACTACATTTTATGATTGGATAAATTAGATATTTTACCAATGTAAAGTATTTAATATTAACCAATCATGATCCATCTAACTAACAATCCACTTATTTGTAAGTGCTGAAATTACTTGTAATTTCAGCACCAGAGAGATTTGAATTTAACTTAGAAATTAGTTGAACTCTCCCGAGTACTTCAGCAGCCGCAATAAACCAGTATACCCTAGATCTATTGAGCCTAGCAGAGACTAGTTAAACAACCTGAGACTAGATAGTATAAGAGTAAGATTAGGATCGGTATTAGACTAAGAAGTTGCACGAATCTATCCGGCCGAAAATAAGATAGCGTGACGAGCAGACGGTGTACCCTATCCGAAATTACTCTATGAGTTATACACTTCGGTCCTAACTCAACAGCTTAATAATTGACTCATCACAGCTTACATAGATTCTGAGCTGTCTGGAAAAGGGAAAAAGCCAGTTTTTGAAGAAAAAAAAGTTATGAACGAGAAAAAATGCTGAATCGGAGCTATCTCTCGATTTTTGGAAATCTCTTTTAAAAATTAAGCGTTATTTTAAGTTCGCGCTCCTTCCAAAATTAGGTACATGCTGGCCCGTTAAAAATATAATGTTGGTCGAGCAAAACTGGATTAAGTATAACAGTCACTTTTGTTAGCAATGTTCTTAAATTCCGCCCCCTAAGTTCACTACACTACAACTGATGCAAGAATTGCAAGCTCATAAAAAGCAATAAATTGCATGAATTTCTAAATCGGGGATTCATCATTTGTTATAAATTATAAAAACTGGGCAGCTCTTTTGTTTGGTCTCTGTTGTTTGTGAGTTAATGGTTAGAATTTTATCTTAGTTTAATTTGTGGGTTAATTATTGTGTTATATTTCAGGGCGGAACCCCAGGATTATTCATGAAGCCGGCAAATATTTTTATGACGCGATCAACCTACGACTCTGGAGGAAAAAATCGTTGAAAATTAATCTTTGAGCAGAATGGTTGAAATTTCAAATTAAGGTGGCGAATTTTAATCTGATAACTTAAAAGAGAACGATACAGAGTTTCAAGGCTTGCTACCTAAAATAGCAGCTTTTAAAATCAAGAACTTAAAATCAGCTAACACTTAAGGCCTGAAAATAAGTGAGTATACCTAAAACTTAAAATAATCAATCGCTTCCGATTTTTTTGCCAGAAAAATCAGCTAAAAAAACGTACTGAGCCAAAAAAAAGTTTTATTCAATTAGTAAAAATTTCAACCCCCCCCCCCAAGTAATTATGCATTTTTAATGGATCATCCGATTCTTATGGAAACTTTAAAAGCTCGGGTCAACGTCGACGATAAATGCTAGACATACAATTCCATGCTATAGAAAAAACCTATTAATTGAGAATACTTAGGAAAACTCTCTCATTCAGCGTTTTCAAACACGACGCTCAAAATGGGTTCTTCAAAAAATAATATCTGTTCTTCAAATTTTTCTGATATGCTATATTTGATATTAAATTTAAAATTTTCCACGCAATTGAAAGTGAACAAAACGAACGCGAACAAAAAAATCAACGTCGTATGATAAAGAAAAGCTTTCAATCACGACCTTCTAAAAAAGGCGTTTGTGTCAAGAAAAGCTGATCAAGTCTAGACAAAGTTTTATCAGCGTAGCCAAAGTGTAGGAAGTTTTATCAGCGTAGGAATTATCAAACTTTGGTCGCATAACTAGTTGCAATAAAGCCTGAAAGTTAACCGCAATGTTTTGAAAAATTTTAATTGTGGAATTCTATAAAAATAACAAAATTTACTAACTACTCGCCAAATTCTAGATATTTACTGTGCAAACGTGTAATGAAATCAATAGTTTAGTGTCGATTAAGAATATTGAATTTAAAAAAATTTTACGCACAACCCCCAAAAATGTTTATTTTAAATGGGGAAATTGTTTCGCTGTTCTAGCCAAAATTATACTCATAGCAGCACCAGCGGATTTATGGTAGGAGGGGCGTGAGTTGGACGTTCCTTCATCGGGATTTGACCCCCTGCTGACCCAAAACTTCCCACTTTTGTACTTTTTTGAGATCTCCCATAGAAAAAATGTATAAAAATCTAACGATAATCAGTTATTCGATAAAATAGAATGGACAATTTATGGAATTGTATGGCAAACCTTTTTTCAATGTTTTTTTCATAATTCGCTTTGTACCAGTGTTGCGTCTTGAATACAAAACCGAAAGTTTTCTCAAATGAAAAAACCAACTGATTAAAGGGCATTAAATTGCCAATTAAACTTATTACTAGAAGTCAAGTCATTAAAATAGAATTTTACGCAAAAGTAAATAACAATTATTATGCAAAAACTAATACGCAAAAAAAATTCATTAGTTAAAAAACGCGTCTCTGACAACTTTGATGAACGGAAAATGTTGTGAAGCGATAATTCGTAACAGGCGAAAATTTGTAACATTAATTTAAGAGGCGAACAATAATTTTTGCGCACCAATCTTCTCATGCCGAATGCAAGTGCAGCGGATCGAAGCAAATCAAGCGTAATTTACTTGCCATTGCCCTGATACGAAGCGTCGCTTATTACGAAATGACACCTGCTACGAATTGTAACCTGTTACGAATTGTCGCCTGTTACGAATTGTCGCCTAACAGTTAATCGCATGCTATACTTTTTTCCCGAACAAAAACAAAAATTTGATGACCAATATGTTGTCATTCAACTAAAACTCGATGTACGCTCATTTAAACCTAATTAAAACCCTTTTGGAAGACTTTTCGAAAAAAAAATAAGAGGAAAAATGCTTATCATACAATTTTCATAAATGGTAATCGAATGATATGCATTTTTTCTACAGAGTTCAAGAATCGATTTGTATATGAGCATTTTTTTGTTTGAAGGTCAAATCAGATGTATTAGAATTGGAAAATTACTGCTCAAAGGTTTATCTTCATAAAGTTTTTTTTATAAATACAGCAATGTAGACTTATTCTAGAACATTCCGCATCCTGCTCCGTTTATTGACAACTTACTTACCCTTCCATTACTTGCTTTCTCATTTCAGTTATTACTCCTTGCCCAGATAATTTACACTTAGATATTACTTGGTTAGTTATTTATTACTACTTATTTTACTCAATACTTGCCTTCTGTCTTAACTCTTTGTTTGGTAAGAGCCCGACTGCCCTAAGGCCCGATTAGCATAACTTAGAAAAAATGCACTGAAGCGAATAAAGTTAATTGGTAAGAGCTAAACAGAATGTCGCCGATCGTCTAATTATATTTCTTAGAAGGGGATGTTTTGTAAACCAAACCTTAATTTGTTATCAAATATTAAATACTTTATCAAATCAAGTAATGGGTGTATTTAAATTTCACAGAACGGAGCTGAGAACCATGAAAAAATTTAAATGCATTTTTCATCGTTAATTTGAATCATAAAATGAAAAAAGAGGGTAATCGCTAATTGTGAAGGTCGATACTTTGCCTTTTCTAAAGTCTCTCCTCGTAATTTTTGCCCAAATTTGTAATTTAAAAAAAATGGAAATTTTGGATCGAAGTCGTATTATCTTTATTGGAAAAGTAATTTTATAAACTATTCAAAAAAACTCTTTGCCAATTGATTATGTAACAATCATTTGTCGGGAACTTTTTTCGCCAAAAACTTGGTTTCAAGAAAAAAAAATTGGAAAGAGCAGTCTGAAAACTAATTTTATGCTAGTCGTTCTTTATGCCAGACGATCCTTGATCTTTTTTGGCTCGCCGGGTACACATTGTCAGTTCTTTCCCTCTTCTCCCTACCTGGCTTTTATTTGATTTCTTTCCTTTTAAGCCAACATGACTGTTTTCTACTCTTTTGTTACTTAATTTTTTTGTTACTGCAACTTTTTTTCTTCCTTAAGACTCAAACACAAAAAAGAACTTTTCACATTTTGTACCAATTTTTTTCCCATTACAAAGTTCGAACCATTACATTTTTTAATCAATTACTTTTCACCTCATATTAAAAAAAATCTCATTTTTGTGATTTTTTCAAATGGCAAAAGTGCAACCCTTGCCAGGAGTTATTGCATGGGAAAAAATGTTAGCAACTAATTTCATTTATGATATTACTTTTGTTAGATAAAAAAGGCCACAGCACTGGTCTATTAACATACCCAGATAGCGAACAAAAAGTAATTTGAAATCAAGAATAAAACCAATAAATTGAAATTTGAAAGTTGCAAAATGGTAACCTTTAAAAATATTTTCGTTTATTGGTTTACTTGTTTATTGGCAACCTAGAGATATGACCCACATTTATGGAAATTGGGAGACCAAATTGAAAAATTCTACAGAAGAAATGCGTGAGATACTTGTTTCGGACAAAATCTGTTAAATATCGAATTGATTGTTTATTTTTGTGTACCTTGCCTGTTGTTTTTATTTATCCCTGATCTGGGCCATAATAATTGAGATGGCAACTGCAATCTATAACAGTGGTCTGCCCAAGCCTCCGGACGTCTTTACGATTATCAAGAACAAGGCGCTAAACAAAAAAGTGGTGAGTATTTTTTGCTGTAGTTTCTGACAACTTTTTTTTCACAAATTTTACTGGCAAACTTTTTAATTTTCTGACAAATTTTTCACAGTTTTCTGACAAAAATTCAGCTTCTGAAAACCTCTCAACGAGTATCAACGTGTATCACATTTTTTGATCAATCACTTAAACTTGTATGGCATTATAAAATCAGTTTCTACCTAAAGAATCCATTTCAAATTTTTTCATATACCTTGACATATTATATGTAAACGCATGTTTTTAAAAAACATTGTTTTATTCCTACCCGCACTGGGTTGTGATGGGTACCAATCGATTATATTGGATTTTTTTTGCATATCTTCATGAAAATGTTAAATAATTTTCATAAAGGATTAAAAATCGATTCGAACCTCTTAATCAGACTGCTCGTAGCAGGATGAAATTTTTGACCTTTCGACTGCCCTTCAACGTCTTTGAAACTGATTTTAAAAAATCAATTGAAAAACTGATAAAAATTTCAAAAAAAAAACGAAAAAAGAGCTTTTCTCACACGCTTCAAAGGTAAAAAGGGGTGTCTTAGCGTCTAATTCGTGCCTCACAAATTCGTGCCTGATGTCTGTTTCAAACTAATTTGTGCCTGATTTCTGTTCGTGCCTGATGTCAGTTTGATTTACTAGCTATTTACGCGTTCATAGCACAAAAGATCTTGTGCCTTAATTTTGCTAAATTATCCAAATTGACAAGCTTTAAACCCCAATAAATTTTCGAAAATTGATCACAGATTATAGCTCGTGACCTTTTCAGATTATATGCAAAGTTCAGATCAAAACAAGAATAGCCGCTTACTCTGGAAGTAGCACAAAATGTTCCGACCATAGTCTTAAAAAATACACAAACTTTTCTTCTTTCACTGAACAAAAAAACTACAACCTAGGCATCTTTGACAGTCCCCGTAAAACAAGCAAACAAGAAAAATGACAAAAAAATAATACAAAAATCATTAAAACAAAACAAAATTAAAATAAAATTTTTTCATTTTTTTTTGCCCATAGTCGGAACAATTATTGACAAAACTATAAAAACAAGGATAGCCGGTTGCTGTGCAAGTAGCGCAGAAGAAGCGTGGAAACAAAAGAAAAAAGTACAACACACACGACTACAAAGCTCCTTCTGATTCTTCGAATAGTCAGAACAAAAACTAGTCAAAAAATTGAAACTAGTCTTGAGAATAAAACCATCCCCAAACCAGATGGTCTATCATTTCTTCGAAAATCGGAACATTACAAAATTTAACCTTGATTACAAAACAGAATACTCAAGTTTTTTTTTTTTTTCATTTATGTTTTTCCTGTTTCCGTTTTATCGCAAGTGGCGCGAAGCTCCGCTTCACCTCAGTGTTTAAAATATGATTGAATAGTTTTTATTTAATATCTAATCTAATGTTTTAATGTTTATTGATTACATAGTGGTAAAAAAGATTGCGTGGTTTTGTATCAACATCATAAGATTAGTAGTTTAACCTATAGAATTCCTGAACGTGTAGTTCTTTTAAAGAAACAGCTGCCAAAAAGTCATTCAAAAGCAAAAATTGAATCACAACTTATCACATTATAATACTTTGAATTGACAAAAAAAACCTTGAATCAAAGTTGGGCATCATTTACTTTCAGCAAACCAGTCTTCAAAGTTTTTTGGGTGTTTTGTTTGAACAAGCTCAGAGTACCTGATACTCTAAGTTCATTTTCATGTACTCCAGCTAATCAGCAGACTGTTAACTCATATCATACGACTATACCTAGAGTCCATTAATCGATAAATTACTTACAAGACTGTTCCTTCCTATCAGGTCGAAGGGTTGTTTTGACTGCCGTTGTATGTTTATGGCCTGATTATCAATCTAAAAATTTATGAAAGTTAACTAAAAAAATTGAAATGTTTTGGAAATTTTTTCTTTTGAAAACTAATCTTTGCTCGTTGTATATGAAGTACAACTGCTCCAAGTCAGGACATAACACTGGGACTTTGGCGAACTCAGCGACTTTGGCGGACTCCGTTCAATTGGGAATGGTTTTTAAGCCGGATCATTTTGTCGCTTACGCGTTGTAGAACGATAAAAGGTGCGGGTTAAATATCCCAAACTTTCAAATACCGAGAACTTAATGAAAAATAATCACCTATGAGGAGTGTTTTTAAGCTTGTGCTCAAAGCATCATTACTTTTCAGATGGTAAAAAAATTTACCAAAGGGGCCTGTTAAAAACCAAAATTGTCTGAGGTGAGAAAAAACCAGACTGACCACATATAATCCGTCACTTTCTGTGGAAGTCGGAACAACAAATGACGATTGCTTTGAAGGACTAGTAGCGGATGTTTTGAGCTCTTTCAGCAACAGCAAATCTTTTAAATTTTTGACAGTATTTTGTTTTGTTTGCAGCTGCATTACCATGCCAAACTGTGCATTTTTTGTGAATTGTGAGTGGATTCCGCAACAAGGACGCTCCCTTCGCTCTTCTTTTGGTCTTTCATTTTCTTTGATCGTTCCGACAAAGTTTTACCATGTTTAAAGACTTGTCTCTGGAATCCAGGAACATCCAGGAACAGACCGAAATTTGTGCGCCTATCCAGTGCACATTTTGGCCTCGTATTGTGAAAGTACAACTTATGGACCAAATTTCAACTTGCGATATGTGCCATGCGCGAAGGACAGATAGCTCGAACATTTATTTTGTCAGCTAATAAGAGCTCATTGCTCACAAACTCGAGGAAAATATAGACTTAAATCATTCAGCTTAGGACATTTTGAAGCGCATTGATTTGTCGAAACTTCTCGCGCATTCGGCCTTACGCGCATTTGCACCCCCCCCCCACCCGTGTCCTGCTGTACTATCTCTTCCTACTCATTGTTCTGATCCTTAAAATTAGTTAGTTTGATGCAACTCGTGTCAAATTGGAGAAGATTAATAGTAAAGTTCAGTTAAAACCCGTTTCGAATTGCACCGCCTGTTTTTTATTTAGATGAGACCGCCATAAAATTATTTTGAATTTCCGATAAATCGAAGGATAAAATTTACCTAAGCAAAATAGCTTTTTGATATTTTTCTGCAGGATACGCATCTTGGAAATTTTTGTGATATTTTTGACTTTTTGAAACCATATTCAGCCATTTTCACCCTTCTTGACTTTGGCTATAAAAACAAAAATTAGACACTTTTTAAATTTGAAACAAAATTTCTCCAACTATATAAATCAAAATACAACAATTTATCAAAAATTTTAGCTAAAAAAAAAAAATAGTTCGGGGAAGAAACCTGTTAAATTTAAAATTCAGTATATCAAGGCTTTAGAAGAAAATTAACGTGAATTTTTCTGTTTTTCCTTAAATTACGTTGATTCTCTCAAACCTGTGTACGTAAAAGCAAAAACTTCCTCATTCGCTGCAGAAATTAAAAATGCTTTTAGTCGCAGACGAAAACTACGTTTTTACAACACTTGATTCATAAAAGTGCTTGCTCAGCCCATTTTTGCAGTTTCTATGCAAAAACAATCATTTCCGAAAAAGTCACTTTAAAATTGCATTTTCGTCCCGCTTTCTTTCTCAATTTCATCAGTTTAAGAAAATGTGAATCCTTTTTCAAAATAGAAATTTAATGGTTCTTTTTCAAAACGCAAAAACCAATTTTTCTGCTGAAGAATGAAAACAAAAAAATACCTGATCCAATCTGTAAATTACCATATAGTTGGTATTCAACAGTTTTTCTTAGAATATTTATTTAGTCTTTATTTAGACAAAATTGTTTCAAAAGCGTGCTTTGAAAATCGAAAAGCTACTTTAAACTGAAGCGGCAACAAGTTTTTGAATATTCATCAACTGATTAAGTTCTTATTTATTTGAGAGTTGAGAATCTCTTGAAATAAAAGTCCTTTTAAAAATCAACTCACTGCGATGGATTCAAAACATCGGATGCTGGTACGTTTTTCTTTGATGTTTTTTAAACTCTGATAAAAAAATTTTAGATAAAACTCAGGTTTTACTCTTTTTACAGCAAGTTTTAGAATATCAAACAAGTTGATTGAAATATCATATTTACCGGCATGAAATATGATCAGTGTGATTAGTTGATATTCGACACCGCCCCTGTTTCTACGTTTGAGCACCACTTTTTACTGAATTACGTTTTAAAATTTAGCATGACATTACCCAAATAAAAATTTATACCTCACTTCAATGAGAAAAAGACAATGGCTATTTTTGAGCATGGCATTCAAAAATTATCTCAAACAGTGATTTTTCATGTTTTTGTTCTAGGGTAGATTAGTCAGAAAAAAATCAAGAAAAAGTTATAATTTGTAACGTCCCGGGTTGACCTCCATAAACCGAAAATGCGTATCTTACATTTCCCCACGCCGAAAATGCTTATCATACAATTGCCTACATCAAATGTATGGAAAAATGATAATCATACAATTTTCATACAATTTTCAAAAAAATTTCCAAGTAAAAATGAAATTGCCCCAAAAATTTTTTCGTTTTTTTTTCAACCTCAAATCGAATTTTGTACTCAAACAAACATTTTCCAAAAAAAATTTTGCATGCAAATTTTAATTTTTTGTCTGCATAACGTAGTCCACGATGCACAAAAATTGGGGTTTTTTCCGTTTCTCTGGATAATTTATTTTTAAAATGCTAAAAACTGCTGTTTTAATTTTTATGGCATGTTTATATATATGCCTTGATCAATGTCTGATAAGTTTAAAATTCAATTTTAAAAAAATCATCTTTGAAAAATTTTGCCAAAATTTATAAGTTTGATGCTTTCAGTATTTCATTTGTGAAGTAATCACTCTTAAGCATATCGCTTTCAATGCATTGTCAATGACAGACGATCAACCTTTTGGGAACTCTAGTTTTGAGTACACCATGGGTTTAGTCACTTGTGTTCGGTCACGAACTCATCCCAAAAGTTTTGAGAAATAAAATTTAGAAAAAATCAATTTTTTGGTTTATGAGAAAATGCTTATCCTACACTTTTCATTTATGAGAAAGTCCTTGTCCGGGAGTTTTTTTTTAACAATTTTCTGAGTCTATGAAACTGTAGGAAATCGTAGGATAAGCATTTTTTCATACATGAAAATTGTAAGATAAGCATTTTTGGTCAAACCGGGGTATTAAAAAGAAACAGGGTACTATTATGATAGAGTGGTCCCTTGAAAATAACCAGGTCCCTCGAGAATTAGACACATAGAGCTCTCAATTCGTTTAATTATTATGATTTTGCCCTTCAGAAAGATGTCGAAGTATATTTTCAAACAAATTTCAGGTTTTATTACTTCTTAAAACCTCTCCCTCACCTTTTTAAGGTTGAAAATTTTAAAAAAAAAACGTCAATAGTGTGTTTTTGATGGCAAATAAGTCACCTCGATTATGGTTGTTAAACCGTGAAATAAAGTGAAACGAGCAAATTTCAAAATATTAACCATGTAGTATTTACAATTTTTAATCTGAAAAGTTACTGACTCAACATATTTCGCGAGATTTTTGAAATGAATAATTTATAAACAAATTAGTTTTCAAATTTATAACATGCGAAATGCATGCGGGACCTGTCTATCATAGTTGCTTTTTTGAGGGACCACTCTATCATAGTAGTACCAGAAACAGTTCAAGTTTTCAAAATATTTTCAACCCCGATTTGAGCACCAAAAATTTACTTTAATTCTTCAATTTTAACACGTAAGAGCTTAAGAAATTCAATGACGCTTTTTTGAAAATTAAAAAAATAGCAAAAAATTATAGAAAAACGCTATTTTTAGCGGAAAAGTATACATTTGCAAAAAAAACTGAGTATCGTGCTCCATAAAAAGAATTGTAAGTGTAAGTCCTGCATAAAGTAACAAAAAATACTTTGTCTACAGTAGAAAATTTTTTTAATCCGCACTCAAACAAAACAGAGAAAAATCAAATCTGAAAATCAATAATACAGGCACAAATTTCTTCAAAAAAATCCCTCGCCTTCTTTTTAAATGTGAGTCGTACCAAAATAAAACCGCATTCTGTGATCTATATGGCTTCTATTAAAAGCTGCAGGCTGTTATTAAAGGGCTATAAATATCAGGTGACGAGATCACTACTTTCATATGGCTATTGCCCTTGGCTTTCATTTACTCTATTTAAAAAACGCGTTCCGTTGTATAGAGATGTTGATATATGTGGATGTTGATGTTCAGCAAATAGGACGACAAATGTTGAGACGAAAACAATTTTTGATGTAATTTTAATCCTCCAATTGTATTTCTAAGAAATAATAACCACCTAAATTCGAACAGTTATATAAAAAAAATAGTTCAAAGGACATTAGTTAGTAGTCTTAATGTCATCGAGTTTTAATGTCTTGTCGTCTAATTTACCTACAACCACGCGGCTCATACTATGTATGGATGTATTACATGTAAAGAAGTAATAATTTTTTTCTTGTCTGACATTTTTGATGCTAACAGTGCTGTTTTTCTATAGAATGTCCTTTACATCAAAGGAGAATCAATTCAAGCTTCTATCTGCTCCAAGTTGGTCGGTTGACCGAAAAAAGAGTTGTAAAGTAGTGCCAAAGGAGGTACCTTTCAAGTTAAAAAGAATCGAATCCCGCCCCCCCCCCCCAAAAATGTGCCCCGGCTCCAATGAAAGATCAACAGTGAAGTTTTTTATCTAAATCATTGGCAGATCAACTTTATTTGGGCGAAAAATTAAGCTATGACGCGCTGAATCGACACATGTTGCAACTAACCGACCTAATTACACGGGTATAATTACACGCCATCTTTATTTAGATGCAACATATATAACAGACATTTTCGTTCGGGGCATTGATTCAAACGATTTAACTTTGAATAATTTCAAATTATCTTATGATGCATATAGGATTTCAAAAAATTTTAGTTTTTGTTAAGCCCCTTAGGCGGTATTTTTGTGACGTGTTTCAAAATTTTTCCAAGATTGAATCAGTTTGCGTGAAATTGAAGTTTTCCTCTGCAAACTACTCACGCAAAAAAGCTTTGAAATATAGAAAGATTTTAAATTCAAGTTTTTCAATTCAAGTTTTTCAGGCAAGCTATTCAAGCAAAATAAGTTTGAAACATTTCAAATTTTTTCATGCAGCAAATCGGCTGATAAAATTTTGAAGTTTTCTATTGAAGCCACTCGAGCAATGAAAGTTTGAAAGATTTTCCTCAAATTAAATTTTTTCGAAAATTAAGTTTTTCAACTTATGAAAAGTTTGAATTTCAAGTTGTTTCAAATACCGGTTTACCGATTTGGTTTGTGAAAATCTCTAACTTTTTAACAAAATAATGAAGCTATGAAATATAATTTTTTCTATAGAAACCGCTCGCAAAATAATCAAAATTTTCTGAAAGAAATTTTTTCTAGCAATAAAAAATTTCAAGTTATGTCTTGAAGTAAATTGGATGGCGAAAAGTTGAAGTTTATATTATAAAGCCATTCAAGCGCCGAAGCTTTGAATTTTATCAAATTTTTTCATAGAGCGAATCGATGAGCCAAAGGTTCCTTTTTTCTATGCAAGCTATTCAAGCTATTCAGAACTGAACTATTTCAACTTAATTCATGAAGCAAATTGAATGGTAAAAATTTGAATTTTTTTCTAACGAAGTCATTCAAGTGACAAAAATTTGAAAAAATTCAAATTGTTTCCTAGAGCGAATCATTTTGCTAAGAGTAAAAAATTTCCTATGCAATGTTTTCGAACTGAAAAAAGAAACATTGTTTCATTTTATAAGGCTATCTAGCGAATCAGTTCGCAAAGTGTTCAAGCAAGCTAATGAAGCTATAAATTCTAAGAATATTTCAAACGATATCATAGAGCTATTTGATTCGCACAAACATGATGTCCTTCCATGCAAGCTATTCAAGTGTTTTATTTTTGAAACATATCAAGTTATTCTATGAAGCAAATTGGATGGCGACAATTTTAAATTATTATATGAAAGCCGATAAAGCAACGAAACTTTGAAATTTTCATTTTAATTCACAGACAGAATCGTTTTGCGAAAAAATTTTCCTATGCAAGCTATTCAAGCACTGTAACTTAGAATTAATTTAAGTTGTTTCATATAGCGTATCAGTTAGCAAAAATTTTAGGTTTTTTAAGCAAGCTATTGAAGCTATGAAAAATTGAAATATTTCAAACTATTTTGTGTAGACCAATTAAGTTCGCGAAAAAATTTAATTTTTTGAGCCAGTTATTTTAACTTATGAAATATTGACATTTTTCAAGTTACTTCATGAATTGAATTCGATGTCAAAAAGTTTTTTTTAAAAGAGCCATTCAAGCGATGCAACTTTGATAATTTAAGTTGTTTCATAGACAGTTTTTTAAGCTATCTATTTCAATTGATAGAATTTTGAGCAGTTTCATAAGATTTTGTAGTGTTTTTTACTTTTTTGAGAAAAGGCTAGTGAATAAAACAAAAAATGCAAAAAACGTTAACTAGTTAAAATAAGGTTAAACTTGGTCAGCTTTTCGTCAAATTTCGTCCAATTTAGAATAAAAAACCAAAATAATCCGACTATTTTCTGTGATTTTTTAAAGAAACCCAATCACAATTAAAAGTGCTTCATTATGATCCCAGCATTTAAACCCCCTTCACATCATGAGCCATATTTTCTTACCAATTACTCTCAAATTTGTTCAATTTAATTTCAGACGTTATTAACGTTATTTGAGTCATTGAACTTAGATGCTGAACCTGATTACAAGTGTTGAGCTTGTATAAGCTAGTTAACTAATTTCCAGCTTTCTACTGAGTTTTATATGCCGTAAATGGGCTTTACTCCGTTGAAAAATGACCTTTAATTCAATTTAGATTCAAATTTAGATTCAAGTTAGATTTCCTTTTATTCAATTTAGATTTCAAATTTAGATTCTGCGGGTAATGTCAAGACCTTTATAGCTACCCCACCCCTCCCCCTCTCGCTATGGTAACCAACAAATAATAGCCGCTTTTTTGAAGGAGTAATGGGGGAATAGTTAAAAATATCTGAACTTAATATCAGTTAGTGAACTTAATATCGGTTAGTGAACTTAATATTAGTTAGTGAACTTAAAATCAGTAAGTGAACTTAATTTGAGGTGCTTAACGTGGGCGGATACAGACACGAGGTGTTGTGGAAGACACTAGCCAGAATCCCACGCAGCCGACTTGGCAAACTGCAGATGGCCACTTCTCACGATGACATCATGCGTCTCTGTGACGACTACATCTTGATGAACAATGAATACTTCTTTGATCGACACCCTGGTCAGTAGGCTTTGGAGACTTTCGGTTAGGTGAAACTTCGGCTTTAATTTCTTTTAGGCTAAGTTTACAAAGAACCTTCTTAGCATAACTTAACGTTTGTTTTCTTCGGAACTACTAAAAATTTTACACTTCAAAAAATTAACTAGACTGGAACATTTCTCAAGCTATCTTTTAGCTTGATTTACTGTACTTTTTGAGAGATTTTTTAAACATTTAAGTTAAACAAATATTTTTTCAACCGTAACGTTTCATATTTCCGATGCTTTTTGTCAAAGTATATCCCAATAATTTTAAGTAATAATATTTTTACTTTTAGGAAGTTTGTCGCAGACTTATTTTTTGGCGTCATAAGTTCTATCGACTTCATAAGTTTTTAATGGCTTACGGTTAAATTGGCTTTATAGAATCAAACTTCGTTAATAATTTATGGGTATATCGATTAGTTTGTCTTTTGATTAAGATGGTTCTAGACTTTGCTATCTTTGAGTTTAATTTACTTTTTGTCAGGAGTAACCATTTACTTGATCTATAATCATATGATCGTTTAATGCAACTGCAGCCAAGTGCCAATTCGGCCTAGTAACTTGTCGGCTTGTTTTTTAAATTTCAACAGACGGTTACACTTGAAGTCGATAATGTACTCTGCTTCCAAATGAATCCTGTTCCGAAAATTCAGCTCCGGAAACATCAAATTTGTATGGTAGCTTTGAAGATCTAAAAAAAGCTGTCATTCCTGTTGTCGCCTTCATTTTCACACCCTAATAAAAAAATTTTCATGTAACTCAATTGATTAAAAACAACAGAAAAATAAAAAAGTGAATTTTGAAAATTTTTGTTTAAATTTTTTGATTGAAAATTTCTGGTCAGAGTAATTGTTGCGTTTTGGATTGTTTGAGCATGTTTGTTGTTCTGACTAATCCTTAGAAATTCTGAGGAACTATTGCAGGATATCTCGTTGTTTTCCAACCGATTTTGACAACTCTAAAGAAAGCTCATGTGAAGTTAAGGTATGGTCTCGTATAAACTTCTTTCTGCTATGATTCTAACACTTCAAAAGTCAGCCAAATGGTCTCAATGTTGAGAAAAAGCGGGGTTTTTTTTAAGGCTAAATGATTGAATTAACGAATGGCAGAAATTTACAAATGACTGAATGAGAGACTGTAGTTTCAATTGAAATCTATTGAAATTTTCCATGTATAATTAGCTACTTTTACCTCATTTAAAAATTTTCAACAAATTGAATCGCGGCTTACTGAAAAAAAAATCAGAAAGAATAAAAAGTTACGGAAAAAATTGAAAAAGCACATTTTTTCCACATATTCTGGAAACTTTTTCAACAATCATCAGACAAACCATTTTTTTCTATAATGTCTCTTATAAAACCTACTGTGAAAAGTTTTTCAAAAGACATCAATATACCTTTAAAAACCTTGTTTTTTGCACTCGAGCAAATGCTGTTTCATGTATCTCGGATAAATGTCGTGATAAATATATATCATCATTGTTCGATATCGAAACCACCTGTTTTTGTCAAAAATAAACTATTTATAATAGTTTTTATCCAGGTGCCTTTTCTCTCATCCTGAACTTCTACCGCACTGGCAAACTGCACCTGCTGGAAGACATCTGTCCAATTGCATTCAGTGAAGACCTCTCTTACTGGGAAATAGATGAACTCTACTTGGAGCCATGCTGCCAACACAAGTCAGTATTTGCTGTTTTTTTTATCAATTTATGGATTTAAGTTTATTTACAAGGGACGAGTTATTTTACAAGGTAAAGAACCATCAGCATACGAGCTGTTCGATTTTTTACGGAGAACTGTTGTTGCGTTCCTACGTTCGCTGAGCGAAATGGTTTACAAATAGGTTATATTTGCGGAACTGCAATGACCTTCCGTTTGGGAAATCGAACATATTTTGCTGGAATGAGTGTATACAATCTGTTCAACTTTTTATGCATCATGCCTTTGAATCCAGGATGTTCTCGAAGGGGAGACTTATTTGTCCACTTTTTTCAGGTCAACCCATCCGAGTTCTCTCAAATCATTATAGAGCTTCTACCTAAAAAATTTCCTCATTTCCAGAAACGTTTTCAAAATTTGTTCAAAATTTAGTCCTCTAACTCTCGAACTTTCTTCAATTTTTCTTCGGTTTCTAACTTTCTAAATTTTTCTAACTCTCTAAACGGTTTCTAACTCTCGGTCTCTAACTCTCTAAACGGTTTCTAACTCATAAACACTTTTCGGTAGAGGGTTCTTAGACTCTTTTTTTGCTGTTAAGATACCACCTGAGGAAGGAGCAGCTGATAGAGGAGAGTAGGAAGGAGGAGGAGGAGAGTGAGTTCAGAACACAACAACAACAACACTTCGGCAGGGGGTACTTCGCCCAGCAGAGGAGGAAGCTGTGGGACACTGTCGAGAAACCAAACTCATCCCCTTACGCTAAAGTCAGTCAGTCACAATCGTTTTTAGAGTTCTTTTTACTTATTCCACCCAAACATCAATGTTTCAACATCTGGAAATGATTTTTTTTTGCTTCAATTTGATTGGCTAGAATTAGCCAATCAAATTTCAGCACCATTTCAAAATGTTTGTTTGCTCACAATTTGGGTGGAATAAGTAAAAAGACCCACGTTTTGCTTTGCAGCTAAATTCAAACTTATCGGCGACCTTGAGCATACTAATTGGTTTAAAACAAAAGCATTTTAGGTTAGTTGGTGCTTTGGACAAGGTTTATACGTGTAAATATCAGTGATAAACTGATTTCGACGTCAGAATGAGCAGTTTAGGGTCATTAACTGAACGAAAAAATTCGTTGAACGAGAAATTTATTGGCAACAATTTGGAATTGATTATATGAGCAGCAAAAAGTTATTTACAACCAGAATTAATTAAAAAGAATAATATGCTAGTTTCGAACAAAGTATCTTTTTTTTCAAAAAAGTAGCGTTTGTGCAGTGTTCAATTCGTTCCATTCAGTGTAGAAAACGCAACGGAATAATGGTAGATTTGAGCGACACTTTTGATTAATTTTTAAAGGTTCCCGGCTGCGAATAAAAGTTATAAGTTTTACAAGCATCCAGAATGCCAAAAGATTTTTGATTGCTCAGTAGGTATCGTTTTATTTGAATTGTTCAATGCGCTTATCATTTATCCTGGATCTACTTGGTAATCTCACCCATCCCCACCTCTATGGTACCTAATTAAGAATCTCCACCCCTTTAAACTAATGCAGTAAATTAGCACTGAGCTTTCTATTGAGAATTCTCATTTTGATACATACTGATTGGTCGAAAAGTTGAATATTTTGATCTGCTTAGCAATCTCCCCCGTCTTGAAAAGGGGTGGAGATTGTTAAGTAGATCCTTTAACCTAAAAAGTCGAACTCTTTTCGATGATCAACTGGTTTCCATCTTCTTTGAAAATAGTTTTTGATCTAGGCTTGATTTTGAGTTCTGATGTAACCATAAATCAAATTTACCTAAAAAATCTTGTTTTTCTGATCAATTGAAAAGCACAAGCTCAGCAATATTGCAACCTATTTGGTATTGATAATTTTGTAATATTGATCAATCATAGTCCTTTTAGTCAGCGAATTTGAACCATGGTAATTGAAAAAAAAACTGCTCATTTGCTGTCAGAAATCAGCATCAATGAATTGCAACAAAAAATTAGCACTGTCGACAAATCTAGTTTTTAAAAAACAAATGGCCTTCTTGCCAAAAACGGAACTCAAGCTTACTAATTGCATGAAAAAAATTATGTTAGCTATAAAAACTGAAATTTGTTGCTAAGGAAAGGTTTTTGACAAAGTGTAATTTCGCATATCCTTAAATGTTCAATTAGTTTTATATAGGGATAGGAAGTGTTTTTCATCAAAATCCTTAACATTTATGCATTAACTCCGAGCTCTTCTTGTTGCTTAAATGTTGACGTGTTGATGAGATAGAAGTTCCATTAAAAATTAAATTAAAGAGGAATAGCATTCTATTTCACCAAGGCTTTGATTATTTGATCTTGCAAATGTGATTGTTATACTTGATGGGAAAACTAAGGTACCGTTATTCTTAAAAACACAAAAAAATCAAAAGTCGAAACAAAGTTCAAGTGAGGCCATCTTACACTACAGGAAAAGCCACAAGTTGTTCTTTTTTTGGTCAGTTTGAGAGGATGACGTAACATTACATATACATGCCGTAATGTATACTTTTTTATGGTTTGCCAATTTCTATAATTTTTACTAATCGTCTCGATTAAGCTTTGATTGAATTTGAGCAGATTTGTAAGCTCATTTATAAAAATATGTGTGCAACGAGATTCTACTTTATAAAATCTATCTTTATTTCCAAAACGTGAAATTGCTTCGAACCATAAAAAAAATTAAAGCATCAAACAGTTTGTGGTGAACGACCAAGAGACGGGTCTGATCCAGAGAATGAACTTAAAAAACTATTATGAGAAACAGTGAAGCAAACAAAACAGGAGCAAAAAAAATGATAGCCGAAACTCGAATCACAATTTATTACCGCAGTTATTTTCATTTTCATTCGATTTGATGGGAAGCAAGTTTTTAAACAATTTTTCGTTTGCCGCCAAAGTGCCTTCAGTTTGTTTGCTTAGCCTGTTATTAGGTTAATTGTCTAGATCAGACTCGTCTTCTTGTCATTCACCCAATTAGTTGCCAATTTCACGGGCTGATCCAATTTTTTTCCGAAGCAAAGTGCATGTTTTTATCTTTCGAATTTAAAGTCAACAGCATATAGATTTTTGAGATCAAACATAACACTAATGAAAAAAAAGTTTTGTTGAAAGCATCTACTCGCATCCAATTTTAAGCGTTAGTAATCGATTATATTCTAAATTCAGTACCAGTCTTGCTGAATTTTTTTTTAAAAACTTTTAATTGTTTATTATTCGATTATAGCCTCTCATGTTGAAATTGATTATCATTTATAAAACATTTTAATCAGTTTTACTCAATTTTTAACCCACCTAAGTTTCAATACAATTTTGATCATTTGCTATTGATTGTTTTTATAATTTCTAACTCATTTGTTTTCCAGAAACAATCCACTATAATTGATTATAAATGATTATAATCCCCTTTGTTTGCCAATTTTGTTTGTATCCCTGCATTTGAATTGATTTACATTATGCTTTTCGCAGACGTTAGTCTGTGAGCAAAAATGCATTCGTTCTTGCAGTTTTCGAATCAACTCTAATTTATAACGAATTCGTTTTTTCAATTTTACTCGATTTGAGTCGTTTCATGATGCAACTTTGAATATTTCATGATTCACCAAAATATCAGCACACTCATATTTCTTGATTACATAATTACACATACATAGTTTCATGATTTATTTGGATGAAATTATTTTCACCTCCTACGTCGGGAACCTTTCAACTAATATGAAAGGATATCTGTTCAGATGAGCCAGATGAGCCAAAGTGTAACAAGACATCTTACTTTTAGAGATTTTAATTTTGACAAAAAATCCGTAGGATATAATCATTTATATTTTTAGTGTGACACAAATTTGGCAAAATTATCGATTTTAATTGGTTATAATGGACATAAAGAGTATGAGCTATAATCAATTATAAGGGATACAATAGATTAAAATCTCCTAGAAAAGGTCACGATTATAACCGATAATAAAGCTGTTAAACACCTATTTTTGGCAGTATAATTAAATGTAATAGTTCAAAAAACAATAATCCGTTTTAATTGATTACTCAAGCTTAAACGGGTACGCTGTAGAATGCAAAGATAGCAAACTTTTAACTGAGTAAAAACCACTCTGAACCCGTTTAAAAATGTGGTGATGTCCATTTAACTAGATAAAATTTGAAATATATACAAGCTGCTCTTTTTTCTTTTTTGTTCTGATTTTCGAACACCGTCGGATTATTTTTGCTTGGGGTGTTTTTTTAATCAGTCAATTTTCATCGATCGAAATAAGAATGTTTGGCAACATTTTTATAACTCATTGAAGATATTGACGCCCTGAAATCAAATGTAAAAACATATTTAACCTACGATCATTTTTGCAAAGTAATGGGAGTTTGAAAATTGTCGACTATTTTAGCGCGCTCCGAAGACTTTAACTTTGAAAGTCTAACGCAATTAAATTATTCGCGCCCAACAAATCATTCAAAAATCAATGGATGTTAATCAAACTCATTGAATAATTTCACTCATGATATTGTCCAAAATTTATGCTTTTAAAATAATTTTTACTAACAGTTTTTTTGATATCAATTAAGTGGCAGTCAGAACATTCAGGTTTCGCCCTGATATACGAGCAGTCTTGTTGCTACCTACTTATGTCTAATCGGAGCCTAAACCATTTGACAGGTGCCATTAAAGCTCGTATTTATTATGATTATTAGGGGAACGATTATAAAAAAGCACTTTGCCTGCAGAGCAGAACTTATGGGAGACATCAGGGTGAAAATGTATTGTTGTCCAGTTTCAAGTGAAAGGAACCTAAGACTTATCAGAATCGCAGAAATATTTCAGTTGTGGTTATGAGATCGGACCTTTGTTTGTAAAAATTTTTCAGTAGTGTCTCGAAAAAATCCATTTCCAAAGAACACAAAAAATCATTCAAAAGTCATTCAAACCTTAAGGGGAAAAACTTATTGTGTCTATTGTGTAAACTATTAGCTCACAATTTTTTTTATTTTTTTTTAGTTTAGGCCTTAATGTAAATAATGCAAGAGTTTGAAACCTAAAAAAAATTTAAGCAAGCGATATGTGAAAATCCAATAGTTCCTCAAGTAGCGCAGAAAGAACAAAAAAAGTTTTGTATCAGGGTAAAACCCTGAATGTTTAAATTGTCTCACAAAAATTTGGGTAAATTATTTTTTAGTAAACTAATTATTGATACGTGTACGGAATTTTAAAAAAGCAATTAGCTGCCTCATTTCAATTTGTCACGATTTTGTAGTGCGGTATAATTCGCCACGCGTGTAACTTATAAGACGATTACTTTAGACAGTTTAGTGGCAGTTGAGTATAGTGGAGTGCACACCCGGCTGGACCATGCAGATCAAGTGATCGACCTCTCGAGGGACCAGAGTTTTTAAAAAATATTCTAAAAACACACCGAGCATATATTCCTCATTTTCTTTTGAAGTCGAAACAACAAGCTCAAGTATTACTGCAAATACTATATAAAATTTGCAAACAAATGTTGTCAATAAAAAGTTTTAGATTTTTTTACTAGTGTTTTGCGGTTTTGGTTTCAGTATTTATAAAAATACAGCTGATTAACTTGCAAAACCTGATAAATTTTGAAATCAGAACTCGAACCAGATTTCTTTTATAAAATAAAGAGTCTGCACACTTCGTTAAATTGCAGCCTGGTATCCAAAAGTTTAGTGATTTTTTCCTGGAATCTAACTCATGATTGAAAGGGGTTTCAGTATGGCTGTGATTGAAAGGGGTTTCAATATTGCAATTAAAACCAAGATAAGTGTTAACTTTAGCATAAAGATGAGCATAAAGATAACTTTAGCATAAAGATAAGGGACCGTAACCTTAGCATAAAAATTTGAAATTCTGTATTAAGGCATTTCAACTACAGATTATCCTATTGGATTTCATGACACCAATAGTACCCACAGCATTACGGATCTTATTATTTTTTAAAATTGGTTTTTGAAATGACTCAGTTTAATTTGGTTTTTTATTTAAGAAAATAGCAACAATTGATAAATAGTCATGCATCTGCCACAAAATAGCCGTCGAAAAGTTCATACAGCTCTTTCAGAACCACGATATGCACTGTTCTTCCAGAATTGCAAATTTAATGACAAAAAGAACGCGATAACACGTGAATAAAGCTGACAAAAATTGATGTCATTTAATCATAAGCTATTTTTACAGCCCTAAGCAATAAGCGGGCAAGGTTTTGCATTGTGAGATACAAAGAGACAAGCTGTTCAATCCATTTTGCGTGGTCGACAAAATAACCAATTAATAGGAGAAAGAAACATCAGTTTGGAAAAAATGTAGCCGCAAGACGTCAAGTTAACTGAAAACTGTTTTTTCTCCATTGTACAGCCTCTGTCTTTTTTTGGTTCCGATGTTTTTAGGGGTAAAAAGAAAGGTGTACTTTTTCAAGCAAACTCAGGCTGCACAAAAAGCGGGGTCAAGCGGGGTCAAGCGCTCCAATTAAATTCCAAAGAAAACTGAAATTTTTATCTTAGCGGTGGTTTTGTTCTCAATAAAGCTTCAAAAATTCGGCCCGGCCGCATTTTGTTTTGTACAATCTTTTAACCGTGTAAGAGATTTTGTTATCGGTTTTGAGTCTTTTTATAGGTAAAGTACCTTGAAGGAAACGTTCTGTGCGACTTGCACTGCATACTGTTGACTGTTGTGTTTTTGAGGTTATAAGATTCATTCTTGGGGGGGGGGGGGGGGGGGGGGGGGGAGGAGGAAGATATTATGGCAGCGGGACCGAATGAAGGTAAAATAAAGAAGCACAATGGAACTCAAAAACTTGATATTATTTTAATATATGGTTGCACATGTATTGTCATTTAAGTTTTCTGTCAAAAGATTAGCCCCGTTTGACGTTTAAAACTCTGACCCGCATTCCGTTCAGAAGAAGTTGTGACGCAGACTCGAACTTCCAACCCCCTGCTTCCATAAAGCTCAAACCATTTAGTAAAAATGTTGTTTCAGATCTTCGCAATCACTTCCATATTCTTCATTCTCTTATCAACTTTGGCCTTATCTCTCAACACTTTGCCAAGTCTGCAGCCGAACAGCAGACGTAAACAACAACAACAACAACAACAACATTCACTGTCAACAACAACTTCATTTGTGAATTGCACCCCCATCGAAATCCAAACTGAAGCGAAAAGTAGTGAGGATGATAATTTTGAGGACAACCATTATTTGACGACGATTGAGACCTTCTGTATAGGTTAGTTGTAAGTCCTTAAGCAAGCTAGTTTCAAGTTTCAAGTTTTGTCACGAAAAACGATTAATTGCAAACTCAAAGCACGATGGCATAAATAACGGACATGTCGATGGTGAATTTAAACATCGGAGGCAGCTATATGCAAACAAACCAAACACTTTTATGATTTTCTTAATATTGCTTTAATTTTGAAATTAGGATCTGTAATTTTTTCTCTGTTTAATTTTGAGGGCGTGGGGCCAAAAAATTAAACACATTTTCCAAATTCGTCCACAAACCTCGTCGAAGTTGTAGATCCGCACCTGGTTTTGAACGTTAATTGGAAACTCGCCTGGTTTGAAACACAATTTAAAAAAACTTGCTTTGTTCGAACTAAAAATTAGCTTCAAAAAATCTGCCGTTTCTTTTTTTAGCTTGGTTCCTAGTAAATTTTTACATAACACGTAAAATGAGATTCAATTAATTAATTAGGCTAAAACGCAGCAGCTTTTGACCAAATAAAATGCTGCAGCTCACTGATATTGCCAAAATTAGACCTGAACTAGATTATATATTCAATTTGGTGGTTTGTTTGATCTGTAAATCTGCTTTAAAAGCCTGCTGTTTTTGTTTAATCTTCAGCTTGGTTCACCCTGGAGTACTCGCTGCGGTTTGCCTCCTCCCCCAACAAGTGGATCTTCTTCAAAGCCCCCCTCAATGTGATTGACTTGACAGCCATCCTGCCCTTCTACATCACTGTGTTCCTCACTGCCAGTGGGAGCCCAGTGAACAACGTGCAGACAGTAGGAAGGGCAGTCCAGCTGTTCCGGGTGGCCAGAATCATGCGGGTAAAATAAACTACCAAAATATTGAAATTAGAATCGATTTGTATGTTCCAGTTTTTACAAAAAAAAAAGATTCTCTTGAATCATGCGGTTAACAATAACTACCAAAATACTGAAATTAGAATCTATTTGTATGTTCCAGTTTTTTTACAAGAAAAAAAAACAAGTCGCTCGAACCATGTGCTTGATTTAACTAAAATACTGAAATTAAAAGTCATGAACCAACAAGATGAAACTAGAATCGATTTGTAAGTTTCAATTTTTTTACGAGAAAAGGAAAACGATTCTCTTGAATCATGCAGGGGAAATTGACTACCAAAATACTGAAATTAGAATTGATTTGTAAGTAGTTATTCATTTATCCAGAAACCAAAACGATTCATTTGAATCATCGCTTGGATTAACTAACAGACTGAAAATAAAAATCATGAACCAAAAAACTGAAACTAGAATCGATTAGTATGTTTTAACGTTTTGACAAAAAAAAACGATTCTCTTGAATCATGCGGGTAAAGTTAGCTACCAAAATATTGAAACTAGAATTCATTTGTAAGTTCCATTTTTTTACAGAAAAAAAACGACTCAAATGAATCATGTGGAAAAAACTAACCAAAAAATTACTGAAACTAGAATTGATTTGCTGGGTCCAGCTTTTTTACAAGAAAAAAAAGGATTCTCTTCAATCATGCGGGTAAAAATAACAACCAAAATATTGAAAATTGTATTAATTTGTAAGTTCCAAATTTTTTTTACAGAAAAAAAGGTTCTCTTGAATCATGTGGGTAAAAATAATTACCAAAATACTGAAATTAGAATTAATTTGTGTGGACCAGCTTTCTTGCAAGAAAAAAATTATTCTCTTGAATCATGCGGGTTAAATTAAAAACTAAAATATTGAAACTAGAATTGGTTTGAAAGTTCCATTTTTACAGAAAAAAAAAACGATTTACTTGAACCATGTGGAAAATTTAACTACGAAAATACTGAAACTAGAGTTGATTTGAACGGTCCAGTTTTTTTACAAAAAAATGATTCTCTTGAATCATGCAGTTAACAATAACTACCAAAATTTTGAAAGTTGAAATAATTGGTAAGTTCCAATTCTTTTACAGAAAAAAAAACGATTCATTTGAATCATGTGAAAAAAAATTAACTACCAAAATACTGAAACTAGAATTGGGTTGTATGGTCCAGTCTTTTTACAAGGAAAACGATTCTTTTAAATTATGTGGGTAAAATTTACTAGCAAAATATTGAAACTAGAATTAATTTGTAGCTCCCATTTTTTTACAGAAAAAAAGCGACTCAAATGAATCATACGGAAAAAACTAACCAACAAATTACTGAAACTAGAATTGATTTGCTGGGTCCAGCTTTTTTACAAGAAAAAAACGATTTTCTTCAATCATGCGGGTAAAAATAACAACCAAAATATTAAAAATTGTATTAATTTGTAAGTTCCAAATTTTTTTACAGAAAAAAAGGTTCTCTTGAATCATGTGGGTAAAAATAATTACCAAAATACTGAAATTAGAATTAATTTGTGTGGACCAGCTTTCTTGCAAGAAACAAATTATTCTCTTGAATCATGCGGGTTAAATTAAAAACTAAAATATTGAAACCAGAATCGGTTTGAAAGTTCCATTTTTACAGAAAAAAAAACAATTTAGTTAAACCATGTGGAAAATTTAACTACGAAATTACTGAAACTAGAACTAATTTAAATGGTCCAGTTTTTTTACAAAAAAAAAGATTCATTTGAATCATGCGGTTAACAATAACTACCAAAATTTTGAAACTTGAATTAATTGTTAAGTTCCAATTCTTTTACAGAAAAAAAACGATTCATTTGAATCATGTGAAAAAAAATTAACTACCAAAACACTGAAACTAGAATTGGTTTGTATAATCCAGTCTTTTTTCAAGGAAAAACGATTCTTTTAAATTATGTGGGTAAAATTTACTACCAAAATACTGAAACTAGAATCAATTTTATATTTTGAAATTTCTTACAGAAAAAGAAATTGATTCACCTGATTCATAAGCGTAAAAATAACTACCAAAGTATTGAAAGTAGAATTGATTTGTATGTTCCAATGTTTTTACAAGAAAAAAAACAATTCGTTGGTATCATGCGGGTAAAATTAACTACTAAAATGCTGAACTTGGAATCGATTTGTATTCCCAATTTTCTTCAAGAAAAAAAAACGAATCACTTGAAAAACTAGAATCGATTTGTAAGTTCCAATTTATTTACAGGAAAAAAAATAAATACAATTCACTTGAGTCATGTGAGTAAAAATAACTATCAAAACACTAAAACTAGGTGGGATGTGTAATTTTCATTTTTTTACCGAAAAAAATTGCGATTCACTTGAAAATGCGATTAAAATTAACTATTAAAATACTGAAAATAGAATCGATTTGTATTCCAAATTTTTTAACCAAAAAAAAACTAATTACTTAAAAATTTAGAATTGATTTGTATGTTCCAATGTTTTTACAAGAAAAAAACAATTCGATGGTATCATGCGGGTAAAATTAACTACTAAAATACTGAAAATGGAATCGATTTGTTTTCCAAATTTTCTTCAAGAAAAAAAACGAATCACTTGAAAAACTAGAATCGATTTGTAAGTTCCAATTTATTTACAGAAAAAAAAACGATTCATTTGAATCATGTGAAAAAAATTAACTACCAAAATACTGAAACTAGAATTGGGTTGTATGGTCCAGTCTTTTTACAAGGAAAACGATTTTTTTAAATTATGTGGGTAAAATTATCTAGCAAAATATTGAAACTAGAATTAATTTGTAGCTCCCATTTTTTTACAGAAAAAAAACAACTCAAATGAATCATATGGAAAAAACTAACCAACAAATTACTGAAACTAGAATTGATTTGCTGGGTCCAGCTTTTTTACAAGAAAAAAAACGATTCTCTTCAATCATGCGGGTAAAAATAAGAACCAAAATATTGAAAATTGTATTAATTTGTAAGTTCCAAATTTTTTTACAGAAAAAAAGGTTCTCTTGAATCATGTGGGTAAAAATAATTACCAAAATACTGAAATTAGAATTAATTTGTGTGGACCAGCTTTCTTGCAAGAAAAAAAATTATTCTCTTGAATCATGCGGGTTAAATTAAAAACTAAAATATTGAAACTAGAATCGGTTTGAAAGTTCCATTTTTACAGAAAAAAAAACGATTTAGTTAAACCATGTGGAAAATTTAACTACGAAAATACTGAAACTAGAACTGATTTAAATGGTCCAGTTTTTTACAAAAAAAAACATTCATTTGAATCATGCGGTTAACAATAACTACCAAAATTTTGAAACTTGAATTAATTGTTAAGTTCCAATTCTTTTACAGAAAAAAAAACGATTCATTTGAATCATGTGAAAAAAAATAACTACCAAAACACTGAAACTAGAATTGGTTTGTATAATCCAGTCTTTTTACAAAGAAAAACGATAAATTTGAATTATGTGGGTAAAATTTACTACCAAAATACTGAAATTAGAATCAATTTTATATTTTCAAATTTCTTACAGAAAAAGAAATTGATTCACCTGATTCATAAGCGTAAAAATAACTACCAAAGTATTGAAAGTAGAATTGATTTGTATGTTTCAATGTTTTTACAAGAAAAAAAACGATTAGTTGGTATCATGCGGGTAAAATTAACTACTAAAATGCTGAAATTGGAATCGATTTGTATTCCCAATTTTCTTCAAGAAAAAAAAACGAATCACTTGAAAAACTAGAATCGATTTGTAAGTTCCAATTTACTTACAGGAAAAAAAATACATTTCACTTGAGTCATGTGAGTAAAAATAACTATCAAAACACTAAAACTAGGTGGGATGTGTAATTTTCATTTTTTTACCGAAAAAAATTAGGATTCACTTGAAAATGCGATTAAAATTAACTATTAAAATACTGAAAATAGAATCGATTTGTATTCCAAATTTTTTAACCAAAAAAAAACTAATTACTTAAAAATTTAGAATTGATTTGTATGTTCCAATGTTTTTACAAGAAAAAAAACGATTCGTTGGTATCATGCGGGTAAAATTAACTACTAAAATGCTGAAATTGGAATCGATTTGTATTCCCAATTTTCTTCAAGAAAAAAAAACGAATCACTTGAAAAACTAGAATCGATTTGTAAGTTCCAATTTATTTACAGGAAAAAAAATACAATTCACTTGAGTCATGTGAGTAAAAACAACTATCAAAACACTAAAACTAGGTGGGATGTGTAATTTTCATTTTTTACCGAAAAAAATTGCGATTCACTTGAAAATGCGATTAAAATTAACTATTAAAATACTGAAAATAGAATCGATTTGTATTCCAAATTTTTTAACCAAAAAAAACTAATTACTTAAAAATTTAGAATTGATTTGTATGTTCCAATGTTTTTACAAGAAAAAAACAATTCGATGGTATCATGCGGATAAAATTAACTACTAAAATACTGAAAATGGAATCGATATGTTTTCCAAATTTTCTTCAAGAAAAAAAAACGAATCACTTGAAAAACTAGAATCGATTTGTAAGTTCCAATTTATTTACAGAACAAAAAATACAATTCACTTGAGTCATGTGAGTAAAAATAATTATCAAAACACTGAAACTAGGTGGGATGTGTAATTTTCAATTTTTTACCAGAAAAAATACGATTCACTTGACTCATGCGATTAAAATTAACTATTAAAATACTGAAAATAGAATCGATTTGTATTCCAAGTTTTTTAACCAAAAAAAAACTAATTACTTAAAAATCTAGAATTGATTTGTATGTTCCGATGTTTTTACAAGAAAAAAACAATTCGATGGTATCATGCGGGTAAACTGAACTACTAAAATACTGAAATTGGAATCGATTTGTTTTCCAAATTTTCTTCAAGAAAAAAAAACGAATCACTTGAAAAACTAGAATCGATTTGTAAGTTCCAATTTATTTACAGAACAAAAAATACAATTCACTTGAGTCATGTGAGTAAAAATAACTATCAAAACACTAAAACTAGGTGGGATGTGTAATTTTCATTTTTTTACCGAAAAAAATTGCGATTCACTTGAAAATGCGATTAAAATTAACTATTAAAATACTGAAAATAGAATTGATTTGTATTCCAAACTTTTTAACCAAAAAAAAAATAATTACTTAAAAATTTAGAATTGATTTGTATGTTCCAATGTTTTTACAAGAAAAAAACAATTCGATGGTATCATGCGGGTAAAATTAACTATTAAAATACTGAAAATGGAATCGATTTGTTTTCCAAATTTTCTTCAAGAAAAAAAAACGAGTCACTTGAAAAACTATAATCGATTCGTAAGTTCCAATTTATTTACAGGAAAAAAAATACAATTCACTTGAGTCATGTGAGTAAAAATAACTATCAAAACACTAAAACTAGGTGGGATGTGTAATTTTCATTTTTTTACCGAAAAAAATTGCGATTCACTTGAAAATGCGATTAAAATTAACTATTAAAATACTGAAAATAGAATCGATTTGTATTCCAAATTTTTTAACCAAAAAAAAACTAATTACTTAAAAATTTAGAATTAATTTGTATGTTCCAATGTTTTTACAAGAAAAAAACAATTCGATGGTATCATGCGGGTAAAATTAACTACTAAAATACTGAAAATGGAATCGATATGTTTTCCAAATTTTCTTCAAGAAAAAAAAACGAATCACTTGAAAAACTAGAATCGATTTGTAAGTTCCAATTTATTTACAGAACAAAAAATACAATTCACTTGAGTCATGTGAGTAAAAATAACTATCAAAACACTGAAACTAGGTGGGATGTGAAATTTTCATTTTTTTACCGAAAAAAATTGCGATTCACTTGAAAATGCGATTAAAATTAACTATTAAAATACTGAAAATAGAATTGATTTGTATTCCAAACTTTTTAACCAAAAAAAAAATAATTACTTAAAAATTTAGAATTGATTTGTATGTTCCAATGTTTTTACAAGAAAAAAACAATTCGATGGTATCATGCGGGTAAAATTAACTATTAAAATACTGAAAATGGAATCGATTTGTTTTCCAAATTTTCTTCAAGAAAAAAAAACGAGTCACTTGAAAAACTATAATCGATTCGTAAGTTCCAATTTATTTACAGGAAAAAAAATACAATTCACTTGAGTCATGTGAGTAAAAATAACTATCAAAACACTAAAACTAGGTGGGATGTGTAATTTTCATTTTTTTACCGAAAAAAATTGCGATTCACTTGAAAATGCGATTAAAATTAACTATTAAAATACTGAAAATAGAATCGATTTGTATTCCAAAATTTTTAACCAAAAAAAAACTAATTACTTAAAAATTTAGAATTAATTTGTATGTTCCAATGTTTTTACAAGAAAAAAACAATTCGATGGTATCATGCGGGTAAAATTAACTACTAAAATACTGAAAATGGAATCGATATGTTTTCCAAATTTTCTTCAAGAAAAAAAAACGAATCACTTGAAAAACTAGAATCGATTTGTAAGTTCCAATTTATTTACAGAACAAAAAATACAATTCACTTGAGTCATGTGAGTAAAAATAACTATCAAAACACTGAAACTAGGTGGGATGTGAAATTTTCAATTTTTTACCAGAAAAAATACGATTCACTTGACTCATGCGATTAAAATTAACTATTAAAATACTGAAAATAGAATCGATTTGTATTCCAAGTTTTTTAACCAAAAAAAACTAATTACTTAAAAATTTAGAATTGATTTGTATGTTCCGATGTTTTTACAAGAAAAAAACAATTCGATGGTATCATGCGGGTAAACTGAACTACTAAAATACTGAAATTGGAATCGATTTGTTTTCCAAATTTTCTTCAAGAAAAAAAAACGAATCACTTGAAAAACTAGAATCGATTTGTAAGTTCCAATTTATTTACAGAACAAAAAATACAATTCACTTGAGTCATGTGAGTAAAAATAACTATCAAAACACTAAAACTAGGTGGGATGTGTAATTTTCATTTTTTTACCGAAAAAAATTGCGATTCACTTGAAAATGCGATTAAAATTAACTATTAAAATACTGAAAATAGAATTGATTTGTATTCCAAACTTTTTAACCAAAAAAAAAATAATTACTTAAAAATTTAGAATTGATTTGTATGTTCCAATGTTTTTACAAGAAAAAAACAATTCGATGGTATCATGCGGGTAAAATTAACTATTAAAATACTGAAAATGGAATCGATTTGTTTTCCAAATTTTCTTCAAGAAAAAAAAACGAGTCACTTGAAAAACTATAATCGATTCGTAAGTTCCAATTTATTTACAGGAAAAAAAAATACAATTCACTTGAGTCATGTGAGTAAAAATAACTATCAAAACACTAAAACTAGGTGGGATGTGTAATTTTCATTTTTTTACCGAAAAAAATTGCGATTCACTTGAAAATGCGATTAAAATTAACTATTAAAATACTGAAAATAGAATCGATTTGTATTCCAAATTTTTTAACCAAAAAAAAACTAATTACTTAAAAATTTAGAATTAATTTGTATGTTCCAATGTTTTTACAAGAAAAAAACAATTCGATGGTATCATGCGGGTAAAATTAACTACTAAAATACTGAAAATGGAATCGATATGTTTTCCAAATTTTCTTCAAGAAAAAAAAACGAATCACTTGAAAAACTAGAATCGATTTTTAAGTTCCAATTTATTTACAGAACAAAAAATACAATTCACTTGAGTCATGTGAGTAAAAATAACTATCAAAACACTGAAACTAGGTGGGATGTGAAATTTTCAATTTTTTACCAGAAAAAATACGATTCACTTGACTCATGCGATTAAAATTAACTATTAAAATACTGAAAATAGAATCGATTTGTATTCCAAATTTTTTAACCAAAAAAAAACTAATTACTTAAAAATTTAGAATTGATTTGTATGTTCCAATGTTTTTACAAGAAAAAAACAATTCGATGGTATCATGCGGGTAAAATTAACTACTAAAATACTGAAATTGGAATCGATTTGTTTTCCAAATTTTCTTCAAGAAAAAAAAAACGAATCACTTGAAAAACTAGAATCGATTTGTAAGTTCCAATTTATTTACAGAACAAAAAATACAATTCACTTGAGTCATGTGAGTAAAAATAACTATCAAAACACTAAAACTAGGTGGGATGTGTAATTTTAATTTTTTTACCGAAAAAAATTGCGATTCACTTCAAAATGCGATTAAAATTAACTATTAAAATACTGAAAATAGAATCGACTTGTATTCCAAATTTTTTAGCCAAAAAAAAAAACTAATTACTTAAAAATTTAGAATTGATTTGTATGTTCCAATGTTTTTACAAGAAAAAAACAATTCGATGGTATCATGCGGGTAAAATTAACTACTAAAATACTGAAAATGGAATCGATTTGTTTTCCAAATTTTCTTCAAGAAAAAAAAACGAATCACTTGAAAAACTAGAATCGATTTGTAAGTTCCAATTTATTTACAGAACAAAAAATACAATTCACTTAAGTCATGTGAGTAAAAATAACTATCAAAACACTGAAACTAGGTGGGATGTGTAATTTTCAACTTTTTACCAGAAAAAATACGATTCACTTGACTCGTGCGATTAAAATTAACTATTAAAAAACTGAAAACAGAATCGATTTGTATTCCAAATTTTTTTACCGAAAAAAAACTAATTACTTAAAAAACTAGAATTGAATTGTATGTTTCAATGTTTTTACAAGAAAAAAAACGATTCGTTGGTATCATGCGGGTAAAATTAACTACTAAAATACTGAAATTGGAATCGATTTGTTTTCCAAATTTTCTTCAAGAAAAAAAAACGAATCACTTGAAAAACTAGAATCGATTTGTAAGTTCCAATTTATTTACAGGAAAAAAAAATACAATTCACTTGAGTCATGTGAGTAAAAATAACTATCAAAACACTGAAACTAGGTATGATGTGTAATTTTCATTTTTTTACCGAAAAAAATTGCGATTCACTTGAAAATGCGATTAAAATTAACTATTAAAATACTGAAAATAGAATTAATTTGTATTCCAAATTTTTTAACCAAAAAAAAAACTAATTACTTAAAAATTTAGAATTGATTTGTATGTTCCAATGTTTTTACAAGAAAAAAACAATTCGATGGTATCATGCGGGTAAAATTAACTACTAAAATACTGAAATTGGAATCGATTTGTTTTCCAAATTTTCTTCAAGAAAAAAAAAACGAATCACTTGAAAAACTAGAATCGATTTGTAAGTTCCAATTTATTTACAGAACAAAAAACACAATTCACATGTGTCATGTGAGTAAAAATAACTATCAAAACACTAAAACTAGGTGGGATGTGTAATTTTCATTTTTTTACCGAAAAAAATTGCGATTCACTTGAAATTGCGATTAAAATTAACTATTAAAATACTGAAAATAGAATCGATTTGTATTCCAAATTTTTTAACCAAAAAAAAACAAATTACTTAAAAATTTAGAATTGATTTGTATGTTCCAATGTTTTTACAAGAAAAAAACAATTCGATGGTATCATGCGGGTAAAATTAACTACTAAAATACTGAAATTGGAATCGATTTGTTTTCCAAATTTTCTTCAAGAAAAAAAAACGAATCACTTGAAAAACTATAATCGATTCGTAAGTTCCAATTTATTTACAGGAAAAAAAATACAATTCACTTGAGTCATGTGAGTAAAATTAACTATCAAAACACTAAAACTAGGTGGGATGTGTAATTTTCATTTTTTTACCGAAAAAAATTGCGATTCACTTGAAAATGCGATTGAAATTAACTATTAAAATACTGAAAATAGAATCGATTTGTATTCCAAATTTTTTAACCAAAAAAAAAACTAATTACTTAAAAATTTAGAATTGATTTGAATGTTCCAATGTTTTTACAAGAAAAAAAACTATTCGATGGTATCATGCGGGTAAAATTAACTACTAAAATACTGAAAATGGAATCGATTTGTTTTCCAAATTTTCTTCAAGAAAAAAAAACGAATCACTTGAAAAACTAGAATCGATTTGTAAGTTCCAATTTATTTACAGAACAAAAAATACAATTCACTTGAGTCATGTGAGTAAAAATAACTATCAAAACACTGAAACTAGGTGGGATGTGTAATTTTTAATTTTTTACCAGAAAAAATACGATTCACTTGACTCATACGATTAAAATTAACTATTAAAATACTGAAAATAGAAACGATTTGTATTTCAAGTTTTTTAACCAAAAAAAAACTAATTACTTAAAAATTTAGAATTGATTTGTATGTTCCAATGTTTTTACAAGAAAAAAACAATTCGATGGTATCATGCGGGTAAAATTAACTACTAAAATACTGAAATTGGAATCGATTTGTTTTCCAAATTTTCTTCAAGAAAAAAAAAACGAATCACTTGAAAAACTATAATCGATTCGTAAGTTCCAATTTATTTACAGGAAAAAAAATACAATTCACTTGAGTCATGTGAGTAAAATTAACTATCAAAACACTAAAACTAGGTGGGATGTGTAATTTTCATTTTTTTACCGAAAAAAATTGCGATTCACTTGAAAATGCGATTGAAATTAACTATTAAAATACTGAAAATAGAATCGATTTGTATTCCAAATTTTTTAACCAAAAAAAAACTAATTACTTAAAAATTTAGAATTGATTTGAATGTTCCAATGTTTTTACAAGAAAAAAACTATTCGATGGTATCATGCGGGTAAAATTAACTACTAAAATACTGAAAATGGAATCGATTTGTTTTCCAAATTTTCTTCAAGAAAAAAAAACGAATCACTTGAAAAACTAGAATCGATTTGTAAGTTCCAATTTATTTACAGAACAAAAAATACAATTCACTTGAGTCATGTGAGTAAAAATAACTATCAAAACACTGAAACTAGGTGGGATGTGTAATTTTTAATTTTTTACCAGAAAAAATACGATTCACTTGACTCATGCGATTAAAATTAACTATTAAAATACTGAAAATAGAATCGATTTGTATTCCAAGTTTTTTAACCAAAAAAAAACTAATTACTTAAAAATTTAGAATTGATTTGTATGTTCCAATGTTTTTACAAGAAAAAAACAATTCGATGGTATCATGCGGGTAAAATTAACTACTAAAATACTGAAATTGGAATCGATTTGTTTTCCAAATTTTCTTCAAGAAAAAAAAAACGAATCACTTGAAAAACTATAATCGATTCGTAAGTTCCAATTTATTTACAGGAAAAAAAATACAATTCACTTGAGTCATGTGAGTAAAATTAACTATCAAAACACTAAAACTAGGTGGGATGTGTAATTTTCATTTTTTTACCGAAAAAAATTGCGATTCACTTGAAAATGCGATTGAAATTAACTATTAAAATACTGAAAATAGAATCGATTTGTATTCCAAATTTTTTAACCAAAAAAAAAACTAATTACTTAAAAATTTAGAATTGATTTGAATGTTCCAATGTTTTTACAAGAAAAAAAACTATTCGATGGTATCATGCGGGTAAAATTAACTACTAAAATACTGAAAATGGAATCGATTTGTTTTCCAAATTTTCTTCAAGAAAAAAAAAACGAATCACTTGAAAAACTAGAATCGATTTGTAAGTTCCAATTTATTTACAGAACAAAAAATACAATTCACTTGAGTCATGTGAGTAAAAATAACTATCAAAACACTGAAACTAGGTGGGATGTGTAATTTTTAATTTTTTACCAGAAAAAATACGATTCACTTGACTCATGCGATTAAAATTAACTATTAAAATACTGAAAACAGAATCGATTTGTATTCCAAATTTTTTTACCGAAAAAAAAACTAATTACTTAAAAAACTAGAATTGAATTGTATGTTTCAATGTTTTTACAAGAAAAAAAAACGATTCTTTGGTATCATGCGGGTAAAATTAACTACTAAAATACTGAAATTGGAATCGATTTGTTTTCCAATTTTTCTTCAAGAAAAAAAAACGAATCACTTGAAAAACTAGAATCGATTTGTAAGTTCCAATTTATTTACAGAACAAAAAATACAATTCACTTGAGTCATTTGAGTAAAAATAACTATCAAAACACTGAAACTAGGTATGATGTGTAATTTTCATTTTTTTACCGAAAAAAAATACGATTCACTTGACTCATGCGATTAAAATTAACTATTAAAATACTGAAAATAGAATCGATTTGTTTTCCAAATTTTTTTACCGAAAAAAAACTAATTACTTAAAAAACTAGAATTGATTTGTATGTTTCCATGTTTTTACAAGAAAAAAAACGATTCGTTGGTATCATGCGGGTAAAATTAACTACTAAAATACTGAAATTGGAATCGATTTGTTTTCCAAATTTTCTTCAAGAAAAAAAAACGAATCACTTGAAAAACTAGAATCGATTTGTAAGTTCCAATTTATTTTCAGAAAAAAAAATACAATTCACTTGATTCATGCGAGTAAAATTAAATACCAAAACACTGAAACTAGAATCGATGGGTAATTTTCATTTTTTTACCGAAAAAAATAAAATTCACTTGAATCATGTGGGTAAAAATAACTATTAAAACACTGAAAATAGAATCGATTTGTAATTTTCAAACTTTTTTTTCTCACAGAAAAAAAAACGATTCACTTGAATCATGTGGGTAAAATAACTACCAAACATTGAAATTAGAATTGATTTGTGTTGTTTCAATTTTGTTTACACAAAAAAAACGATTCACTGTAATCATGCGGTTAAAATTAACTACCAAAATACTGAAATAAGAATTGATTTGTAAGTTGTTTATTATGCGAAATGTTAAGGGGCTGAAAATTAATTGGTTCAACAATATTTTTTTTGTTTTTGTTACAATTTGTGTGAATTGAGTTTTTCGATTCAAAACTTAAACGAAAATTTTTGTCGAACTGAAACTGGTTTGACCCTTACGGGATTTTGAAACTCGTAAATTATTAGATAAAATTTTTGTTCATCTCTAATTGTGAATTGAAACACGAAACTAAAGAAAAACATTTTGGAAAAACTAAAACAACGAAAAATTATCCTTAAATATAGAAGAAAAAGCTCATAAAGTTTTATAGAAAAAAAACTCAATGCAGTATGTGGATCATGAAATAAAATTTTGGATACGTTTTTGAAACTGTTTTGTAGACGATCAGGTTGTATTCACATTTTAAGTCCTCAAACTAACAACTTCCGCAATTCCTCAATTCTCTAACGTTTCTTTTTTTCAGGTGCTTAAACTAGCTCGCCACTCCACCGGTCTTCAATCACTAGGCTTCACTCTCAAACAGAGCTACAAAGAACTAGGTCTACTGATGTTGTTCTTAGCTATAGGCGTGATGGTGTTCTCAAGTCTGGTTTACTTTGCTGAGAGGGATGATCCGACAACTAGTTTCAGTTCGATCCCCGCTTCTTTCTGGTGGGCTGTCATCACAATGACAACTGTCGGTTAGTATCATTTCCTAGTTTCATTTTGCTTCAGAGCAGAACATTCTATAGAGCTGCACTTAGAGCAGAATTTCATCCATACGGCAGAATTTACCATTTTTTGGAAATCCGATAGGATAATTTTATCAATTCATCTTGAAGCAATAATTACTTTGCTTCTGCTGGTGTTCAAATTCACTAATTAAAAATTCGAACAATGATTTTACAATCATAATTTTGGTCTAAAATAGTAAAAACTGCGTGTGTTATTTTGATTGTGCAATTTAAAGCAACAAAACATCTTTAAAAGCAATTAAAAAATGATGCGTGACTTGAGCATAATAAAAATTCTTTGAAAAATTATCCTTTCTGGTTGCTTCAACCTAAACTAAACGTTTTGCGTAGTACATAAGCAATAGCATCGGTATCTTGCATCGGGAAATTTTGTTAATAAATGGAGACACGCAGTGTCGAGATGTGAACAAACTTCGAGATGCAACAAAGGCTGTTGCTTATCTGGTATAGAACACATGAGAAAAAATCGAACAAAATGAAAGCAGACACATTCGAAAAAATTTTCACGCTAGCACGCGATTTTTTATTCTAATTTGTTAGGGTTGATTGTACTAGGAAAGATATTGAACTGTGTTTCTTTTTCATATATAATAAACTAGAGAAGTATTTGAAAAACTAGTGCAATTTTTGAATATTGCACTAGTGTTTCAATTATTGAACTAATTTTTCAAATATCGCAGTAGTGTTTCAAACATTGCATTAGTTTTTCAGTTTGGCGTGAAAACATAGTGAAGACGTGTTTGTTACCAACCCTTAAAAAGTCAAGTTTTTCTGTTTCGTAGAGTAGAGTCATTTTGACTTCTGGTGATCAATGCTTTAGCGAATTTGATCTTGTTTTCTTTTTGTTGGAGAAAAAATTCATCTCTGAAAAGTTTGAATAAAAATTTTGCAATCGTTTTGTTAATCTATGACCACAATTATACTACTGTCTGTAATTCTGAATCCGCTTTTTAAATCAAAAATCAATTGTCTTTGAAAATACAGAATTAAGGTGAAGTGTGATTTCCCAACATGCTTTGAGGGTTTTGTGGAGGCGCGTTAATCTGGAACGAAAAAAATTGCCCAATTCTTGTCAACTGTGACAACAGTGTTTCAATAGTGTGAAACGCAGAACCATCGCGCTGAACCATTCTTGAAATAAATATTCAGTTTCAAAAATACTGTTCGCTAATTATATTTTTTTGAATCACGACAACCATTATACTGCGAAATTTTTATTTTGGAAAATTTTTTGCTTTTGTCGCCAAAACAAAGGAGAGAAAACGGAAAGATTTTGAACACTGTTCTTTTTTTTCGTGTTTAGATTTGGTAAACCTTTGGGATCAATTGATCAATATTCACACTTTCCATCAGTGTATGGCAAATTTAGGGCTTTAATTGAGTAGTTAGGGCTTTAATTGTCTTTTAAAATAAATCTTGCATTTTGTAAGTAAAAATTTTAAAGAAAAAAAATCAATCAATTTACATGCATTATTAAACCTTTTTTTATGTTTTTTGAATTTTCATCAAACTGATTGAATTGATCCTTTATTATCTTTTTCTAGTTTCTTTGGAGCAAATCAAATTTATTTGTCACTGCTGCAGTTTTTATTCTAGTATCTCAGTGAACGGTCGTTGAAAAATTTTTTTGCAATTTAACAATATCATAACCTAATAAAGAAAACCAGAAAGTCAGAAAATCTGAAAATTATCTGCTAAGAAGCATAAAATAGAGTTGATGCGGTTAACAGCAATCATTTGACGTAAAATTTTTTGTGTTACTAATTGGTGTTCGCTTTTTAACCCAATCGTAGGCGTAAGCTGTCAGAAGATTCAGCTCAGAAAAATTGAAGCCTTTTAACCTCCCTTCAAGCTTTGTGGGAGGAGCAGTTTTTAGGTAAGTTAAATTGGCGAATTTTTTACCAATCATATTGCAGCAAAACTAGAAATTAAAAAACAACGCTATAGTGCTTTTTTACTGCTTTTTATAGGGATAATTTTAGTACATACCAAAAAAAAGAACAATTGTTTAGTAGATCCGTTAAATTTCTGAATTGAAAGGAAGGTTTGAAACATATTGGATGCAGAAAAAACCGTAGCCTCGAAGAAAAAAAAAAAAGATTTTCTCTAAACCTGATAACGAAACCAGTTTCTCAAAGTCTTTCGTGTAGCGTCGATTCCAAAACTATAGAGTAAGAAACGTAGTTTCTACCTCATTTAAGCAGTTTTAAGTCTATAAGTAAGAATCATTATACTACAGTGATTTTTTTTTTCAAAAAACGTTTTTTGCAACTCGAGCGCTTTGTTATAACTCTATAGGAATGTTCGATGCGATCCTAGATTTCCCAATTCGGGAGTCTTCCGGTGAACAGTTTTTGTTATTAGTTAGTTGGTTTGACTAACAAGTTATTTTAAAATTTAGTTAGTTTAATAATTCTCAATGCAGTTAGTTAGCTGTAGTTCTCAACACCCCTGCTTCAATTTAATTGGAGCTCAAAACTGTTCTAACAAAATGAAGAATAGCTCTAGTAGATCTAACTATTGCGCTACTAGACTTAATTGATATTTCAATAATTGGGATTTTGTATTAGGATGAAATATCCACAAAACTTTTCGATATTTTAGTGAAAAAATTTTGTTTCGACTTTTGAAGAATACGACGGAATGTTTGTGCCCGGGGTGGCTTTCTTTTCTCTACGCAAGTTTTGACTTTTCAATTTGCAATTTTTGCCGGCATTTGCAAAAATCATTCGAAATGTATTGTTATCCTAAAAATATTTCTCTTGTGATCATTTTTGTGTTCAAAATAATGGGTTTTAAAGATTGCCAAGTTGGTACTATCGATAAGTGATATAATTCGTGCTAATAACGTGCAAGCGGATATTTAACCCGTCTTAGAAATTGATAATTGAATTGAGGCGAACTATTCGGCCTATTTTATAGTTTGCTTAAAGCTAAATATCTAAAAGTGAAATATTTCATACTTTAAATAGCGTTTGGGGTGATGATTTAAAAAAAAACCCAAAAACCATTTAATTTTTTTGAACATTTTTTGAAATGTCATCCATTTTTAAAGGCGAAGACTACTTCATAGACCTTGAAATGCGGTGGTAACAATCAAGACTTTGCCCTGATACGAGCAGCCTGGTATACATTTGGCTTAATGATTCAACTTTTTCAAATTTTACAAAAACCTATTCCATACAATTTAAAAGATATGCATTTGAATCGAAACCTAGCTAGAATCAGAGCTAAAGAGAGCCTATGTTACAATAAGCTTGTTTTTGAGTGTCAAAATTGATTTTATGGGTATTCGGAATACAGTCTCGCATAATATTCAATCAAAAAAATCAATTATAATAAATTTTTGCTGTTTAGAGAATTGTAATCTATTCCCATATCGCCCTCAGACAACAAAATGGAAATAAAAATTGATTTTAATCCATTGTTTTATCAATTTGCAATGAATTATAAACTATAACCTATTTAAAATAAATTATAATGAATTTTCTTCCACTTACGTTTTTTTTCAAGACGTGCAATTTTTATGCAAACTTACGTAAAGTGAAAACAAAATTGCCTTTAATTGTGCCTATAGAAAATAAAAATTTGAAAGCTATGAAACTGTGAAATATTTTCATTTATTTCATAGACTGGATTGGTTTGCAAAAAGTTTAGGTTTTTCTAAGCAAGGTTCAAAGCTATGAAACTTCAAAATATTTTAGGTTATTTCATAAATTGAATCAGCTCGCGAAAAATTTAGGTTTTTCTACGCAAGCTTTTTAGGCTAGAAATTTTGAAATAGTTCAAGTTATTTCATTAAAAGAGTCGCCAGCAGAAAAACGTCAGTTTTTCTAAGCAAGCTTTTAAAGCTATGAAACTTTGAATTATTTAAAGTTATTTCATACAGTGAATCGGTTTGTGAAAATTTGTTTTTACGGGCGAGCTTTAAAAGCTGTGAAAATTTTCAAATTACTCCTTGGACTGAATCGGTTTGCAAACATTTTCAGTTTTTCTATGCAAGCTTTTAAGCTATGAAACGTTGAAATAATTCATTTACTTCATAGACCGAATCAGTTCGCAAAATTTTTTTTCTTAGCGTAGAGGTTGCTGTTTTTGACAGACAGAATTGACACAAAATTTTGGGAAAAAAGTTGGACATGTACTGTCTAGCCTTGAAGCTGGAACGAGTTCATCTTCTTCTGATGGTTGCGGTGAATGCTTCTGAAATTTAACGCTCCATAGCCTTTTAAAAATTGTCTCCTGATAACTCCTAAGCATTGCGTTCAGTTAAACATTGCGTCCACAGCGCATTCGGAGTTTCATTTTTTATATAAGAAGATAAATTATTATCCATGAAACTCTAGTGCGGGGTTGATTTCTCAGACTTCAAATAGTAAAAAAATATTTCTATCAAATTTTATGGCACTGGATACCATCGCAAGCTTTTATCTGGCGAAGTTAAAATTTGCGGAAACGATATGTTTTTTATAACTTGGCATCTTAAGAAAAAACGTTTTCTTTTAAACTGAATTGATTGAACACAAAGACGACTCTTTACAAAACAAAATTGCTCGTGACAGGGCGGAGCCCTGAATGTTCCGACTGTCTTTTAATGTCTTTGGAGAGTGTTCGCTTTAAAAAAAAATTATGAGTTTTAAAGAAAGATTTTTTAAATCGTCACCCCACACGCCATATAAAAAACAAAATAATAGATTTCGCTCCTAGTAGCGTAGAAACTATGACAATTAGCCTGTTTTAACCAATTTGGAACGAATTATACGAATTCAACCTCCGCCTACGCGTGAATAGCGCGAAATATATCGCGCAATAATTGTCCCAAATTAGCCATATTTGCTAACTTTAAACCCTCATAAATTTATGAAAAATAATCACAGGTAAAATATCTTTTCAAATTTGAGCTCAACACAACAATACTTTTTGGCTGATATAGAAAAATTCCGTCAAAAACTCTTTAGTTTTAAAATCAGAAATTTGTCTGAAGAAAAAAAACCACTCCGAGCACAACAATATTCTTAATTAAATATTCAGTTACTTTCGTTACGAAAGTCGGAACAGAAATGAACGAATTGTACAACAGTTTGGCAATTTGAAAACAACTTGATAGAAGGATTTAGGAAATGATAGATTGATTTTTTTTATATTGCAAGCAAACTTTTCTCTTCAGTGCAGAGTTTTCGGCTATGATGATCATAATCGTTCTGGTTTCGGACCATTGAAGCGCACTTTGAACAAAACTTGTGCTGACAACTGGGGCATTTAAACACACCCACTTCAGATTTAGCTCTGGTCAGAATAAATTGACACTTTGGACATCGCTCGATTGCAATCGAAGTCTCGATGGTTCCCACGCGAACCCACTGTTTCACGTAACCTAAAAATGCTTTTTCCAAAATGTTGTCAAGTTCGTCGTGAGCTGAGAAGTTATCTTTCAAGTCATAATTGAGAATTTGATGGCCGCAAATTTTATTTTCTTCAAATAAGCTCATTCCTGGGCATTTCAAGCCATCGCTGAAAAACGCCTCCGAGCTTATTTGTTCATCAACTATGATACTTAGACATTTAAAGCAAAACGTGCAACCGCATAAAGCTAAGCGGTTAACTTGAATCGAGTTCGAAAGATCTGAAAATTCATCGGCAGAATGAGTATGGTAATCTTTTTTGTTTTTTGGTTTCCAGACCAAAACTTTTTTCAGACATTTGCGACATCGGTTTTCAAACAAAATGCTTTTAGGAGAATTTGCTGCTTCTATTTTTCGTTTTACAATCTCCCACACAAACTTTTCGGCTCGTACTAAATCTCTTTTCGAATTTTCAGTGGTTATCAATTCGACTTCTGGTAAAGTCAAATCGTCTTCTTGTGGTGTAGTTGTAATCGAAATTGAAACGTGGCGGAATTTTTCTTCAAATTCTTCGATTGCGTAGTAAAGAGCAACCATTTCTTTTCTCTGCAACCGAATTAAAACTTTAGTTTGATCCGAAGGTTTTTCGCTTTTTAATTTGGCCGCAAGAAAATCTGGAACTATTTTCTTGATTTTTGATAAAACTTCGTCTTTACTATCGCCATAAACTTCCAGCGTCGGCGGCTTTGAATAGCAGAGAACCAATTTGACGCTAAATGATTTTTGGAACCTTTTCGCGAAATCGGATATAAATTCTCTCATCCATTTTTTATTTTTCTTGTTTATTTCATCGACTCCAGGAATATGCCAACTTAAACTTTCAAACGTTTCATTTTCTTTAAGATCTTCAACTAACTTATCAACAATCTCCGAATCTGTTTTTCCAATCGGCGAAAACACAAATCGATCTTTCAATGTCTTGACTTTGACTTGCGGGTAATTTTCATCGACTAATTTTTGTACTGAGGGGTAAATTTTAGTCTCGATAACTTGAACTTCCCTGACATTAGACATGAAAGCTCTAGCATTTACAAACATGCTATATTCCGTTGACATACTATGAATTTTTTTGAAATTACTTGTTACAAAAGATGCAACATTTTGAGCCGTGAACCTTATTTTGCAGCAACGCGATTTCGATTTATCCTCGTATTCGTTTTCAACAGTAACAGAACTCCAACTTTTCAATGTTTCTTCGTCCGAACAATATTTCTTCAAATCTTGAATTGCTGCTTTTAATTTTGATCGAATTTCAGGACTTATGTTTCGAACTATGACAGTAACATTTTCATCCCAACCTCCGACAAAAGTTGCTCTTAGAAGCCTTACTTCTTTAAAATCGAGCTTCAGTCCCGTTTTGAATTTGCAAATTTCGTTTCTGTAAGCCGGATAAAACATCAAGGCGTCTTTTGCTTTAATTTCTGCTTTCTTGGATAGAATATCTGATTTTAAAGACGATTTAGTGAGCAGCCCCTTAACTTCACAAGATGATCCATAGAGCCGAATTTGTCCGGCTTCGAAGAGAAATTGAACCACCGCCCCTGAATTTATCTCAAGTTCTTTCATGTAAAAACCTGAAGGCTTACTTTTCAGCAAGGAACCCAAAACCCTAGGACTTATGAACTCTTCACGATATTTATCAACAAAAGACTTTAGACATAATTCTGAAGTATCTTCAGCTTTTTTGACCATGTCACAAGTGTCTTGCCATCGCTTATTTGAATGCTGCATAATCATTTCATCGCTAATTCGACAAGCTTGTTGCATATAAACCGGTCCTGGGTAAGTTTTAAAGAGATCAGTAAATATCAAGTACGTGTTTCTCACAACGTCGCCATGTTTAAAAACTGCTGATTCGTCCGATAGGAAAACTTTCAGTAAATGCCTGTGATTTTCACTGGTAGGAGAATCTATTCCAGGCGGGGTCTCGCAATATTTTCGATTAATACTTGATGGAGTTAGCAAAGAATAACCGGCTTTTATCAGATCTTTGTCATGCAACTCCACAATATTATGGAAGAACCCAGAAATCAATGCAGAACACAAATGTTTTCGCACATCATCCAAGTTTAAACCCGTTTCTATAATACCGTTTCCAAGCTTATTCTGTCGTTTCAATGTCACGTAAACAAGATCGATTGACTTTTGAACTTGTTTTAAGGCTTCAAAGTTTACTCCCAAATCATGACACCAATTTTCAACACCACCTTTTTTAGTCAATAACCATTTAGTTTTAAGTGTTATGACTTCTGATTTTTCAGCGTTTTTGTAAATTTCTAAGAATGTTCTGAAGATTTTAAACCATGTAAACGCATCACCAAATTCGTCCAAGTAAAACTTTCGGTGATCATTACCGCTATCCGTGGATCGTTTAACGTACTTTTTAGTATTTATTTTGATGTCATAAGAATTACGTAATACAACTGCCAACTGAATAGCGTAACCAAGCATTCCAAATTTCCTAGCTGACAAAATCATTCGAACGCCTTCAAGCGAAACTTCGCTCAGCAACTCAGAGGCTAGTTTTCCGTCATTTGTCAAACTAACTTCACCCTTTTCGTTTTTCTCGATAAACTCGAGGTTCAATAATCTTTCTTCAGCGTAAAGTAACGATTCTTTGTCAGGCTGGGCGTCAGGCATTAATTCTAACCGCTCAATTGATCCAAAAACGTCAACGGCATAAAGATATAGTTCATCTATAGGACAGTGCTTAAGCTCGGGTTCATCGAATTCTGCTAATTTTTGAAACTCTTCATCTGAAATTAGCCGGTAACAGGTCCCAGGTTCGATTCGCCCAGCCCGACCTTTTCTTTGATTGGCAGACGCTTGAGATGTTTTCTGGAGTTCTAACGCTGTAACTCGTAATTGATGATCGTAAGTTTTTTTTCGAACTTGTAAAACATCGATTACAAATTTAACACCAGGAATCGTTAGTGATGTTTCTGCTATATTGGTGCAACAGATAACTTTGCGAACATAATCATTATTTACACCAAATATTGAATTCCATTTTCCTGTCAATTTTGCTCTTTCAGTTATCAAGTCAAGAGCAGTATAGATTTCAGCTTTTCCTGGAAGAAAAATCAACACATCTCCTTCATCTTGCGGATGAACTTGTTCAAATAAGATATCAACTGCATGTTTGATCAAAGGGTGAACTCTTGAGTTTTCACTTGGAGGCACATTATGTTCATCAAACGAACTCAAGACCCGTGATCTATTTTCTAGAGCTGGTTGATAAATTTCTTCAACATCGAAAAGTTTCCCGTCACATTCGACTATAGGACAGTTTCCGAAATACTCTGCGAATTGATTTTGGTTAATCGAAGCTGACATTACGATCACTTTCAGGGTGTTATTATCACGTTTCACCATTCGTCTTAAAAGGGCCATTAGCAAATCCGTTTCTTTATTTCTTTCGTGCGCTTCGTCTATGATTATACAGTCATAATAAGTCGAATCTTGCTGGTGTTTCAATACTTGCAACAAAAGACCTTCTGTGACAAACTCAATTCGAGTTCCGTAACTGAGTTTTTGGCTATTTCTTCTCTCTTCTGGAGGCTGACCTCTCGACCCGATTCGATATCCAACCCATCCGCCTAATTCCGCCGCTGTTCCCTGTAGAATATCCTCGTTTTTGTTTTCATGTTCCCAAAAATTACGATTGCGGGTCCAAGTATCGCCGGGATTTATAACTTCGTTTTTATACCCGATTCGGTCGTTAATGTCCAAAGCGCGATCTTCAAAGCCACACGACGAATACAAAGGATAAGCTACGATTGAAGCCGTTTTAGAGTTCATTGGTCTTTTTTTCAGGACTTTTTTTCCGATTTCTAGAACTATTTTTGCTGGATGAGTAGTCAAAACTTCCCGAATACTCCTGTGAAACCCTTTTAGCGATTGACGTAGCGGCTACCCTTCTAGGTTGGGTACAAACTACTCTAGGAGATCTATTTTCAGATTTTAAATTTTTGACAATATTGTGCAAATCATCGGCAATGTATTGAGGGACTTGTGTACTTTTTCCGCTGCCTGTGGAAGCCGTGATTATAATAACGTCATTAGTTTCGAGAGCCGAAATAAATTGGTGTCGTTTGCGAAATGTCGGCAATCTTTTTTCGCTCAATTCTTGATAACAACGATTGCTTTCGCGAGATAAACACATTCTCAGCTCTAAATTAATCGCAGCTCTGTTAACAATATTTTCCTGGTCTTTAACTAGCGTTTGTTTTAAATCAATTTCATTAAAAATCGATTTCAACGCAAAACTGAAAGGTTTCAGACGGTTTATTTCAATTTCGACCTCATACATCAATTTTTTGTACAATTCTTGATCGAAAGTTTTTTTCAATTTAAGTTCAAAACCACGAATGCAATCTTCGTACTCGGATATCTCGTTCGAAAATTTCATTAGTCTTTCAAAGAAGGCTTTTTTGAATTCTTCAATTTTTTGCCGATGGACCAAAATTTCGTTTTTTAGATCAAGATTTTTTTTCGATTTATTCTGAAGATCAGCTTCCAGTTTTGTCAATTTACAGGTCAAATCGTGAAATTCTCTTCTGTCATTGGCTTTTTGTCGTTTTAGGCTTTCGATTTGCGTTTTCTTATATTCAATTTCGTTTTTGTATGATTTTCGAACTTTCAATATTTCGTCGTTTACAAAATTGGCGCCTAGAATGTCATTGTTTTTGCCAGCTAATTCTTGGTTCTTGTTTTTGATTATTTCCATCTCTTCGTCGAATGATTTCTGTGCACATTTATCCATCATCAATTTTGCAGCAAAATCATTGTAAAATTTAACTTGCTCTGTAATTTCAAGGCCTAATTTGTCAATTCTAACATCTATTTTTTCTTTGGGTCTGTCCAAAACTTCCTTGGAATGAGTTTTCCAGGAGTTGAACCAGTCCAAATTACCGGGATGTTTTCTGAGACAATTTTCCAAAGTGCAGTTAAAAGCACAAGTTCCAAGTGATTTAAAAACATCTTGTCTCAATTTGATCAAACTTTGACTTTTCTGCGGAACTCCACGTTTAGAAGCATCTAAAATTTTCATCATCCAAAGTTGGGTTAAAATCGCTATTTTATTTTCTGCAACGCAAGACAGAATTTCCGGTTTTGTGAACATTTTTGGAATCTTCTCGTAAGTCGATAACTGAATTTTATCGTGAAAATTAGTCCAATCTTTAAATGTTGTCGAAAACTGCTTTAGTCTTGCAGAATTTCTAAGTTTTACTTGATTTTCCAGCATTTTATCCCAAATTGGTTTTCCCAAGTTTGGATCAGCAAAAATTTCTTTTGATTGTCTTTGAGATCGTTGTGAAATAAGTGTCTTCAGCTTTTTCAAATCAGACGGATGTTGATCGACCGCCCTTGAAAACAAAGCACTTAGTTCTTGGCATTCTTTCGAGTTGATTCCATAATCTGTAGCTAGTTTGAAAAAACATGAATCAATTTGACCCAACATCGAATTTTCCCACTTTGACGCATAACTTATCCAATTTTTTTCTGCTTGCTCCAAATTTTCTACGTTTTCAACCTTTTCTGGGGGTTCGTACTCCGAAGGTGGAACATTTCGTAGACTTACAGAAGCTTCAATTATTTTCTTGTCCCAAATCACGAGAAAAATATCCCCATCTAAATCACCGCCGCTCATTTTATCAGGGTCGGGCCTCGAACCTACAGTGCTAAATAAAATGATGTTTTTTAATTTCAAAACTGGATGATTTCTGGGTAACTTTACAGCTTTCAAAACCCTGACGTCTCCAGGAGCGTAGGAGGGACTTCTGTAAACTACAACTTCGCCTTGGATCAATCCTAGTTCACTGATTACAATACACTCGTTTTCTCTCAAGTAGTTCTGTAACTTTTCCGGATATGCCGCACCAGTTAGTAGTCGTGAACATGCCAGCGGTATTTGCAATCTTTGAGTCGTAACATTTTCAGCGACTTGATTCAACTGAATGAATTCTTGCGGAATTGACTTTGAGTTTTGATATTCAAGAAGTTTCTGGAATTTGTGAGTTTTGAGCTCGAGACAGTAAAATTCCAACGCATCGATAGGATTTTTTCCAACGTTTTCCAGCCTTTTCAGATAAGAGTCTTGAATGCTTGTCAAAAAGCTTTCATCAACATTTGCACTAAGCAATGTTACCAACTGCTTATTGAGTTTTCCAATTTTTGGCTTTTCAGTGGTTGCGAGGATTCCCAGTTTGTAGTCCAAAACTCCGGGATTGAAACTTTTTCCTTTCGCCATTGAAGGCCGAATCGTCAAAATTGGCTTTTCAGTTTCTTCAAAATCTAAAACTAATGTTCCTTTGCACAATTTTCCTTTTCCGCAGTATCGAATTTGCCAAATACTGGGAATTTCAAATTTCCATTTTTCTTTCAATTTTATGTCGTTTTCTCGAATCCAACTTGCTAGTTTGTAAGATATAATTCCACAGCCATCTGTGAAGTTATAATTTTCATTCTTGATATCTTCTGTGATTTTGAATTCGAAATTTTCAGGTAGTTTTACGATAGAATCGCATCCAGAAAAGAGCAATCCGACATATTTTGTACGTTTGGCAACTCCAAGTTTCGTTTGTAAATCATCAACGCTAACGATCATTTCATTTATTAGGTCAATAGAGTTACCCTCGTATTTTTCTCGCATGAAGTAAAAAGAACCTTTTTTCAACTGTGAATTACTGCAACCCAAAACTCTGAAAACCATGTCATTATTTGCAGTGATTCCACTATTCAAAGTTTTTTCGACGATGCTTTCTTTCAACATGGCTGTTGAAATCGTTCGTTCCCAGTTTTCAGGATTTTCTTCCGACACAAAGTTTATCACAATAAAATCTTGTAAAATATTGAAATCTTTTTTTCTCGTGTTGATATATTCAAAAAAAAGAGAATTCACGTCTTGCAAATAACCGTTTACGAAATTATCTTCGTTGACATCAAAATCAAACGAACGTATTTGAGGGCTTTTTTGAGATGTCTTTGTGGCTGAATGGCAAATGCTAGATTCCCACAGTGTTTTGAGAATTTCGACTTTTTTGGAAATTTTACTACTTGAAGGTTTGTCGAAAACATCGAAAACATTGTCCGACTCTTCATGACTTGTATTTTCCATTTCGAGTTTGAGATTTCGGGAAAATTTGGGTAACTGCTTTGGGTTTTCGGACAGGCAACCCCTACGCAAGTCTAAAACGACAACCTTAACTTCGACCAAAAGTCGGAACATTTCAAAATACTACATTCGTCATTCGTTTTCGTCCCCATCAACCCAAATTTTGGAACATTGATCCGAACATTGAAAAAGTGTGAGGAATTTTTCTTGTTTTCGGTGTAAGTTTTACTTGTTTTCTTTTTTCCATACAAAATCAGGTACCACAAATAATCATCGAAATGATTCGAGTAATATAACAATGTCAAACCATTTCAGGCCTGATTTAAACAATGATATTTCTTTAAAATTTTTTCGCATTGTCGAGAAAAACCGGTTGGAATATTTTGATTCGGTAGGTTTAGTTTGTTTCTCAACAAAAATCAGTTTGCACAAATAATCATCAAATTGGGTTGCATGATACTTCAAATTAAAACTCCTACAAGCGAAGTTCGAAAATTTAAAAATTTTCAAAAAAATACTTATATGTGGTACCCAACTTTACGTCAAAAAACAAAAAAAGAAACATAAATTACAACACATCCGAATCCAAGGACAAATTTCCTCCCCAGTAACAGTGGCCGGAACAGAAATAGAAGTTTCAAGCTCTCTAATTTTTTAGCATGGAATTAAGGACAAAGTATGATTTTATTAAACTGGGGTTTGAAAAATATTTTTAAAAAAAATAAAATATTGGACCATCTTCCATCACATTTTTACAGTTTTTTTAACTAAAATCTCAATTTTAAGGATCGCTCAAAAAATTTTAAACCCAATTTGAAAAAAAAATCAACTGGGCGAAGCGAAATGTTTTGCACTAAATAGTATAGTCTAAGAGCAGAAAATTAAAGATTTAATCCTAAATTAGAAACAAAGATAGCCGGTTACTGAGCAAGTAACACAGAATGTTCCGACCACAGTCTAGAAAAAAAACAAAAAAAAGTTTTTATTTTACAAATTGGTGTCGTTTTTTTTCTGCATGTTGTGATAAAAAATCTGAACGAAAAAATCGAGTTTAGGCATGTTTTGGAGTAATAGTGAAATAGTTCGATTGGAACACAGTTTTTGAAGAAATATGACTGGAAAAACGAAAAAAAAATTAAACCTTCGAAAAAATTTCTAAAACTTTTTTTGCAAAACTTTTTTGAATTTTCAAGTATCTGATTCCCTAAATTGCGCAAAAAAACTCCAGAAACTAACTTTACTTCATTAAAACTAAATTGTTACGGTTGAAATTAAGCTCAAATAAGCTATTGTAAAAACTTGTTAAAGTCGTTCGAATCACGACTGAAAGGGTTTTAATATGATATATCACTCAACCCATTCCAATGATTATTTGTGGTACCTGATTTTGCTTGGAAATCAAAAAGCAAAAAAAACTAAAACACACCCGAATACAAAGTTCCTCCACATTTTCAATGATCGGAAAAATTAAGTATATAAGACACTCACCTCAGTTAACAACATTTTCTATGCGTAATAGCTTCGATTTTATGGAATTTCAGAAAGCAATAAAAAATGCGACTCTTTGATATGGCAATATATTTTTTCGTCTATCCGGGTACAAAGTTTGAACCTACTTAAGAATCCCCACCCCTATAAATAAATACAGTAAATTAACACTGAGCTTTCTATTCTAAATTCTAATTTTGCTGCATTCTGATTGGTCGAAAAATCGTACACTTTGATCTACTTATCAATCTCCCCCCATCCCCCCCACTCATTCTTGAAAGGGGTGAAGATTGTTAAGTGGAACCCAAAGTTTTTTTGGCTATCCGGGAACGAAACTTTTTTCGGCTATTCAATGAAAAGTTAGTTTTGATTATCATCAGGGAACAATAAATTTTTCCAGTAAGTAAACAAAAAGAGCAAAATTAAATAAGTGGCTTGAGATGGACGCAGGGAGCAGGCCAAAACCTCAATTTTTGCCAATTTTTTTTCAAAAACTTGCCTCTGACGCAAATTTTAGTCAAAATAACACTTTTACAGCGTTTCGAGATAGCTCAGCTTTAGCCGATCCAAAAATATCCCGATATTTTTCAATGTTTAAAGCAATCCTTTCCCCATCATAAAATTTTGAGGGTCTATCTAACACTGAGGTTCTAGATCTGATCTGGAGGGTCTTAAGTTACACGGGATGGGATGGAATACAAATTTCCGCCCAAAAACCACTATTTCAACATCTTGAACGGAAACTAATTTGCTTCAACCTGATTGGCTAGAATTCATCAATTTTCAGCACTATTTCAAAAATGTTTTGTTCACAATTTTAAGTCGACTTATAAACAAGCCGAATAAGACAAAAGTTTAAATTTTTTTGTTAACTATTCAACTTTGATAAAATAATCAGTTTAAATAATCAGAGTTTTACCCAGACCAGAAAAAAAACAGAGAAAATAGACACAGGAAAGTCGGCTGAAAAATAGTGATCGCACTTGTATTAACTTAATCAACCAGTGCTATCAGTAGGTTGTTCTCGGCATTTACACATTGAATATTGCAACATCGAAAAATTAGGAAATTTGGGCGGAATAAGTAAAAAGACCCCAAAAAAGATTTCGGCTACCCGGGAACAACAAAATTTTCGGCTATTCGGGAACAAATTTATTTTTCGGCTATCCCGGAATGATTTTTTCTCGGCTATCCGGGAATGATTTTATTTTTCGGCTATCCGGGAACGATTTTATTTTTCGGCTATCCGGGAACCATTTTATTTTTCTTCGGTTTTCCGGGAACTATTTTAGTTTTAGGCTATCCGTGTATTCGGCTCCATGATATGCCACCTCTGCGTATTGGCAACTGTTCAAATTTAAGCAACTTATATTTCTGAGAAAAACTTTTCAATGAGAATTTGCTTCTAGCGTCGCCTTAAAGTCCCACCGATGTGCGTATTCATAGGTTCTAAAATAAAAAATCAGTCCCATAGGTTCCAAAATAAAAAAGCAGTCGCATAAGTCCAAATCTTTTCAATGGGCCAAAAGACTAAATTAGCCGAGTCTCGGTTTAAGGTCGCCGGTGGGCGCGCTACGAGCGCGTCGCCGCTTCGCGGCGATAACCGGCTCTAAATTTCGTATAGAGTCCTACCCTTTGGTGGCAAGCTCGCAACACGTTGGCGCGGCTGCGGCGGTCACTATTCTGCAGCTTGAGTTAATGCTTGTTGAACAGTAAACAATCGATCCATAAATTCGTTGGCTCAAATTTCAACCAATCAGAATTCAAGAAGATAAATTTTGGAACTTATGCGACTGATTTTTTATTTTGGAACCTATGAATGTTGGAACCTACGGGAATTCACCAAAAAAACTATTAAGGGCCCCCAAATTGAGGGCCCAAATTAAGGGCCCCCAAATTGAGGGCCCAAATTAAAGGCCAAAGGGCACCAACCGAAATTATAGTGACAGTGCAGAGGCGGATCTAGGATTTTCTCAAGTGGGGGGGGGGGGGGACAAGTGTTTAAAAAAACAGGCCAAAAAGGTTGTTTTTGGGATTTTTTCAAAAAATTTAATTAAAAAATTGCTCTTTTCAGCGCGTGCTCCCATTTAAAATTAGTACATATTGAAAAATTTAAGGGTTTGTCGGCCGAAAATGGATGTCATGAAAAAACCAAAGAGGAACCCTTTGGTTGGTGAGGGGGCCGCATCCCTGTAGTAGTCGGGCTTTTGTTGTTAATTAATTGGATCTACTTAACAATTGCCTCCCCCCCCCCTCTTTTAAGAGGGGGGGGGGGATTGTTAAGTAGATTAAATTAACGCATTTTCGACCGATCAGATTGCGGCAAATCGAACCTATATGGTCGCAAAATCAAACAATTGATCAAAATTTATCTTACCTTTTCTATTGTTTTCTATGGATGTAAATAGAAGCAATTTATCAACAACACCTTTGAATAAAAAGGAATTTCGAAGAGTTTCGTGCGAAGAAGTTCGACCAAATCAATTCAAATCAAATTTATTGCAAATTGATTACGTAATTTTACTCCGTTTTTCAACGTCAGAATTACCGCATAAATCTAACTGAAACTAGCTTTTGATTGTTCACGTTTCAAATACAAAAAATAACTGAACACTTTTTGATGCTATATATTGTTTGAGTTTTGAAATATAGATTTGAATATTCAGTTTGAGTTCAAAAAAGTGCTGCTAAAAACTTATATGCTGGAAAAATTTGATTTATTGATATCTTTAGATGAGAAATGTGGATAAGAATCAGAAGGAAAGATTGATAAGTCTGAAACTGGGAAATTTTTGATACCGCAGAAAAAAAAACAAGAACGAACATGAGCAGTTTAAAAATTAAATTTCCATAAAAAGCCGGAAAATAAATGACGTAAGTGTCGACTGAAGAAAAAATTATGTCGACAGAAGTTGAACAGTTTTGCTGCCGTTATACCGGTTTGCTTTGACTAACTGACTGTTGAAAGGCGGGAGTTAAAAAGTAGTTTAAATGATTATGTAGTTTAAAGGTTTACTATCGTGTCAATATCTTATTGGATTAAGTATTTTGTCTGCAAAGAAGACATAATATTGTGCACCGCCCGAGGAAAAAAGTAACTAGGGATCGATCTATAGAAAGGAATTTTAATGAAATCATATGAGAGTAAATAACATAAATTAGACTGGCCTTCAATTCAATCTAACACTTTATGCCGGCGCGGCCTTTCGCTTAAGGCAGTAGTTTTTAGCGACTTTTAGTATTTCAGTAATTTGGTCGAAAATGCGTTATTTTAATCTACTTAACTATTGCCCGCCCCCCCCCTTTCTTAAAAGGGGGACAATTGTTTAGTAGATCCAAAATTTTTTAAAAAAAGTGACGAAATATTTGGGCTCGGTCTAGCTAAACAATCGATCCATAAATTCGTTGGCTCAAATTTCAACCAATCAGAATTCAAGAAGATAAATTTTGGAACTTATGCGACTGATTTTTTATTTTGGAACCTATGAATGTTGGAACCTACGGGAATTCACCAAAAAAACTATTAAGGGCCCCCAAATTGAGGGCCCAAATTAAGGGCCCCCAAATTGAGGGCCCAAATTAAAGGCCAAAGGGCACCAACCGAAATTATAGTGACAGTGCAGAGGCGGATCTAGGATTTTCTCAAGTGGGGGGGGGGGGACAAGTGTTTAAAAAAACAGGCCAAAAAGGTTGTTTTTGGGATTTTTTCAAAAAATTTAATTAAAAAATTGCTCTTTTCAGCGCGTGCTCCCATTTAAAATTAGTACATATTGAAAAATTTAAGGGTTTGTCGGCCGAAAATGGATGTCATGAAAAAACCAAAGAGGAACCCTTTGGTTGGTGAGGGGGCCGCATCCCTGTAGTAGTCGGGCTTTTGTTGTTAATTAATTGGATCTACTTAACAATTGCCTCCCCCCCCCCCTCTTTTAAGAGGGGGGGGGGATTGTTAAGTAGATTAAATTAACGCATTTTCGACCGATCAGATTGCGGCAAATCGAACCTATATGGTCGCAAAATCAAACAATTGATCAAAATTTATCTTACCTTTTCTATTGTTTTCTATGGATGTAAATAGAAGCAATTTATCAACAACACCTTTGAATAAAAAGGAATTTCGAAGAGTTTCGTGCGAAGAAGTTCGACCAAATCAATTCAAATCAAATTTATTGCAAATTGATTACGTAATTTTACTCCGTTTTTCAACGTCAGAATTACCGCATAAATCTAACTGAAACTAGCTTTTGATTGTTCACGTTTCAAATACAAAAAATAACTGAACACTTTTTGATGCTATATATTGTTTGAGTTTTGAAATATAGATTTGAATATTCAGTTTGAGTTCAAAAAAGTGCTGCTAAAAACTTATATGCTGGAAAAATTTGATTTATTGATATCTTTAGATGAGAAATGTGGATAAGAATCAGAAGGAAAGATTGATAAGTCTGAAACTGGGAAATTTTTGATACCGCAGAAAAAAAAACAAGAACGAACATGAGCAGTTTAAAAATTAAATTTCCATAAAAAGCCGGAAAATAAATGACGTAAGTGTCGACTGAAGAAAAAATTATGTCGACAGAAGTTGAACAGTTTTGCTGCCGTTATACCGGTTTGCTTTGACTAACTGACTGTTGAAAGGCGGGAGTTAAAAAGTAGTTTAAATGATTATGTAGTTTAAAGGTTTACTATCGTGTCAATATCTTATTGGATTAAGTATTTTGTCTGCAAAGAAGACATAATATTGTGCACCGCCCGAGGAAAAAAGTAACTAGGGATCGATCTATAGAAAGGAATTTTAATGAAATCATATGAGAGTAAATAACATAAATTAGACTGGCCTTCAATTCAATCTAACACTTTATGCCGGCGCGGCCTTTCGCTTAAGGCAGTAGTTTTTAGCGACTTTTAGTATTTCAGTAATTTGGTCGAAAATGCGTTATTTTAATCTACTTAACTATTGCCCGCCCCCCCCCCCCTTTCTTAAAAGGGGGACAATTGTTTAGTAGATCCAAAATTTTTTAAAAAAAGTGACGAAATATTTGGGCTCGGTCTAGCTTCTCTCAGTTTTTTGACTAAACATTTTTATTGGAATTTGAAAGGTTCTATGCCTTGAGCTCAACCCTCAAAATATATTTCACTTATGATGATTTTGAATTTTTATCGTTTTTCAAAGTAGCCAATTTGTGATAAATATTGCTAGATACAATTCGTTCTTTGAACTACGAAACGACGAGTTAATTCGGCTCCGAAAACTTTCCAAATTAATTTGAGGCCCACCAATTGTAATCAACTGTCCGCTGCAGATGTCTTTTTATATTACACAAAGCATATGCTCGAGTATTTGAAGGCTTAAAACATTTTTTGTATAAATTTAATGTTTCAAAACAGTGGCGTGCGGGGGAAATTTATCTAGGGGGAGGCGTTATTTCGAAAAAAAAAATAAAAATTTTGTCGACTTTTTTTGTTAGGTCAACCAATTTGATTTTCCGATCTCTCCGAAAATATTCTAAGGACCCTATTTTGTCAAAAAATTTCTGCAGCGCAGGCATATTATTCAAAAACAGGCCAAAAAAGGCGTTTATAGGCACATTTTGAAAAATTTTTGTCCAAAAAATTGCGTTTTTTCGGCGCGCGCTCCCCCCCCCCCCCTCAATTTTAGTTATATTGGCGCCGAAGGCGACTTTACAAAATTTTTGATGCTGGCCGGCCAAAAATAGATCTTGTAAAAATATACCACCGGGGACCTTTTGGAAAAATTTGGCAATCAGAATTGAGGGGTGGGAGAGGCGGTCGCCCCCTCCCCCCCCCCTAGGCAGGCTTCTGTTTTAAAAGCAAGAACTACTTCATAGACGTTGAAGGGCAGTTAGAATGTTCAATGTTTCCCGCTGATGCGAGCTTTCTTGTTTGATTTGAAACTCAATAGATGTATAGATGTGTCTAATTTTGAAAATTTGCTGAACAAATACAGAATTATTTAAGATGATCTATATCTTAGTTTTTATCGGACAACGCCTTAAATTTTTAAAACAATTCTGGTTTTGAACTGAAAACTGAAGCAAGATAGAAATAGTTATTCGAAGTTTGCTTTTTTTGTCGGCGTTTTATGTGTGCCTTTTTATTTTGTTTAGTTTTTCTATATATATGTATAGGAAAACTAAACAAAATAAAAAGAAACACATAAAACGCCGACAAAAAAATGCCATCAACTTCGAAAACATTTTTGTTCAGCAGCGATATCGCTGCTGAACGCAAATGTTTCCGAAGTTTAGGGCTTGAAGTTGTTCAAAAAATTGAGCTCTTAAGCAGCGCATTCATCTAAGGGATCAAGTTAACATCCTCCCCCCTAATAGAACAAGTTAAGATCCTCCACCCCAGCGCTTAAATTAAATTAAATTTGCTAAGCGTTTGTCATACCGCTACTGCAGTAGCAGTATTTATATACGTATGTACAGCTAACCTTTGGTGCTCAATCATTATTTTATGGTATGCTCAAGGTCATACGTAAGTGATGACACTGAGATTAAGCGAGAGATCAGAGTTCTTAACAATGATCTATCTCTCAGTACAACACCAAAACAAAAGAAACAGAAAACCTAAATTCAATATCCAAAATACAGTATTGAATTACAACTTGTTTTCAATCGATATCGCAAGGCATATCACATGGCGCAGCCAGCAGGATTCGCAGCTCAAGACAACAGAACGGATATGGGAATTCCGGTATTTTGGGCATCAGCGAATCTAGACCCTCCGTGGCAATTTAAAATTTGGTTCGAACAATTTCTCATGGCGGTTACGGTCAAAGAAAATGTGAACCCAGAGATTATTTTGGAAGAACCAAAACACATATTAGAGGAACCACCACCACGCCCGGAAACGCCCAGGGATGGGGAGAACGAAGATGCGAGGAACGCTAGGATTCTTAGAGATAAGCTAGCAAGGGATAGAGTAGTATTGGAGAACGAAGACAGAAAGACAAGAGGCCCACGAGTCGGACACAATGTCTTCTACAACGAAGTACAAAAGAAACTGGTGTCAAGATTATTTTTATCTTTGGGTACAGAGGGAAAGAAGGGATTCCTACAAAAGAGCCCGCACGTTGAAATATCGAAAATGACGTTCAGGGAAATAACAGATTTGGCAGAAGTCTCGTTTCAAAAGGTAAAATGTGTAACATACGAAAGATACAAGTTATTTACGAGAATGCAAGAATCTGGAGAATCTCTAGAATCATTCCACGCAGCGTTAACTGCTCAAGCAGCCCGATCAGTACTGGGAGCATTGGAAAATGAAATAGTGCGAGACCTGTTCATCTCGAAAATGAAAAACATGACATTGCAGGACACGTTGACATTCGAAACTCTAGATCCGGTGGAAGTTTTAAAATGGGCTATAAAATTCGAACATAGCAAGTTAACCACAATGGCGTTTCAGAAGACTAATGCTGCGGCTACAGGGGGATCAAGTAGCAATTACACCTCGGGTGTGAGGGTAAAACAGGAACCTGTAATGGCAGTTCGAAATTTTGGAGGGACAACCAAAACTCCAAATAGAAGAGAAACGCATAAAAGACAGAATAATAACAAGAATCAAAACACGAAAACAAAACCATGTAATAGATGTGGAAGGACGTTTGAACAGGGACACCTAAAAAATTGTCCAGCGATGGGGAAAACCTGTAAACACTGTGGCAAACCCAATCATTTCGCTAAAATGTGCAGATCCCAACAAGTAAGTGAAGTTGCGGAAGAATCGGAAGGATCGGTAGAGGAATGCGATCAGATCAGTGAAGGTGTTGGGTCATGTAGTGAATTTGAAGTTATGTCGATACAAACCTACCAACCGGAAAAAGAGCGAGTTTCAAAATATGTGAAAGACCGAATCAACGAAATGAGAAACAAAACAGACGGAAAAGTGGTACGAGTTCAGAAAATAGATTCGATTCGCGATCCAACATTGAATCGCGTAAAATCACTAAAGGCCATGATACGAATAGATAATCAGATAATTCAATTAACAGTGGACACTGGAAGTCCTGTTTCATTTCTCAACTGGGCCACGACAAAGGAAATTATGGAAAAACCAAACAAAGTGAGATTCATACCGTCCGATAAATTGAACTTACAAACCAAATTTGTGGACTACAATAAACAACCGATCAGTATTCTGGGAGCCCTAAAAACCAATCTGAGGTCAGCGGGCTGGGAAGTAAAGGGCGCAACCTTTCTGGTATCAGAACGAAAAACCAGATGCATCATGGGATTAGACCTGCAAGGACAAGTGGGAATAGTGACTACACAAAGACCAGCGCCAAAAGAACTCACCAGGTTTGACGTGCTCATGTGCGAGCAGTCAGAAGGTTGGAAAGAAAAATTTTTCACTAAATTTAAAAACTTATTTGAAAGACAAGGCATTTCGAAAAATCACATTGTCAGTTCAAAATTCAAATACCCACTATGTCCGATTCAAGAAAAGGGGAGAAGAATCCCAATTCACATACAAGATAAAGTCGAAAAAGAAATCGAGAAGTTATTGACAGAAGGTCATATAACAAAACTTGATAAATGTACAAGTGATTGCTTTATCGCCCCGATTGTGATAACAGTAAAGAAGGACGACTCAATAAAATTGGCAATGGATGCAAAACCAATCAATAGACAATTGTTCAAAAACAAATACCAAATGCCAAATGTAGATGAACTTATTGATGGGGTAAGCCAGATTGTTACCGAAAACAAAAAGGGTACGCTATATTTTTCGGTGTTAGATTTGAAATATGCGTACAGTCAATTAAAATTGGCTGCTGATACAGCTAGGCAATGCAATTTTAACATTGTTGGCGGAAAAGCAACTGGAACTTACAGATTCTTGACAGGGTTCTATGTTCTAGCAGATATGCCAGCTGAATTTCAAAAGGCCATGGATAGAACCATCAACCACGCCAAAAACACGTTCTGTTTTCTGGATGACATACTTATTGTGTCAAAGGGAAGTGAAATCGAACATGCAAACTTAGTAGAAGCAGTATTAAAGAAATTGGATGCGGAAAATTTGGCATTGAAACTATCAAAATGTGAATTTTTCAAACAAGAAGTGAATTGGTTGGGTCATCATCTCTCAGAAGAAGGGGTTAGACCAAAAATCACTAAAACGGAAGCGGTAGTAAACTTGAACACGCCGAAATCTCTAAAGCAACTAAGGTCATTATTGGGAAGCATAAATCACTTAGCTAAATTTATACCTAACGTAGCAAGTCTGACTGAGAGATTAAGACCACTTCTTAAAGAAGAAAATCAAAAGAAAAAATTAAAAAACATGAAACTCCCGGTGAAAAAATTCGAATGGGGAGATGATCACACAGTAGTATTTAATGCTATAAAAGAGGCGGTGGCAAATATTACGAAAGTACACTATTACGATGCAAATCGTGAAACACGAGTTAAATGCGATGCTAGCCATGATGGGCTAGGGGCTACTTTAGAACAACAAAATGATGAAGAGCTATGGGTCCCAATTTCGTTCGCATCCCGATACTTAAAAGCCCAAGAAAAAAAATATTCAACAAATGAGTTGGAGTTATTGGCAGTTGTTTGGGCAGTAGATAGATATAAACACTACCTTCTGGGGAAACCATTTACCATCGCAACTGACCACAAAGCGCTTACAACAGCATTGGATGTTAACCAATCGAACAAGACCTACCAATCACGTTTAACCCGGTGGGTTGACCGGTTACTGCCATATCAGTTCAACATAGTTCACATTCCGGGGAGGGATATGGGCATAGTTGATTATTTATCGCGTGATCCTTTCAATGATCCCTGGCCCGAATCAGAATTAGACGAAAAGTTTGTAGTAGCGACAATAAACTCCTTTCACGAAGCGTTCGACTGCTGGAACAGTAGGCTTAAAGCATCAAGGTCGCTCAACCGGAACGAAAACGTTCTAGAATGTTCTAGAAGGAATGCTAGGAAACAGTCATCAAGTAATGGTTGCTATAGCAACCAAAACGGTCAAAACCGAACAAAGCTCGACCGGAACGAGAGAAAACAGTTTCCACGACTGCAAAAACAGCTAAACACAACAGTTCACCAAAAACAAATCACTCTTTCGTCAAATCAACCCAGCAAACAGTCAGTCTTAAATAATTGCAAAATCAAAAAACGACCAGTACTGAGAAAAAGAGAAAAAACAGACTCAAGGATCGAGATGTCAGGAAATGAAAACAGATCATACGACTGGTAGTCGAGCTCACCACAAGATTGGCGGAAGGAGGAGCGCGAAGAAAGCCTAATGGACCCAAAGTGGAACCGATCACTTTCCAACACTAACGAACTCTCGGGAGAGGAGGAGATCACAGAGACAGTTCAACGTACGAGAAAAATAATACGAGGGGGCCGAAAAAATAGGGACAGCTCCGACAGCGAAACACGTCATGCACAACGAGTAAAATGGTCGTTGGAACCGGACCAACAAAGAATAGCGGATCAAAGACTGCTCTCATTCTGGCAGTTAATAGCCGGAGATAACGATGTTCAGTAAAATAGAGAACTGGTGGCTCATACCCAAGAAGTCAGCGACAGCTTGGAACACGAATCGAGTTCAACATCGCCTAAACCGATCGCATCGGCGGAACGGAAACTCAGTGAGGTGAATGTAATAGAAGTGGACCTGACAACCACAGAGGAGGCGGAGAGTGAGGAGGAAGTGTGCTCAATTCAACCGCCAAAGGGACTGGGCAAGAGACTGCAAAAGCAGCAACAAGTAGAGACCCTGGACAACCTCGCAAAACTGTTCGACAAAAACTTACTAGCAGAATTGACCACAGAAGACACGTGGATGGACCGCCTCAGGCGAGTGGTAGAGAGAGGGGACAAACAAGGATTCGAATTGATGGGACCTTATACAAATCCGTTGTGGTCACAGATGGCAGTTCAGGACGACTGCATCTTGGTGAATAATCGGCTAGCAGTACCAATTCAACTGAGACAAGCTGTCCTGAAACGAATACATCGAGGGCACCCAGGACAAGAAGCTATGTTGGGAGCAGCGCAATATCTGTGGTGGCCACACATGAATAAGGACATTGTGAATTTGGCAGAGGAGTGTCGTAGCTGTACCAGATATGGTAAGAATGTAAAATACCTCATTTCGAAAAATTCGTCAAAACCACTGCCACTGCTCACGCAGCCGGGACAGGAGGTACAACAAGACTACGCGGGGCCTATAGAAAATCAAAAAGGAAAAAAAATCTACCTTTTAGTAGCTATAGATCGATTCTCGAAATTTCCATCAGTGAAGGTTACAAAATCCACAAGTGGAAAGTGCACAGTAAAATTCTTGAGATCATATATCGACACACATGGAGTCCCTGAATCAATTCGTTCGGACCAATTTTCAGGCTTTAAGGGAAAAACTCTAAAAAAATTCTGTTCGGAACTCAATATCGAGCAAAAATTCTGTCCGGTGGGGGACCACAGAGGTTGTGGTTTGGTTGAACGTACAATTCAAACAATAAAAAGAAGACTGGGAGTGATGATGCTCGAAGAAAATAATAAATCAATCAAATTATGTCTCAGCACTATAATGAGAGATTTACGGTGGAACAAGCAGAAAACATTTCAAGTATCCCCGTTTCAAGCACATTTCGGCAGACTACCAAAATCAGAATTTAAAATTGTGAGGGATAGATTTTTAAATAATTCTGATTATTTAGACAAACAGCACTTGGAACGCTCAGCACTGACGGCCTCTCAAATGAAACGGAGAATTGACCAGTCGAGAGAGAATCTAAAAATAGTGCGCAAGGGACAACTGAGCAGGGATACAAGCCCACTGCACAAGCAGCAGCTAACATCGGACCGAGACAAAGAAAGGGCCAAAGCTCTAAAGGAATTGTTGGAGGCGAACGCCCGCTGGAACTACGAAAGAAGGGACGCGGCTAAAAACGACATCAGGAAATTAGTGGACGAGACAGGGCAACTCAATCCCGATCTTCGAAAGGAAATGATCTACTCTTGGGAGAAAGGATTTGTGGAGGACAAAGTAGAAAATCAATGTAAATCACCACCAAAGACAATACTTCGAAAGGATCCAGAACTACTAGAGGAGATGGAATCGGAGGACGAACTTCAAGGAGAAATGGAAATCGCAGATGCAATGAATCCAATAGAGCGCTTTCAGAAGAGCCAAACAATAGTCACTTCAAGGGACACAGAAGCCGGGGGAGGCTTGAATCTTGCAGTCAAAAGAGCAAAACCCAATTTGGCGGGCCCAAAACCAAATACAGAGGAAAACAACATAAACAAGCCGGAGAAGAGCGGAAAGGAAAAGAAAGGCCGCAGCAAGAAACAACAGGGGACAAATCAAGCTGCGACTGCAGCCAACCCGGAACAAGAGCAAGCAACATCTAAGCCGGAATCAGAAACAGTAGATACCAAAATTCAGTCAAGTTCTACTCCGAAAGCAAAACAGCGTCCGAAACTGAAATGCATTGATTCTCACACTCCTCTAGAAGATATAGTTGACACATTTCACAATCGCAATTTGGCACCGTCCGAATGGGAGAAGTACGCGGACCAATTGCTAAAAAGAGGAGTGCAGTGAGTTGCGGATGAACTTCGAGAAAATCCTCAACAAAGCTCGGAATTGGACACAAACTTCGAACCACCACAAAGATTTTCGGACGAATCAAGTACGGAAGAGTCAGGTATTAGACGAAGTTCTAGACAAACGAAAAACAAAGAACCCAAACGATTCGGAGATCCGATAAAGCATTCAATCAAAGAAATATCAGAAAACCTTACAGGAGGAGGTCTTTTAAAGGAGGCACTTAAAGAATACAGAAATCAACTGAGAGATTTCAAAAATCGGGATGACAGACCATTGGAATCGAAAGTACGACGACTCGAAAGACATCTGTTTATGCGAAAATTCGGATACGCTACTTTAGACGAGGAAGTAGATTGGAACCCGAGTTGGGAAATAGAGCTGGAGGAAAACTGAAAAAATTACGTAATCCAAACTCGTCACTTCTCCAAAGAGACTTCCTTTTGAACTGAGTAAATTAAAACTCTTTTTAAATAAATTATCCTACTGATGTTGTATAATTTATTTCTTCCACCGAGGGGGGTGTGTCATACCGCTACTGCAGTAGCAGTATTTATATAGGTATGTACAGCTAACCTTTGGTGCTCAATCATTATTTTATGGCATGCTCAAGGTCATACGTAAGTGATGACACTGAGATTAAGCGAGAGATCAGAGTTCTTAACAATGATCTATCTCTCAGTACAACACCAAAACAAAAGAAACAGAAAACCTAAATTCAATATCCAAAATACAGTATTGAATTACAACTTGTTTTCAATCGATATCGCAAGGCATATCACAGCGTTGAATGTAAAATGCTCGATTCTGATTGGCTGAAAATTCGCAACTTAGAACCAAGTTAACATCCTCCCCCCTAAACGTGTTTAGGGGGGAGGATGTTAACTTTATTAAGATCATTAAGATCATTTATCCACGAGGGATAGGACCAACATACGAGCTGTACAGCTCATCACGGCGAACCGCTGTTGTGCCCCTGCTTAAGAACTACATGCAATTTTTTTGGTTATTTTTCCGGGCTGGGTAGTGTTGCTTAAACTTGGTCCCATTTAAGTTCGCTCTCTTGACAGTTCAAAAACAGTTTTGAAATGTTGGTCGAATTGTCAACTCTGTTTCACAATCTAAAGGGCAGAATTTTTAAAATAAATTTAAAACGTTGTCCAATATTTTGTTAACAATTCGTTCTATTTTTTTTCTGTTGCAATTTCAACGCTTTAAAACAACAATTCTTAACCAACAAATTGTGACTGATGCCAAATTGTTGGCATTATCTGTGACCTTGGGAGTTTAATCGGTCAGAAACCATAGTATTCTAAGTTAAACAGCTTTTACGTGTGGAAATCAGTGCTGAGAAAAAATTTCACGTCAAAATGAGCAATTTGAGGTCAATTAACAGTCCAAATTCGTTGACCGAAACTATATAAACAACAACATTGCATAGTTTCAAAATTATGAAAAAGGCTGTGAAGCCTACAACTTCGAAACAATTTCATTCCTTAATAATTTTAGCGTGAAGATTAGAGTTGTTTTAAAATCTTAGACGTTGTCCAATACATTTATAATAAGCTAAATGGTTAGAGCCAAATTATTGGCAAAATCGGTGATCTTGAGCAATTAAAGCGGTCAAATGTTAGTGCAATTTTGATTAATTATTCTATGTCTTTAGGTGGAAAAAATCAAAGATGAACTGAAATCTAAGTCAAAATGAGCAGTGTTTTTCAATATTTTGTTCAGAATTGCTGATTAAAAAGGATGATGCCAGCGATTTGGCATTTACTATAAAACTGAACTCGCAAAGTTTTTCTCTATAAGCAAATTTAAAACTCAACGTAGAAAATGGAAACGTCCTAGGTTGAACAAAACTTCTTGTTCCTGAAAAAAGTTGAACAATACTGATTGAAGCTTTGATAAAAAATGTCGATCTAGTGATTTTAATTAAAAAATGATTTCCAATACTTTTCAGAGATATTTAAGTGCGTTTTGACTTCAATACATATGGAATTTCTGTTCTTTACGCAGTCTACCTATCACTCACGAAATCACTTAATCTATATTTTTTGTTTGGATAATTTTAACCTGTGCAAACGATTACTCCAAGAAAAGTTTTAGAACTTCATAGTTTTTTTCGTCTCAACAAACTTAAAGAGATATTTACCTTTGAAATTAGCAAGGGAATTGCAACCGGGTACTGATTTTTTTGCCATAAACCACCTTCTTTATAGTACTTATCTTAACAAATCTCCTGCTGTTACCTTGACGCAAAAAGAATTCAATTTTCATAGCTTCTCCGGCCTCACTTAGCTTCGAACCTGACCAGGACTTGTTTTTTTATCAAACGGGAAAAATTCTGCTTCAAATATAAGTGACGGCCTTTTATCTGTTGTCTAATGTTTTGTCAGTTGAGTTTAAGTTGAGTTTAATTTGTTTTTTTTTGCTCTGCGCATTATTTTAGTGTATTTATTTTCAGTATTTTATTTTACTCCTGTAAATGGTAATTTTACAAGAATTTTTTGTGTACATTTTTGTTCTGCTTAAAATCTTTATTCGGGCAAAGTAATTGTTTATGCAACTGTGAAACAGTTTAAAAGTTTAGTCACCAAATTTTAGGTAATTTCATGGCACACAATAATTTTTCATTTTACTCATTCAAGGAATTTTTTTTTTCGAAATTTCAATGATCAATGAAAAACAAATCCTGGTCGATAAATTCCGTGAAGAAAAATAAGTAATTAACCCCGTTTCGACTGATCTAGCTATATGAAAAAAAGATATACGAATTTAAAGATAAAAACAAGGGGGAGTTTCAAAACACTATGAACACTCCATTTCTTCAAATTTTTCTTTGCTGCACAGAATTTCCCCACCACAGTTCTACCCTTGCGATACCAAGGGTGTGGCAATCGGGTGATAGACACTTTTACCGTAAGCAACTTTGTCTGTAGAGTTCAGCATGCATGCAGTACGCGACATGCATGCAGTTAGTGCGTCGTATATTTGCTCTTATTGGTCTATTACTCTCACTGTGCATCCATATTAGTTTTTCCAATAAATTCGCAGTTCAAATTTTAAAAAATGATAATTCTTTGTAATTTTTGGAATTCTCAACTTTGTCGCTTTCGGTTTGCTTTTTGTCGGCTTGGTTTCCGCTTTGTTTTTATCATCCAACTAAATCGTTTCTTTGAATTTAAGTTTTTTTACATTACGGTTGCTTTACATGTTCTTATTCACTTCTGGTGTTTGTTTGTAATTTTTAAACATTGACATCGTAAATCTTTTTTTTGGTTAAAAACTTTATTCTGCTCGCATGATTTCGGCCTATATTTTATCAGCTTATCGCCGTCATATTGCGTCCTTGGACAAGCGAAAAAAGTGCGTGTGTGTGTGTGTGTGGTGCGTGTGTGTGTGTTTTGAGGGCGAGGGAGCTTAATAACGTCTTATTGGTCTTAATTTTTTTTCAATGTTTTCTTTTATTTTCATTTTGTTCGGTCTATTAGGTTTTGGGCTATATTATAAAGGTTTAATTGTTTTTTACTTGTTTCGTTTCAAATAATGTGTTTGAATGTGTTTTAATAATGAGAATGTGTTTTAATAATGTGTTTTGATAATGAGAACGAGGAGGACTTTTCCTAAATCTTAAATCTTGTTGACTTTTTCAGCCTAAAAAAATTCAGCCTAAAAAAAAAAGGTATTGTTACCACTTAGTAAACTAATTTACGATAATACATTCACATTCTATTGTCTCGGCTTGTTTTTATTTCAAAAAAAGTCATATTCATTATGATAGGTCTTTTCTAAAAAACAGTCAAAAAAGCCGTTTTTGGGCACTTTTTGAAAAATTTTGACAAAAAAATCGCGTTTTCTTTGGCGCGCGCTCCCCCTCAAAGTTAGTATATATTGGCGCCAAAGGCGCCTTTAGAAAAATTTTAGGGTCGGTCCGCCAAAAATGGATTTCTGAAAAAGTATCAAAGGGGGGACCCTTTGGGTCGGCAGGGGGTCGAATCCCTGAAGGGGGGGGGGGGAGGCGTCCGCCCCCCCGCCCCCCCCCCCTAAATCCGCCCCTGAGTATAGCACAGAATGTTCCGACCAAAAAAATACAACAAAAGTTTTTTTTTCATATAGAATTTCGTTTTAATTAAAATTTTTCATGATTTCGTTTTTTTTTCTGCGTGAATGAAGTGATACAAGTGATCTAATTTTCTTTACAAAAAAATGATAGCTTAGTCAAATTCGACAGTTTTATTGTCAAAAAAATTGATCAAAAAATTTTTCAGAAAATTTTTAGAAAAACAAAAAAACTAATATTTCTTGAGCTAAAATTTTTTGATTTCTTGAAAAGTTTGATTAGCTAAAGGCGTTTCAAAAACTTCAAAAGCTAGTTTTACCATAATAAAACTATAATCAAGTACAAACAAGCTACTGCAAACATCTTTAATTTAGCATAAATAAGCCTGCTCGCGCGCTTTATTCGCTTGAAATTAGATCGAAATTAGATCAAAAGTTTCATGTGAGTTTTTCTCGATACCGAGAAACTTTTTTATTTGCTCGAATCACGACTGAATGAGTTTTACTTTCATATATCACTCGACCCATTCCGATGATTATTTGTTGCACCTGATTTTGCGTGGAAAACAAAAAAAAAGAAAGAACTAAAACGCACCCGAATACAAAGGCCTTTTTTGAAAAGCTTAGACCTTAAAACTGCGTTCAAAACTCCCCCTTCGGTTACGATATATTGATGCCAAAGGCGCCTTTAGAAAAATTTCAGGCTCGAATAGCCAAAAATGGCTTTATTAAAATAGTGCCAAAGGGGGGATCAGGGATCATTTGGGAGAATAATGGGTCGAGTCGTTGAGTGAAAGGGGCATCCACCGCTACCGACCCCATTCCACTAGATCCGCTACTGGTTGCAGAGAATACGTGACGGAAAACAAAAGTGGCAAAATTTTTGCCTTCTGACTAGTTTGACATCAACCTGCCACTATTACTTCAATTTTCTTTTCAGCTGGCTAAAGAATTCCCTTTATATTTGAATTTTTTAGTAGCAACAAATTGAAGAATCGAATTGAGATAAAAATTGTGATGCCATAATTCCTGTCATAAAATATTTGATCTTTCCTTTCCTATTATAGCCCCAACCCCCCCCCCCCCCCCCCCCCCCCATAGAAAATAGCCCCTTTATAAAAAACGGCCAAAAAACGCCCCCCATCAAAATTAGTGTTTATTGGTGCCATATGCGCCTTTAGAAAAATTTTAGTGTCTGCCAGCCAAGATTGGATTTCCTAAAATACTGCCAAAGGTGGGACCCATTGGGTCGGCAGTGGGTCGAATTCCTAAAGAAGGGCGACCCCCTCAAATCCGCCCCTGCTTGGGTGGCTATAATGGGACAGAATCGATGAATAATTTTAAGTTTCCATTTTAGTGAAACAGTTTCTCTCTTTCAGGGTATGGTGACGTGTACCCGAAGAGTCTCTACGGGAAGATAGTGGGGGCTCTGTGTTGCATCTGTGGAGTGCTGGTCATTGCACTCCCCATCCCTATCATCGTCAACAACTTCAGTGAATTCTACCGGGAACAGGTCACAAAACACTTTAAATTACTAACATTGGTAATGTAAACAGGCCGAAGTGTAAAATCAGCTACCACATAAACCAACCAAAAATTTCGGAGTTGTTATATAATAATGATGTAACAGTTGAGTAATAGTTTTAATAGCGTAATAGTCGCAACTTCAGCATATATGACGCAACTGTTTCTCATGTTTTATATATTCACCCGCATCCAAGTTTAGCGTAGGTAATCGATTATAAAGGATTATTATGATGATTTTTTGACAATTACAATTGATTATAATTACCAAAATTAGGTGTTCAAAGTATTTATAATTGATTATAATCGTGATATTTTCCAAGGGATTATAATCTCTTATAATCGATTATATTTGATTATAGTTCTTACAAAAAACCCTTAAAATCAACTATAATCGATTATAATCGATTATAATCTCTTATATTGCAAAATTTTGTCAATTCAAAACTATATTCGAATAATATTTTGTGGTTGTTATATTTATGTCAATAAGAAACTCTCTAAAAGAGAGATCTCTTAAACACTTGGGTTCATCTGAACACAAAGTTTTACCACGAAACAAAAGTTTCATAGAGATCCTTTCATATTAGTGGAAAGGTTCCCGCGGTAGATGAAAAATAGATCTTCCGAATCAATCATGAAACTGAATGAATCTTGCTGATGTTTTGGTGGTTAAAAAAGCCTAAAATATGCATCACAAAACAACTTTATTGGGGAAGAATTAAAAAAAAACATTGTAAATTTGAATTGATTGGAAAACTTTAGAAACAATTTTCTCATTTTTCATAGGAACCAACGTCTACAAAAAGCATAAAGTATAAACAATTTAGAGGCAACTTCGAAGACAAAATGGACAAACAAAAAGTGTTATTATCAATTAAAATCGATTATAATGAATTTTTGTGCAAAACTAATGAATTAGAATTTTGAATAAAAATAATGGATTATAATCAATTATAATTGATTATAGTTGTCTCGAAAAATAAGCGAAAAAATAAACGATTATAATCGATTATAATGGACTATAATTAACTATAATTTGATTTTAAAAAGAGAGATTATAATCGATTATTAAATGATTAAAATTGATTGTTTCTCAATTTTAGTAAGACTGGTACTAAAATCGTAATATAATCGATTATTAACGCTTGAAACTGGATGCGGGCAGTTCATTTCCGGCTGTTTTATAATTCGGCAGGTTTAGTCACACTCATATTTAACACTCATACATCATTTTACATAATCATAGTAGTCATAATAAATGAGGAACTTTTTTCTGTTGTGTTTTAGTTTTTTTAAACTTTTTTATGACTCTCAAATATGCCTGAGTTCTATTTTTCGTTCAGATTTTTTTTTATCAAACCATGCAAAAAAAACGACACCAATTTGAGAAGACATTATCGTATTTTTTTCAATACTGTGGTCGGAACATCTTGAGCTATTTGCACAGTAACCAGCCATCCTTGTATTCTTTTTCTTTTGTTTCCACGGAAAATCAGCTAACAAAAATAATCATTGGAGCTAGTTGAGTCAGCTATCATGTTAAAACTCTTTCAATCGTGATTCGAACGAAATTAAAAATTTCCAAAAAATTTCCCACTGTCGAGAAAAACCGGATTAAAAGTTTGATTTCTGATCTAATTTTGAGCGAATTAAGCGAGTGAGCAGACTACATTTGCTTTTTTACCTTAAAAGCTCACAAAAGATTTATTTAAGCCGTAAATCTTTATTTTATTGGAGTAAATTCGTTTTTTGAACTTTTTAGCAACCTTTTGAAATCAAAAATTTAAAAAATTTAAAAAACATAAAAAAACTGGAATAAGAAGAAATACTTTTCGATTTGTTTTCGATATTCTAGTGATTTTTTTCCAAATTTGTTCAGATCATTTTATCACACGCAGAAAAAAAGACACTATTTTTTTAAAAATCTTTCTTGAATCTTTTAAGACTATGGTCGCGATATTTTGTGCTACTTGCACAGTAACCGACTATCCTCGTTGAAATTAAACTAGTTTGGATATAAATAAAAATATTTCCCCCACCTATGATTACTACTAAAGAATCTCCACCCCTATAAATAAATACAATAAATAATCAGAAGAGCTTGTTTTGAGGATTCAGAAAAAGTCTGCAATCTGATTGATCAAAAGTTTGACTGACTTAATCTACTTAACAAATTTCCCCCCTTTCTTGAAAAGGGGATTCTTAAGTAGATCAAATAATTTTCTACATAAACACAAAACCGACCAATTACAAAAGCCATATAATGTATTCGAAAAGGCTTTCAAAATCCTTAATGCTAAAAAATTTCTTCAATGATAAAAGGTTTGCAGTCTACCAAAAATCTTAAAAATCCTTGATGCTAAAAAAGCCTTAATGTTGAAAAAATAGCGATATGGACATCTTTTAAAACATTGGCTGAAATAAAACCTTAACATATTAAAAACATTTTTGGTTGAAAAACTTGAGATGAAAAAAAATCTGCGAGTAGGTACCGTATGTTCAGTCGTTCTTGTGAACTTGCATGTCGTCGTTTAATCGCGAATTTGTCATCAGGCCCTTGTTTAGTTGTCATATAAAAGTTTGCAGGCTTGTTATGCTTTAAAATCAGCTTGGCTGCAAATAAATATACAAAATCTTGTCTGTTTTTTTTTCAGAAGCGGCGTGAAAAAGCTGCCAAGAGGCGGGCTGTGATGGAGAAGGCTAAGAAGGATGGGAGTCTGCAGAGTATCAATTGGGATGCAAATTCAAAAACAGACACATTCCTAGACGCTATTCTAGAAACAGCCGGACTCTGTAAGAAGTCATTATTTTGTGTAATTATTGATCGAATGTCTCTATGAAACTTCCGCAAGAGTTTACGAAAAATAAGGAACAAAATTTCATACTAGAGGGTATTTTTTGAAAATTTTTTGCCAGAAAATTGGGTTTTCAATTTTACTGTGCATTGGCACCGAAGTTAATCTTGGCTGACCCAAAATGGATGTCCTAAAATAGTACCAAAGGGGGACCCTTTGGGTGATTAGGTGGTTGAGCCCCATCGATTTTATGACTGCAGCTGTTTTTGAGATTAATTTAATTTTTTTTCAGCGGAAGCGGCAAAGGAGAGGCTGAAAATTAGACGAACAAGTAAGTTTTGGAGAGCTCTATTGGTAATGTTTTTCTAAGTTAAGCATTCAGAGGTTGACTATTTAAGTATAGATATAAAAATATCTACCTCATTGGTTAAATATCTAAGCACAATCAAGTTCTGACAAGAAAACGCCTTGCCAAATCATGAAAAATTACCTTTCAATTTAGTTCCATTCATTTTCTGTTAACTGCGGAAAAGTTCGGCCGAATACTCCAAAATGAAAATTATATCAATTTTTAAACTTAATAAATTGAGTTTAATAATAAAATACAGATGATCAGGCGCGGATCTAGGAATTTCTCGAGGGGGGTGGGGGCGGATTTTCATTAAAAAAATTGAAAATTTTGACTACCTTTTTTTTAGGTCGACCAAAGTGAACACTCCCAAACCAATATAGAGACCCTAATTAGACAAAATTTTCTGCGTCGCGGGCAAACTTTTGAAAAAAGGGGCAAAAAGGCATTTTTTCGAGAAAAACAAAATTGTGTTTTTTTCAACGCCCACCCCCCCTCAAAATCAGTATAGCTTTTTAAGGGCAATCAGCCAAAAATTGATATCTCAAAACGGTACAAAGGGGGTATCCTTTGGGTCGGCAGGGGGTCAAGTCCCAGAGGGGGGTGTCTGCCCCCCCCCCCTAAATCCGCTACTGCAGATGATACAAATGTTTAAATCAATATCCAACTATAGGCTGAAATATGGTTTGATGTTGACGATCTTGTTTTCAGCAAGTGCCAGATCCACTCGCAGCTGCCTCACTCCGAGGAGTAACAGCCTGAAGAACCTCCTTCTGAGGAGAGGAAGCACCTCCCTCCGGGGTCACAGCGACTTGAACCTACAGCGAGTCGGAAGGTTATATCATATAACTAAAAGAAAAGAAATAAATTCATTATAAGTTTCAATGAAACCAGGTAAAATAAATTAAACAATATAAAATAACATAAAACAATGTAAATAGCAAAACAACTTAAATTAACAGAAAACAAAATAACAAAACTAAAATAACATTCGGTCTCTTCGATAACGATTTTGATTACAGTGCACAATTTGAAAAAAAAGAGGGATAAAGTTAACAACCTCCCCCCAATAGACCAAGTTAAGATACTCCACCCCAGCGTTCATTTTAATTTAAATCTACTTAGCGCTGCATGTAAAATGCTCTATTCTGATTGGCTGATGAAAATTTGAGCTCAGAACCAAGTTAACATCCTCCCGCCTAAACGGATTTGGATTTGGGAGGGGGGGGGGGGGGGGGGGGGGGAGAGGATGTTAACTTGGTCCAAAAAGAGTCTTTCCGTCCCCAATTTGAAGCTGACTTTTGAATCTGCGGCCGAATGAAGCGCAACTTAAATAATAGTTAGAAATAGTTGCTAGTTGTTTCAAATTTCCGTTATTTTCTACAAGTTATAAAACATTTGATAAAAATTATGAAAAGCAAAACATTCAAACTGATTTTTTTGTCGCCATGATTTGTTTCAAGTTTTGGCTCTACAGTAAGTTTTAGCTCTAAAATTTGCATCCACAGTGAAAAAAAAAGAAAGAGGAAGATGGCAAAAAAATATATACCTATTTTTTATATATTTTTTTTAAGTTGATTTATTTAGTTATTTTTTAGATAACTAATTTAACATATAAAATGAACTTACTTGAAAATACTTTTTAAGCAAACTACTTTTCTAAAGCTAATTCATTTTAACTAATTTAACATATAAAATGAACTTACTTGAAATTAATTTTTAAGCGAACTACTTTTCTAAATCTAATTCATTTTTGGCTGGTTTCAGGTCCTCAGAGTGGGGAAGATCTGGCTCTGACTCTGGATGCAGCCGACAGAGTTTCGGCTCATTCGTCAGCCAGTCGAGCATCACCAACTCACAGTCTGGAGATCTAGTGGCTATCAACAAAACACACAAAGCTATAGGTCTGTGGGCACTATTTTAAACTAGTTTTAAACATTAAACAACGAGTTAGTGTTAATGTTTTGGATCTTGTTAACTGACCCCCCCCCCCACCGCCCTATTGCAATAGGGGGAAAATAGTTAACAAGATCCAACGTCTTTTCTTTTTTATCGACTATAATTTTATTTAGCATCACGCGGACAAAACAATTTGGAAATAAAAATTGGAAATTGGAAATTTACGCGAACAAAATTGAATTTACTCAGAAGTTTAGATTCAATTGAAAAGATGACAAAAAAACCCAATCGAAACTGCTTACAACTGTCTAAACGCAGATCATAAAAAATCGAAACTGCGCGAATTTATCAAAAAAGGAAATATCCATTTAAAAATATATTCAGGGTTCCTCCGCTTTTAAAATAAAATTTATTTATAAGAAAGTTCTCTGGTCATCTCAGCAAAAGGTTTCACATGAAAATGAGTGTTAAGAAATACAATGAAATATTTATATAAACAATTTGACGCCATAATTGAAATCACATTCTATTTTTATGACATTCAGGAAACAAATACAAATGTGACGTTCCAGGCGCAATGGGTTTGATTGCAACCCAATACGGCCCAGTCCACCTTCCCATGCCCCCCGGCGGAGGTCAACACCACTTTGACCCCTGTTCCTCTCTGGGGTCAGCGGGGGGATTCAACCCAGATGGGTCATCATCAGGTGCAGGGGGGGCTAGTGGAGTGCACTCAGGTGTGAGGAGGTCATTCTCAAATGAAGATCCTAATCTATCTTCGCCTTCGCATTTGCAACAATTAGTGGCTATGAGACAGGTCTGTAACATTTGACCGAGTTTGTTCACATACTATTGTAAAAACAGCTTTCGAAAAAATTGTCTTTTTGATTTGTTTTGAAGTTTTTTCACTTATCAAATATTTCAAGAATACTCAAAAACAATTTGATTGATTAAAACTTTTCAATAATTGATTATATAAAACTGTATGTAGATCTCAAAATATAATTTAAAGTTTTTTTTTCGTTTTTACTCGACTGCCTTCAAAGCTGATTCATTTCAAATCATGAATAAGTAATTAATATGCTTTAAAAGCTTAATATAATCTGCAGGCTTGTCATACTATAAGCTGCAGATATATAAAAAAAAACAGGCACGATGCTTTTGTTTAAAATGTGAGAATTAATTTTCTTATTTGTGGAAAACTTGTTTCAGAAAGCATTATTGTTCCGACCAATTGAAAAATGGGAAGGAACTTTGTATTCGGGTGTGTTTTAGTTTTTTTCTTCTTGTTTTCCATAAATAACCCAGGGACCACAAATAATCATCGGACTGGGTTGAGTGATATATCATATTGAAGCCCTTTCAGTCGTGATTTGAACGACATAGAAAATTTTGAATTTTTTTTTCACAGTATCGAGAAAAACCGGTTTGAAATTTTTGATTTTTGTTCTGCAGATATAAGTGACTGTATATGCGTACAATAGCTTATTGAAGCTTAATTTCAGCCTAGAAAACGTATATTTTAATTTTGTTCAAGTGAAAGTCGTTTCTTCTGGAGTTTTATTAGCGCAATTTTGGGAATTAAAAACTTGAAAATTCAAACAAATTTGCAAAAAAAATGTGGAATTTTTGAAACTTTTCCAAATTTTTATAAATTTTTTTTTTTCGTTTTTAATCATTTCTCTCCAAAATTTAATTTCCAAATAACCTATATTACTTTGAGTCTCAAATATGTCTAAATTTTATTTTTTCGTTCAGATTTCTTTATCACAACATGCCGAAAAAAACGACACGAATTTGTATTAAAAAAAACAACTTTTTTTTTGTATTTTTCTAAGACTGTGGTCGGACTGTGTTATTTGCAGAGTAACCGGCTTTCCTTGTTAGAACTTGGGTACACTTGATACGGCGTAAACTATAACTACGTTGTATATCCAATTGATAACTATGATTTGAATAACTACTCTTAATTATACTTGAACTTTCTTCTATTTATACCAACGTAATAATATTGAAAACAATTGTTTCGACGCACAAAAAACGACACTAGTTTGAAAAAAATAATAACATTTTTGGACAGTTGTTTTATGAATATGTGGTAGGGACATTTTGGGCTATTCTGAGCACAGAAATAGCGTCTATCCTTGTTGTTCCGACCATTTGAAGAAAAAAAAATTTATTATTTTTTAAAATTTTTCCAGTCATTTTTCTACGAAAACTTTTGCCCAATTAGCTTATTTTACTATGATTGTCCAATATGCCTAAATTATATTTCTACGTCAGATCTTTTTATTGCACCGAGCAGAAAAAACTTTGGAAAAAATTTCTAAACCGTAATTTTCTAAAGACGATGGTCGGAACTTTCAGTGCTACTTGCACAGTAACCGGCTATCCTTGTTTACAATCGAACTAGGTCGAATTGTTTCAGGAAAGTGACGGCGGTGGCGGTGGAGGTGCAGGGGGACCCTGTTCGAACCCAGCTGACCCCTGCAGTTTCCCCACCATCCCCCCTTCGGCTGTAATGAGACACAACTCCATCTCTAGTGAGGACTCCTGTCATGCAAGTCATGCTAGCATAGCGACCAGTGAGGCTGAATTCGGACAGGTCGAACACGACTTCTCAAGTGTCAACTACAGAAAACTCACGAAGGTAAAGTAATTTTTCGATCGCTTTTTTCTAAATTTTTTAACATATTTAAAAAAAAAAGGATATCAAATTTGGGATTTATAAATGTTATGCAAAACTGGGCACAAAGTTTCAAGTGCGCGGCTGATTGGTCAATTTCTCATCTGTCAAAACAATCAAAGCTCACTTTGACTTAAGAAAAACTTGCCATTCTAGGTCACTTCTTACCATTATAAAATTACCAACCAGTACATAACATTGTTCAATAAACTTGACTTTTCACAGTGAATTGAATTTGACTTTTTAGGTCACCCGCAAAGCACCGGGACCGCTTCTGTACACAATACACAGTGTAGACGCAGCCGACGATGAATTAAGCGAGAAGAGCAAAAGCGACACGGGGATAAATGACGGCAACAACTCAAATAGCAGACGCACTAGTTTGATCAACCTGAATAAGACCCCCTCGCCCAAGCACCCGAGTAGGAAGCACTCGACAGACGAAATAAGGGGAGGGTCGCCCCAAAGATCAAGGTGGGCTTAAAGTATATTAAACCCCCCCCCCCACCCACCCTACCGTTACACTTCATTTTTTGCTTTCGAACCACGTGACAGTATTATATTTTATGATTGCTTCTATATATATATATATATATATATATATATATATATATATATATATATATATATATATTTTGTTTGTTTTATATTGTGGTCTCAGTCAAGGAAAGCAAATATCATTTCATTAGTGTCATTTCGTGCTTAATTTAAATTATTTTTTTATTAAAAAATTGCTTGTGGAATGGATGATCTCTTAAGTGAATTCATAGTGGATGATCTCTTAAGACAATTTTCTTAAGTGAATTCTTGTTTTTTAGTCAACAGGGATGGACGAGGGGATCCTCTGGTCAAACAGGAGGTGCTGGGAGTGGAAGCAGAAAGTCTTCTTTCGACGAGGCTGTTGGTGGCGGCGGGTTCAGGAGACGAGGGGGAGGAGGAGGGTTGTGCGAGGTGGGGACATCTGGAACTAGTGGTGGTGGAAATACTGCAAGGGGCACAGAGCTAAATGGTTTGTTTGCATTAGAGAAAAAAAGTTTACCAGGAAGTCTGTTAGTTAAAGAAATCCCAAAAATAATTAAAAAGAAATCTCAAAAGTTTGTTCAAATTATAGATTCATGGTTAAGTATGCTATGATAAACCTCTATATTATGAAATCACCAGCGATATTTTATTACAACTTACTATTATAAATGTTGATAGTGAGCTCTTAAAAGTAATAAATAGGTTTAAAAAAATACTTTTCTAAATCAAAAAAAAAGTTTGATTAAATAGTTTCATTTTGTGTTCAGACCCGTCATTTGTCCATCAGCATTCATTACCTTCAGCCGTGTCCAAAATGGGGGTTGTTCCGTCGCACGAGCAGCAGAGTTTTGGGGGGAGTACAGCGACAGATAGCGGAGGGTCCGATCATGAGTTGGGCAGAGGGGGTGCTTTTGTTACTCCGGCAGGGACAAATAGACGGAGGTACAGACAGAGACTCGCGTTCGAGTCTTCGAGTTCTCAGGAAAGGGTTAGTAATTGTTATAACTTATACAAGCGGGTTATAGTTTTTGTAATTTATTACGATTCATGTTAGCAAGCATAACTCCCTCCCCTCCTTGTGAATTCTTAAATTGACATCGATCGGATTGACATCCAGACATCTAGCCATTACAAATTATATGATTCTATAATTAGTGGCGAATATTCACGGCTTATGGCACAAATGCTTGGTTGTTATTTTCAAAAAAAAATTCCATCTTTTGTTTGTTGATTGATTGATTTTGTTGTTTTTCAGCCTTTTATGCCACCACACCAGAAATTCTCATCGCCTTTATCTCAATCCAACAAACACTCAGCCCAATCACAATATCAACAACAACAACATCCTTCACAACAACCTCAAACCTCTGCCAACCCACTGGCTAAAAAGATCCTCTTAAGGAGACCCGACGATGTGCCCTTAGCTATTCTGTACAGAAGTGGCAGTGGGGAGGGGTGCACTAAAAGACTGAGTAATGTGAAAGGGTTGACGATAGATGTAACACGTAAGTTCACCTAGCCACTCAAATCAACAAGGATAGCCAGTTGATGTGCAAGTAGCACAGAAGTTTCCAACCACAAGGGTTTCAGAGAGAAAATTCACAAATAGAAAAAAAGTGTTCTAAAAAATGACAAAATTAAAAATCATAATAATCTTTTCCCCGAAATTTTGTTCTATTTTTTCAAGTTACAATTTTCTTAGTAAATCAAAATGAATTAGATTGAAAAATGCAGAAAAGAAAATAGTAAAAACTAAAATAACGTTAAAAATGCAGTAAGCTTAACTGGAAACTCAGCCTCTCTTTAGATTCGGAGGTCAGCCTCTCATCAAACTCAGCGTGAAAACCAAAAGTATTCAGATCAATTATTCTTGATTCTGAGAAAAATTTTCAATATCCGAATTATCGCCAATAGAGCCTAAGTTTGATACCGCACTTCACCCCTAACAAGTTTTTCAAAATGTAGCCAAAATTGTGGAAAAACCATACAAAGCACGAACAAACATTACGAGGCCAATTTGTGCACTGGATAGGCGCACAGTTTTCTATCTGGATGACCCTGGATTCCAGAGATAAGTTCTTAAGCTTGCTAAAATTTCGTTGGAACGATTCAAGAAAATGAAAGAACAAAAGAAGAACAAAGGGAGCGTCTTTGATGCGGATTCCGCTTACAATTCACAAAATGCATAGTTTGGCCTCGTAATGAACTTTTTGTTAAGAAAATAGCTACTATTACATAATTTTTTTTCTGCTCAATGAAATTTTTAAGTAAGTCGTGGCTTGCAACTAATATTTGGTACAGTCAATGGACAAAAAAGTTGAAACTTTTAATTTTTAATCAATGGAATGAACAAAATTTTTTTAAATGTTCCTATCATTTTCACTGCATTTGCTTGTATAAAATTTTCAATATTTGAATGATAAAATTACGCAAAAGTATACTCGGTGCAAATTTTAAGAAACAAATTTCTAAGACAAAAAAGACTTCAGCATTTTAGTAGAAACTTTTGAAAAGATCTTCTCGTGGTAATATATCGAAATAGATAGCAGGTCTGGGTTTATTTTGAAGTCAAAACATGCGTTGCTTTTTAATACATAATGTAATAAACACACTTTAAAGATTACTTCGAAAGAAACGTTTTTGCATAAAAGAAATTAAAATGTGAAATCTCAAAAATCTGCGAGCGGCTGAATACCGCTGCAAGACATTGTCAGACAGTTACCCATTTAACTGCTGCATCGGAAATATAATTTTATCTACATCATAGTGTTTCATTTTCATAATTGTGCTTTATCTAAACACATCTAAATCCATCTTAGTGATAAACAAAAGGAGCGTCTTTGATGCGGAATCCACTTACAATTCACAAAGTGCGCAGTTTGGCCTCGTAATGAATTTTTGTTAAGAAAATAGCTACTATTAAATAACACAAATAAGCTAAAAAACCAATTTTTGATCAATTTTTTCCAGTATTCTTGAGTGTTCAACCTTCTTTCTGAATTATCTGTCAGTTATGTGTTCGTTTTTTTCATTCAATTAATGAAGCCTTCGGGATAGCCTAGTTTCGCAGCCTTCGACGATTTCGTTTTCGGGTTTACAAAAAGACCTATTTGCCTGTTCATCAGAAACTCATGAGTACGCGGCTCAAAAATAAAATTCTCAAAACTGATCTGATAATAGCTACCTCAAAAATTCAATCCATCACTTATTTACTAATTGAAAACTAAAAACTGAAATTAATTACTTTTTAGATGTAAAAAATTTTCATCACAAAAAAACGACGCCGACGAACAATAACGGAAAACAACAAAATCTATAACTTAATTAAATTGTCTTGACTTCACGGGTTTTTTGGATCTAAAAAGGTTGATTTTCCGACCAAAAAAATAGTATTTTCAGAAAAAAAAAACGAATGTCTAATACGCATAACAACCGCTACATTTAACAAAAAGAATTGATTTTCAATGAAGCAATATAATTTTGTTTCGACAACAATATATGCTGCTATAAACAAAAAAATCCATTTTACTACACACGACAAAACATTTGTAAACAACAAGCAATGCCTAAACTTTGAGTAAGCAACAAAGAGAACGAAATTATGAAAAAAATTTATTATTAATTACAATACTCAATTTTTTTTTAGAAATTTGAAAAATTGCCTTTTCAATACAGTGGAGGTTTTCAGATTTTTATGAGGATCTTTTAGGGCTTTAAATATCGATTAAGTTAATTTTTTTTCAAAATATCCTTTCTGAATAGTCGTTGCATCATTATTTTTTGTTTTGAGTTAAATTTAAGTTTAAAAAATTAAAAATCAAAAAATCAAAAATCAAAAATCATCAATTAAAATCATCGTTTATACATTTTTTTTACCTTAGTTATGATGAATATCTGAGACAATCCTGCTTCATTAAAATCATATATATTTTTTTTCGGAGTGCGACGCTGAAAAAATAACTATTTGAAAGAAGTGTTTTTATGATAATCATATCATACAGGGGCGGGTCCAGGATTTTCTCGAGGGAGGGGTAGATTTTGAAAACAGTATCGAAATTTTCGTCAGCTCTTTTTCATTTTTTTAATATAGTGAACCATATTGATTTTCCGAGCTCTCCCAATTCTTTAGCAAAATCATTCCTGTTCTTACCAAATTTTTTGCGCCGCAAGCAAAATTTTATACAAACAGGCCAAAAAAGGCGTGTTTAGGTACTCTTTGGAAGTTTTGACCAAAAAGTTGCGTTTTTTGGCGCGCAATCCCCCCTTAAAGTTAGTATATATTGGCGTCTTAAAAAAATTCAAAGTCAGTCAGCCAAAAATGCATATCTCAAAAAAGTACAAAAGGGGGACCCTTTGGGTTGGCTGAGGGTCGAATTCTTAAGGGGGTCGATTCCTTGAGGGAGAAGCCCCCCTCCCCCCCCCGCTAAATCCGCTAATGATGCCATAAAACCAGCTCCAATCTTCGTCTGTGATAACAACCAGAAACTTTTGGAAAATCGAACAAAAATGACACAAAATCTAATCGTGCTTCATTTTATAGGATCGCTGGATTGCTGTCAAATCGAGCTTGCAATTAAAGCCCGAACTGTCCTTATACTCTAATAGTTCATCATAACTTGTAATGTTTTTTTTAAAAATTTCTTTCAGCTTCGGACCAGTCTGAAAGGTCAAACCTCCTTCCCCCATCATCAGCATCATCATCATCTAAGAAGAAGCCACGCCAGTCAGCCTCTCTCTCAATCAACTACGAAGACAGTATGCACTGGACAAAGAGAAGTTTCGACAAACATCGCAAAGTAAGACATTTATTCATTATTGTATAAAAATTTTTGGCTGGAAAGTTATGGCTCAAGGAAGTTGAGGAGGAATTTCGGGTTTGGGTTAAATTATCGGCATACTTTCTCTTCTTGAATACGAGTTTGGTCAAATGTGTCAAAAAAACTTCTGTTCACGTCTGTTTATTTCAGTCTATATCTCGGATGACTAAACTGATCAAACAGAGTCGTGTCGTGTCACTACCCCCCGAGAGTCCTCATGACGTCACAATTGCAGCTGGCGTTGATGAGTCATCGCCCACTCCAACAACGCAATCGGGAGCCTTAAGGTCAGTAATTATGAATTACTTCGTTATTTTTATTAACTGATAGTCTTGGATCATTTATATACAAAACAAAAATTTTACTGGGGAGGCACGTGTCGAAAAAAACACAATTTTTTGGTCAAACTTTCCAAAACAGGGTCCCGTTTTTTCGAAAATCAGACTTTTTTGCTAATTTTGCTCAACTTAAAGAAACTAAGACGCTGTTTTTAAGAAAGCGAAGTTGTTTTTTGGAAACCCCCATGGAAAATTCCAATTCTATTTCCAATGCTTTTCTCATAACAAAATCTCCAATTTCGCTATGCGGTTGAACATGCTTGCAACGGAGATTCGAAGCTAGTCGGTTTTTCTTTCAGGTCATCGACCTCCCCGAATGTCACCGAGCGCGAAGGAGACGACGAGAGCTCGGAAGCCCGAGCAGTGGAAGCGCCTGAGACGTACCCTTTTGTTCGGAAATTAAGTGGGAAAACAAGCAGCAGCAGTCGGAAAAACGACAACAATAAAACATGGTTGTCGCTTTCCGAAGAACACGGGGACGCGAATAACTCCGACGGTGGTCATACAATTACACCTCCGAATACAATAGGCGTTGCCGAAAACGACGAAACCGATTGCGAAAAAAATACGGGAGATCCGGAAAAACAAATTAAAACAAACACAACAATAGCTTCTTCATTAGGAACGAATTCGAATCAACCAAATGTCGTTATTCAAATTGAACCGGTTACAGATGCATCTGAAGATCATAAAATAATTGAACTTGAAGATCCTGAAACGAGTGAAAAGATTAATCTATTAATCTGTTCAAAACAATACAGTAGTTTAGAAGTGGACCGAAAGCCGCTCGAGAAAAAACAACGAAGTTTAGATTTGCATAGCACGCAGGGGTTTACTGTTGTCAATGCTCGGAATTTGAGTCATAGTGATTCGAGTATTCTGAAACCTGATAATCAAAACCGATTCTCGACAATCAAACTTTTACCGTCTAGTAGTTGTGATTATGAAACAGGAATAACACATCTCAACATTCCATTCGAAGAGTCGTGCTGAATTTTATCAATAAAAATTGAATTTTTCTTATTTTTAACCCCAATTTATGTTTACTTTTTCACTTTCCCCGCGTGCATTGTCTTACTTTTGTACACCAAATTCCCAGTTCAACGATTTTAAACAAATAATGAATTATAGCGTTAACTTTCATAATTTACCGAGCATGCTAATACTTTCAGTTTATGCTTTCCTTTTCACTTTTTGATAACCTCAATTTACCAGAAACGATTTGTAAGTTCACCATTTTGATTTTGAAAAATGTTTGTTAATAAAATTTATGTTGCGTTTTTTCAAATTCCAAAAAAAAAATTCTTATTTTTATCACAAATCAAGAGTAAAAAAAATCCGAATTTTATTCATCTGTTTTTGCAATTGATAATAAACACTAAACACTAGTATAAAGAATACACAAAACTAGAGCAGATAACAGTAGTTAAAACAGAAATCGCTCACCAAATAAATTTACAAAAAAATGGCCTTCAAAAATATAGAAACTTGAGTGAAGTACTTTCAAAACGCATATTTTTGTACATACAGTGAGCTGTTGCTTTTTCAAAGTCATTTTACTTAACCGAAATTTGTGCAAATATAGGTAATGAAATTTTATTTTTCAGTTCTTAATATGGTAGGACCGCATAATTGGCACGGCGACAATTCGTTTCAATTAGAAAAAGCAAAAATTGTCGCTTGCGACGAATTATCTTCTCGTCGAATAATTAAAAGCCAATCAGAAATGAGTATTCAAAATGGCAAACATTTAAGATAGAGCAGTCAATCCATTGCAATTGCTGATTGGTCACATACAAAATCAGCAGACAATAATTCAATTGGGCTGATACGTTTTGCGAGTTTGTTAGAATTCAGACACGATTTTTTAACGAAAACTCCAGGCCAATTTGCTTTCGGTTTTCTACACAAAAATGTTTCTACGATTTTGATTGTTTAAAAACGTTTCATCAATTTACCCCTTGATATTGAGAAAAGCCAACGAAAAAAAATAGATTGAGCATATTGATGAGCAGACAAGTTGGAAATAGTGGAGTTTTTTGCAGAACTGCGTGCAGAATTTTTGCAGAAAAGTTTGCTGAATTGTGTAATGGCGAAAAAATGAGCCGACTATGTGTATAAAATTCGCTCTTTTTCATTCAATATTTATTATAAACGTTTTTACCTGAAAAAGTTTTTGCCTCGATTCATCTCCGTGCTTGTTTTGAAAAAGAGAACAGAAAGTTGTTTCTTTTTGAGAAAAAGTAAATTAATACCTGCACTTAATTTTCAAAGATAATAATTGATTATTTTGTCATTTTAAAGTCAGTATTCATGAAATTACAAAAGTAATCGATTAGAATTTATTAAAAATGGATTATAATTCTAATGTTTTTATATCAGTTAAATCCATTACAATTAATTATAATCAACTATAAACCATTAAAAATGGATTATAATCATATCCGCCATTATAAGCCATTATAACCAATAATAATCGATTATAATGGAGTTCTTGAGATGTTATTGGTAAATTTTGCCATTTTTGCAAGATCTCACTTCCTGTTTAGAGCAGTTTCTACGGATAACGTTTCATAAACTTAAACTTTTCAGTACTCTATGAAACTGCATAAGTGAAAACTCAAAAAAAATGTTTCAAAATTGTAAGTTTTTATCCAAAAACACAATAACTGAGGATTGCTGTCATAAGAAAACCCAGAGTGTAAGTGGCAGTTACCACGCAGATAAACTGCAGCTGGTGATATTAGCCAAGTAAGTTAATGTTAGCTTTTTCACTCAGAGTTATACACTATAAACGTAATTTTCTGTACATTGCTAAAAAAAAATTAAAAATTTTGGTGGTTGAGGAAAAGGTTTACTTTTCAACAATTTAGGTTTATCTTAGCATATTAAGAATAAATTTTTTTTTTCAGAAAACACTTGCTTGTGGTTGTGTTTTTTGGTAAAACATCAACCTTGACTACGTTGTAGACACAAAAGAAAACTTTTTGCGTGCAAAATTTTTTTTCGTAAAATGTTAATTTGTGCACAGAAGTGACGAGCTTGCAATCAGAAAAAGATAACAAATTTTTTACCTCAAAGTTGTAATTTTTCTACTTAAAAAATGCATATCATACAGTTTTCAAAGTGAACTTGTATGATGAACATTTTTTTGATGCAAAAATGATCTGATATAATCAAAACTGTCACTCATTTGTTATAGTTGAGTCTTAAGTCGGTTTAAGATACTTTTCGCATATAAAGTTTAGATTGAAAAAATGCTTTAAAGTTTAGATTGAATAAACACTTTTTCCATAGACTCCATTTAGAAAGTTTTTTGATAAGTAGTTTTTTGTATGGACGTCATTCCAGGTAATGAAGAAAAATAGCATCTTGTTAAACGCAAACTTGAAAAAACTGCTAGTAACGGCTCAAGTTCCTTGCGACTGTCCTATAAAGCTTAACTAATTTGAAATGTGTTCTGAGCTGAAAAAATAGAGATTCATTTACAAATTGCGAGTCAGGCTATTTCACTTAACCTATACGGGGCAACGTTTTTTCACTAAACCCCCTCATATTCATGAAAAATAAATAACAAAAAAAACTTAGAAAAAGGTTGAACTGAGTGCATTGATGTCTTTCAGTTTTGATAGAAAAAAGTTGTCAATTAAGTAAATTATACAGTCAAAGATATTCTCAATAAAAAACGCTAGTCATGCGCAGTTCGTCATTTTATTCGAAGGTTGTAGCAAAACAACTTTGTCCATTTTAATTTGTGACTGATTACTGTTTTGATGATTTTTGCTGCTTCACAATAATCAACTATTCTTGTTAACAAACAGCTATTACTCACTAGTGAGTAATAAAGCATTCGAATTTCCTATTTAGCCCTAACAAGTTGCCTCAAATAAAAAAAAACAAGAAGTAATGAGAAAAAGTTAAGCTTTTGTAACTGAAATACAACAATAAGAAGCTCAAAATAAAAAAAAATCAAGTTCGGCAAAAGATAAAATCTGAAATTCAATTTCAATACGCGAACTTAAAATACAACAATGATAAATTTTAACTATAAAAATACAGCATAACAAGACTGCTCGTATATCAGAGCGAAACCCCGGTCGTTTCTTTTGCCCTCGATCGTGAAATTTTTTTGGTTTAAAAACAGTTTTGTAAAAATTTCGGAAAAGATTAGAACAATTGGAAATTGAAGCGAACTTTCATCTGTGATCTTTTTTCGTTAAGTTATGAGGGAATCAAGATTGCCATTTTTTTAAATCGCGAAGTGAAAAAATTCTATTACTATGTTTTCTATAACTTGAGTTCTTTGTAGAAAGTTTATACTTTATGCTATGAGGCGCTTTTTCGTTTCTCATTCATTTGTGTTGTGTTTACTTTTTAAATGCATTCAAACTCTAACTCATTTCTAAAAATTGATTGCGTCTCAAGACAAGATCAAGCTATATTAGGCGTTTGTCAATTCGGGAGTGACTACCGCCGAAGAGTGAAGATAGGTGACGAGCCTATCAGCATGTGTGTTGCTTAGCATTCCCATGTAAAACACTGTAGTTTGAAGACTCGTTTTTTCAAGCTTTTTTTACTCACAATTGCAATTTTTATCAGGTTGTACTTAGCTAAGACTTTAGATAGGCAGAGTTGAATATTTTGTTGTTCTTCTGAATCCACACCTAAATGGAGCAGTTATCGCGTGCTAATAGGCACACATGCTAATCGCTACATCCCCGTGAAAATAGAATCAAGAATTACTGTCCCTGTCTATTTAAGCTTTCCCGGCTGGAGGTGTTCGAGTTATGTTTCGACCCCATCGACCTAAGTGAGCTATGTTTCGACCGACTGGACAAAAAATGGCCATATATCGAAGGAATCAACCCGAACTGGCTATGTTTCAACCGACTCGACTGAATTACCGACATGTTCGACTGTGCTCGCCCAAGAGTGCTATGTTTCGACCGACTCGAACCAAATTGGCAATGTTTTAACTAACTCGACTGAATCGAAAAAGTATTCGACTGTGTTCGTCACAAGAGTGCTATTTTTAGACCGAATCTACCCAAATTAGCTATGTTTCAATCAATTCGACTGGATCAAAAAAGTGTTCAACCGTGTTCGTCACAAGAGTGCTATTTTAGACCGAATCTACCCGAAATGGCTATGTTTCAACCGACTCGACTGACTGAAAAAACTTTCGACTCTGTTCGACCCAAGAATGTTATTTTTGACCGACTCTACCCAAATTGGCTATGATTCAACCGACTAGACTTCAAAACTTCAATAAAGGTTTGATATACCAGAAAGAAACTTCCGATATTGTCACACCCAAATTATAAAAAAAAACCTGATTTATCTAAAACAGGTTTAGACTTCAAGGTGTTCGACTGTGTTCGACTGTGTTCGATCGACTCAAGAATGCTAATTTTTGACCAACTCTGCCCAAATTGGCTGTTTCAACCGACTCCCATTACGAAGCCAAACTGTGCAGTTTGTGCATTGTAAGCGGATTCCGCAACAAGGACGCTGCCTTTGTTCTTCTTTTGTTATTTACTTTCCTTTGATCGTTCCGACAAAATTTTTACATGTTTAAAGACTTGTCTCTGGAATCCAGGAACATACAGACACAAAATTGTGCTCCTATCCAGTGCACAGTTTGGACTCGTAATGCCACTAAATTAAAAAGTGGTTCGAAGTTTTAGACCCAAGCGCGCTATGTTTCGACCGACCCGACTCAAGCTGACCAGGATTCAAGCGACTTGACTGCAGAAAAAATGTGTTCAGCTATATTCGACTAAATCCTGCTATGTTTTGACCAGTCTGTATAATTTATGCAAATCAAAAGTTGATAAACCTTGATTTTTTTTCAATACCAACTAGTATAATACGTTGAATATATTTATTCTGAAATGTCTAAGCCTGTTTCAGATAAATGAAGTTTTTTTCAAATTTGGGTGTGACAATTTTTTTAGTACATCAAACCTTCATGCGTACTTACTTTTTTTCGCGAAAAACTTCTTATCGGGTTGTTGTCTAAGATCAAATTTTTTTTGTACATCAAACCTTCATTACTACTTAATTTTTTTCGCAAAAAACCTATTATCGGGTTGATGTCTAAGATCATGTGCAGCCTATTCCTTGAGTTCGACTGTGATTCGAGACTGTGTTTGACCGTTTTTCGGTTACACTTGGTCGAACACAGTTTCGAAAGATAGTCGACCTCAAAAATTGAGCCACAGACGATCTTAGACAAAGTTCCGAAAGGCGATGTTTTCCCCGAAAAAAGCAACTAATAATGAAATTTTGAAGGACTAAAATTAAAAAAAAAATTATCACATCCAAAATGAAATATTTGATTCATTAAAAAATAAGCTTAGACTTTGTCAGAACAAAAACATTCAACTTAATATACTAGTTGGTTGTAAAATATTAGGGTTGATCAACTTTTAAATGGCATAAACTAAACAGAAAGGGTCAGTCAAAACATCGAACACATTTTACCTTCAGTCGAGTCGATCGAAACACAGCTCGCTTGCGTCGCACATTATTTACCTTCAGTCGAGTCGGTCAAAATAACCAGTTTGGGTCGAGTGGGTCAAAAAATATCACGTTTGGGTCAAAAACAATTGATTAAAATAAAATTTTGGTTTGGTTGAGTCGGTCAAAACATAACCAGTTTGAGTCGAGTCGGTCGAAACATAGCTCGCTTCGGTCGAACACATTTTTCCTTCTGTCGAGTCGGTCGAAACAGCCATTTTTAGTGGAGTCGGTCAACAAATTGCTATTTTTGTTCGAGTCGGTCAAAATATAAGTCGAACAGCTCAACCCAGGGACTAAACACACCAATTACTCAAAAATACGCAACTACTGAAGTCAGCCCGGGTCAAGATCCCGATCAAAAACCGCTCAAGATTTGAACTGTTTTAGCGGTTTTCCAGCAAGATTTGAGCCGCTTGAGCGATTTGTATATGATCAGCAAATATGCTGTTCTAACTAGCTGCACTTTGAAAAAACATGCTGTTTTTTTGCTATTTGCAACTGTTTCAACTGTTTTACAGTTTTGCAAGCAAAAAACCCGATAAATTCAAAACAAAACCAAAATAGTCCTCGTTTTAAAGTAACACTTGCTGTTTGTAATTCATTGTTTTTGTTTATTTGATGACTGTTCTTGATTTGAAGCAAGATTTGAGCGGTTTGAGGGGTTTTTCTAGACGAATGCGCTCACAATCTTGCTTTATAATGAGCGGTTTGAGCGGTTATTGCGCGGTTTCAAACGGCTCAATATAAAGCAAGATTGTGAGCGCAATCGTCTAGAAAAACCGCTCAAACCGCTCAAATCTTGCTTGAAATTGGGTAAAAAATCTCGCTTCGAAGCTCAGGAAAGGAATGAAAATTCGTCATCGGGCATCTGTGTCAAAGACAAATTATTTTAACGCAGAGGGAATACGACAAAGCTCCACGCCTTGTTGACAGAAAAATGTTTTATCACGCGACTAAGGCGAGAAGAAGTTCCGTATGTTTTTCTCTTCGTTTTTTTCATCAATTTGAATCCACATCTGTACCTAAAAAATTGCACAATGCTTCAATTTCAAAATTTGTGAGCGAAGATACCCTGAAAGCTGACTGGTAGTTTGCTGAAATGTTTTATTTATTTGAGTGACAACGATAAAATTTTGTCATTCGTTGCGTTTCTTTGTGCACAGACGGCTCTGTAAAAATATGGCTTCCGGATCAAGAGGTTGTAATCGTTAAAAACGTTAAAAAAATTCAGTGGAAGTTGGGATTGATGTTGGTGAAGGCCGCAAATCCAGATTAAAAGGACAAAGGACAAGATGGTTACAAACAATCGTCCTGAGAAAACAACTAAGTCAAAGTAGCATACCATGTTAGTTTTGCGGGAATCCGATGTTTTGTATAGTTTCGAGACATAGAAAACACATCTTTTGCTTCCAAGAAATGAAATGAGCGAATAACTTTTCGCGTTTCTGCAGTTTTCTAAAACTATACTAGAGATTCACGGTTGAAGTTTTGACATGTGATACAGATGAAACAGTTTATTTGGAATCGAACCGGATAAAATATTGTTTTCGAGCGTCGTTTGGCGTCGTAGACGAATCCAACTTGAACGTGATATAGGGAACTTAAGTTTTGTGAAAGAATTTAACATGACTTGACGTAAAGATTGGGTTCTGTAATTAACTAAATATGAGTTTTCAGTCAAAAACTTGCGGCACACAAGAGTTTTTGACTGAAAACTCATATGTTGTTAATTTCAGGACCCAATCTTTTACGTCAAGTCTCATGTTAAATTCTTTCACAAAACTAAAGTTCCCTATATCACGTTCAAGTTGGATTCGTCTACGACGCCAAACGACGCTCGAAAACAATATTTTATCCAGTTATACTCCAAAAAACAGTTTCAACTTCTGAACATGAAACTCACCAACTGAATTTAATTTTTTTTATTATCCAAGCAATTGAGTCGCTGTGATCACTGAGGACGTAAATTCAGCTAATCTCGGTTACCTCCACTCATAATCATTCTGAACGGTTCATCGAGGACTTGCATTGCCTCATGGCTTGTTCAACGTCTTCAGTGAAAACTTGCAAAAATTAATGTTCTTGGGGAAGCGAAAGACAAACGTTTTTTTTTAATTCCTTGATCTATTTGCCTATTATTATAGTTCTTCATAAAAAATGCGTACAAGTGACGACATCAAGGGTTATTATTCGTAGTCTAATTGCTTTCTGCGCAGTTTAGAATTCAGTAATTTTGAGTTTATGTCAGATCTTGACATAAACTCTAATTGACTGGTTCCACTACGCTTGATTTCAAAATAAAGGCTCTCGTCTGAGCATTTGAAATGTAAAAACGCATCTTTTTTTTCTTAACGGTTTGAGATCTTTATTGATCGTAAGTCGCTAATCCCGCTGTTAAATTAGGAATTAAAAGTGGCAACAAATCGAACCAATTTCTGGTAATAAATTTCGACTATGTGGATAAACATATCCCCAGCAATTGTTAAAGCAACGCCAAATTACGTTTCTCGGACGTTTCATGAAATCTAAGGCCTCCTCATATGACAAACTATTCTTGCTCTAATCCAGGGGGCGGATCTACGATTTTTCAGAACTTTTGAAAATTTTGTCCACATTTTTTAGGTCAACTAAATTGCTTTTCCGAGCACTCGCAAAGCACTTCAAAAAATCTGTTCTTGCCAAATTTTTGGCAACACAGGAAAATTTTGGATAAAATTTGCCTGAAAAGGCGTTTTTAGACACTTTTTGGACCGCTTCGACTAAAAAATTGTGCTGTGTCGGCGCGCGCTTGCCCATAAATAATTGTTAATTTTGGCCACAAAGTAAAATTTTAGGATCCTTCAGCCAAAACTGGATATCTACATTTAGTACAAAAGGGAACCCTTTGGGTCGGCAGGGGGTCGAGTCCCCCCTAAATCCACTGGTGCTCTAATCAGCCCCAGTTGTTAACAAAATTAGTTTTTTCCTTTCTCGAGAAACTTACTAAAAGAGACAGACCAAATTTTTAAAAAAACAGTTCTCGACCCGGACCATTCATAACACTCAGGGAAAGTATTTTATTCCTGAAATTTTTGCAAGAAACAATGTTATCACCATCCAGGCCATCAATCAGGTTTGAGCGCAATCTTAAACAACCCGCATTGGAGTTCCATGGATAAAAAACGATTATAATTGAGTGTAACGGTCAGTGTACACAAAAGTGAAAAAAATACGATTATAATTAATTAAAAAGGGGTAAAAACCTTACGATTTTTGAGGCAACAAAATTCGTTTTAATCCGTTATAATCAATTTTTTTTCACTTTTGAGAATTTGTATTTTTTTCGTAAAATTTGTAAGTTTTCGTTCAATTTTTTTGTAATTTTGTAATTTTTTTCGACTCAATTGCAATAGATTTTTCTCCACTTAATTGAGATGCAAACTTCAACGCACACAAAGCCTTTCCTACGTTTTAAAATAAAATTGGTTAATTTTGATTATTTTAAAACATTGATAATTTTATTTCTCTTTTATGTTGCTCAATAGCTGAATTTTGTTCCTTTCAACAATTGCATGCTTCTATCCCCTCCAATGTTTGCCCCCTTTGCCCCTTTGTACCCTTACACCCGCTATCCCCACTTGAACTAATTCCAACCCCCCTTAACCTAATGAATCCCCACCCCATACCTACCCAGCCTGAGGGTGGGGGGTTCAAGTGGATTGGGGGATTGTTGGTTCAGGTGCGTGGGTCGGATGAATCAAGTGGGCGGAGTGGTTCAGGTGCGGGGGTCGTGTGATTCAGGGGGGGGGTGTTTAGGTGTGCGCGGGGGGCAACGGGGCAAGCGTTGGGATGGGGGTTGTAAGGGAACAAAGGGCCAAATGTTAGGGGGGAGAGGTCAACGAAACGTTTTTGCAATTTGAGTTTAGGTTTAGAAATGGAGAAGGCCGTACACCCACTTTGCAAAGAATTCGCATTACTCATTTTTAAATGCCGAAACTCGTGCAAAATTTTGCCAAACGCAAAAAAAAATTGAGTGGAAAAAAAATTAATTTCAATGTGATTTTGTACTCGTTTTATAATCACAATGGATTTCAAATGAATTATAATGCATTAAAATATTGCGAGAAAATGGATTTATTTTCCAATTTTTGTTGTCTAAGCCTAACATGGAAATCGATAATATTGACAATAATTTAGACCACAAAAAGCCATTATAATAAATTTTTTTTCACTTTTCTAAGATGCGGGAACTCACGGCATGAGAGCGGCACATTTTTTTCTTGTAAATTTTCATCAATTGACAGCCAGTACTATACAAAAAGATGCCTATACCTTTTACTGTAAACAGTCGACAGATTATGCGCTAATGAAGCCAGTTAAGTAGAACGCGATATGATGTATGTTGCTTTCATTGAAAGCTCGAATTAAAAAAAGCTCGTTCGATGCAAGCCTGAGAAGTTAAAGAGCAACAAAAATGCACATCCAAATATTATCTCAACATCCGTCAAATTGGGCGGTTGATTCCTTCAGATAGATATGAAATTTCCAAAGAAAAAATAAATTATCAGCAAGTACTAAAAAGCGTACGAGGTTTTTTGAGGATAGCTCCGTTTCACTTTGATAGGTTATGGAATCGGAGCAGGTAAATGAGCAGACGTTTCCTAGACATGAAAAGACAGCAATTCCAATCCGCAAAGGCTCAAAAACCAAGACTACGAATTCAGGATCAGGCGAGCCCTCCGTTTTGACAAGCCAGGCTCCAGACGCCAGAATTTACAATAAAAACAAAATAAACTAAAGACGGTGGACTAAAGCACCCGAAATACCACTTTCTTGTAGTCAATAAAAAATTTGTTGCCGTTCTCGGTTGAGTTGCCTTTTACTCATTCAAAGAAAATATATCATTAGTGCAACAATCATTTTGTTCCTGATCAGGGAAAAGCCAATAGTGTATAAATATGTTAGAAAAGTGCTAAACAAGACTGCTCGTATATCAGGGCACAGCCTTGAATGTTCCGACTGCCCCTTAATTCATATCAAATAGTTTTTGGGATCAAAATATTGAAAAACTAGTTTTTGGCTGGCTATTATTTTCGTGTTTCAAAGCGCACATAAATTAATTCTGACCATGGCCAATTGCACAATTTTCAAATTCCTGGATTTTCGCAGAAATTAATCGGAGATAAAATATCTTTCTACATTTGATTTCAGAGAATCAATATCTTTAGTAGTGTTTTAAAAATTTTTGTTAAAAACTATATTTCAATCACCGAAATTTGGTTGAATAGCAAAAACCCCAACAAGAATAATTATTTTCAAAATGCGGAACAATAAAATTAGTTCCTTTCTAAAATTGGTTGAGTTTCAAGAAAACAAAAAACTTGGCATAATCTAAGCAAAGTGAGAGCGTTCAAGTTTATTTCCAGTTCAAATAAGCTAGATTGAAGCGGTGCTTATCCCCACTTGTTTTTTTAAAAAAAATTAAGCGCAGATACCGTATCGAGAACTCAAAAATCTGATATCATATTTCAATGACACAAGTACAAAAAAGATACAACTGAAGCAAAAGCAATAAGCAACAAAAAGTTCATTTCAAGGTCAAACTATGCATTGAATAAGCGCAAGATTTATGTGCTTGCTTAGTTCCATGGAAGCCAGTGACAAAATTTTTCAAGATGGTAAAATTTTGTCGGAATGATAAAAAAAAACGAAAGAACAAATAGAGATTGAAGGGACTTTTTGTTGCCAAACCCGCTTACAATTCACAGAATACACTATTTGGCCTCCTTATTTGGCACTTTCTTTTTAAAAACGACTTTGTACCGGAAAAGGTAAATTATAAGCCCTTTCTTTTTTTTCAACTTTTAGTAGTCAGAGCAGAAATCTTACTGAGAACTTTTTAAGATGGCATTCTTGAAAGAACTCCGAAATCTTACTCAAAAGTATTTATGCATGCATTTTTGAAAGAGATAAAAAGGTGATTTTTCATGAGAATATCAAAATCAACCTGAACCTATGAATTATGGCAAAAAACCTTCTCAAGTGTTCGAAGCTCAATGCAATACATAGAAGAGACCCCCATTGGAGCTCCATGAATAAAAAACGATTATATTTGAGTTTCATTGTCAGTGTACACAAAAACGTTAAAAAAATTGGTTATAATCAATTAAAAACTGATTAAGATTTTACGATTTTTCGAAGTGACAAAATCCACATTTGACCCATTATAATCAATTTTTTCCACTTTTATGAACACTGACGATGAAACTCAATTATAATAAAGTTTTTTTCCATTTTTTTGATATGCGAATTTTAATGCATATAAAGTTTTTCTACATTTTAAATTGAAGTTGGTTAATTTTGTTCAATTTGTTTTTTTCTGAGCTACTTTCTCACTGTTTTACGCGAGTCAATAAGTTTATTTTGTTGCTTCCAACATTATTTTTTTTTAATTAAAAGAATTTTGGGGAGGAGTAAAATTGAAGGTGGCCTAATCAAGAAATAGTTTTTAATGGGCTTTTCTACTTTCTATATAATCCATCATTATGGATTTCAAATGAACTAGATTGCATTATGTTTTTTTGCGAGAATTGAAATTGATTTTCAGTCCAACTTTTTCATCTGAGCGTAACATTAGAACTGGTAATATTGACAATATTTTGTACTAAGATTTTCAATAATCGACTTTTTTATTCTAGTAAACGATTTTTAATCAGTTAGAATCGATTTTTTTACCCTTCTTAATTGCGAGGATCCTTCTTGAGTACAAAGTTTTCAGTAATAGTTAACTAGGTTTTCATTTTTTTGCTATTTTTCCTGTTTTGCGAGAAACGATTTCATTTTTTTCCGTCAAAAACGTTTTAAATCTCTTGTAAAAAAAAATTAACATGAACAAATGCATTTTTGGTTAATCTTTTATTTATCATTCAGTATCTTTTGCTATATAATTACTTTTTGACGGACTTTTGCAATACTATTTGACGGCCTTTTGCATGTTTATCTCAAATTCTTTATTTCAAAAAAAATATAATGAGAACTGAAAAAGTGCACTAACACGACAGCGACAATAGTTTTGAAAAATACCAGTTTTCTTGTGTTTTTCTGACTTGAAATATCTTTTTCCGCTCATTCTAGTTGATTACCCAGCAGGGGCAGATCTATTGATTTCTTGAGGGGGGAGGCCCTTTCTTAGATATCAAATTAAACACAGAGACGAGACAGAGCTTCGCACCACTTGCGATACCAAACTACATGTCAAAGTTCGAAAACTAATCTGGCTTGCACAAAAAAGTTACAATTTAATGAATTGTTTCGAAATGGATATCTCAAAATAGTACAAAAGGGCACCTGAAGCTACACAGGACTGAACTATAACCAGACTGATTTTTTGACGTTTGAAAAATAGTTTTTACTTTTATTACCTTAATAATTATGCCTTAGGTATTTATACCTCAATGATATTTCATTGTTAATTTATACTTAAAGTTTTACGTCAAACATATTGTACTTTGAATTATTTTTGCCGGTTTAACACAACCAAAGCTAAACTTGATACACTTACGCAAGAACTTTGAACTAAGAAGTCGGTTGACCTTGATGAATAGAAAATTCCATCATCAAAGTTCCATCATTTTAAACACTGTTTCAATAAAATTAAATTAATTCCAGAAGAAAATAACTTCCTGATTTCTTCGAAACTGAATACAGTGCTGATTTAACTTAACCGACAAAACGCATTTTTCTCAAATTGGGTTGAGTTTAGGCGAAAACTTATGAAGACAATACTTGCTTAAAACTTTAGAAGAATTAATATGGTCTAATTTGCTTTGCGAAATTCGGGCCCAAACTTTTACCCCAATATGGGTCATTTTGGCTTTTCTTAGTTAATCAAAAATCCCTTGTAAACAAATTAACATGAACAAATGGATTTCAACAACAAAATTTTGGTTAATATTTTATTTATGATTCAGTAGTTTTTGCTATATAATTATTTTTTGACGGACTTTTGCAATACTATTTGACGGCCTTTTGCATGTTTTTTTCTGCTCAAACTCCTTTATTTCAAAGAAAAATATAATGAGACTTACTGTGTGATAATAATAAAATTATCAAAATTTTTGAAAAACATGTTAGCATCCCATGCCTTACCACTAACACGACAGCGACAACAGTTTTGAAAAATACCACTTTTGATGAACTAAAGAAAACCAAAATGAGCAAATTTTCGGGTAAAATGTTGGTCCCGAATTTCGCAAAACAAATTACACCATACTAATTCTGCTAAAATTTTAAGCAAGTTTTGTCTTCATACGTTTTCCTCTAAACTCAACCCTAAAGAAAGAACTCCAATTTGAGAACAACGCGTTTTAAATTTCAAGTTCAACGCGTTTTATCTGGTTAATTTAAATCGGCACTGTATATCATTAAGTTTGATCTAGTTAAGCAATTAGTCTATCCAAGATGAATAGTATAGTTTCACTAAAGAACTTCCTGCTTCTCTAAATTTATCTTTTTTCAATTAATGATGTGAATGCTGTTGTTGATGTGAATGCAATTGTTGATGTGAACAGCACATTATCAGAAAACAAAGTTGACAACCATGAAGAAAGCAAGTTAATGAAAGATGTTTTTAAACTTCAAATTGAAAGTAAATCAAGAAAAAATAGGATGAACCACTTGGGAGAAAATCAATTTGATAACCACAAAAAGTTGAGAGCTCAAGAGCGCTAAAATAGTGAGAGTTTGCTCATTAAACTAAATCTTCCTTTGAATGCTTGCAGACTGGGCGCAACAGTTTGTACGCCCAGCAAGTAAAGAATCTCAATTGTTTTTTGAACGGCTGCGCAAATACGAAACAAAAATGCTCGTATCAGGGCGAGGCCCTGAGTGTTCCGCCTCTTAAGGTCTATCGAGCAGTAATAACATGGAAAAATTAAATGAAATAAAACAAAATGAAAAAAATGTATTCCTAAAATTTGAAATTTTTTATGAAAATCATTCCCTCACACGCCATATATAAAACAAAAGGATGGATTTCGCTCCTTGTAACAAATCAATTATGGCAAATAAGCTGCTTTCAATCAATTTGGAACAATTTCTAAGACGGTAACTCTCCGCTTACGCGTTAATAGCGCGAAATTTGTCGCGCGTTATTTGTCACAAATTGGCCGAAATGGCAACCTTTAAACCCCCGTAACTTTACGAAAAATGATTACAGTTAAAAAAATTTTTCAAGTTTGAGCTCAAGACAACAATACCTTTTGAATGATATAAAGTAGTTCCGTCAAAAATGGCTATTTAAAAAGTCGAAATTTGTCTGAAGAAAAAAACCCACCGCGAGCACAAACATTCCATTACTTTCGTACCGAAAGTCGGAACAAAAACCTTACAGCCAAGCCAAACTAAATGGGATTGCCCATTGTTACAAACAATTGTGAAATTTCTGCTTCGGTCAAATGAGGAGAAATTGCTACAAATTGTGTTAATTGTTGAGTCAACAAAAAAGATGAAAAACAACGTATTGAAAAAGAACGCAGTTATTCGAAAGTATCGTAAAACAAAAAAGTAGAGGGAAAATTTCAAAAGGGAAGGTAATTTTACAAGTTTGTTGCACTGTTAAAGTCGATAACAAAAATATGTTGAAAAAGACTTGAATTGAAAAGAATGCGGTTAAGCAAAACCTTCGTAAAACAAATAAAGTAGAAGGGATTTTCCGATGCAAAAAAGAATCACCCGAGAGCATGAAACATTATGGTAAACACTAAAGATTTTTTAGTGTTTTTGTTAAGAGAAATTTTTAGAAAAAAAACAAGAAAGTGACAAAAACTAATTAACTGAACGCTTGGGCATTTTTATCTTTTGGTCTCGTTCAAAAACTTGTTTAGTGGCCTTAAAAGAACTCAAATCACCTCAGCCGTTGGAGCTCACTCAACAAAAATATAAATTAAACACGATTTTGCTATTGAAACAAAAATAAACTAAATTTATTCCAACTTCTCAAATAACACCAGTGTAGAAGATTTTTTAGTGTTTTTGTTAAGAGAAATTTTTAGAAAAAAAACAAGAAAATGACAAAAACTAATTAACTGAACGCTTGGGCATTTTTATCTTTTGGTCTCGTTCAAAAACTTGTTTAGTGGCCTTAAAAGAACTCAAATCACCTCAGCCGTTGGAGCTCACTCAACAAAAATATAAATTAAACACGATTTTGCTATTGAAACAAAAATAAACTAAATTTATTCCAACTTCTCAAATAACACCAGTGTAGAAGATTTTTTAGTGTTTTTGTTAAGAGAAATTTTTAGAAAAAAAACAAGAAAATGACAAAAACTAATTAACTAAATGCTTGGGCTTTTTGTTAAGAGAAATTTTTTAGAAAATTTTTCCTGATTTCTCGCGCGCTTTTTACATGAATGTCTGGTCATTGAAGTGATATCTTTTTTCTTATTTCGTCTTTCTTATGACGTCTTTTTTATTTGAATACAAAAAACCGACCGTGCAGTTTCTTAAACTGTTTTCAAACAGGGTTGTGAATTAGCGACCTGATGTTTGAATAACGGATTTGTTTTCCGGGATTTTTTTTTCCAATTTAGTTCGTTCTTCTCCACGTTCAGAGATATGAGCCTGTGTTAAACCACAAGTATAATTTGCGTTTGTTTTTTTTGTATTTTTTCGGTTTTGCGTTTACTTTAACATTCAGTTTTAATTTTTTCAAATGTAGACTCAAAATAAGCAAGGCTTTTAAAGTAAGCTAGAGAACAAACAGATTAACAAAAGCAGACATCGCGGGATTTCATTTAAATACAGTCCATGTTGTTAGAAAAAATATCTCCCGTATATCATTAAAAACGTAGACTTTTTTTCACTAAAGATTGATAAGGTAACCTATTGCTAAAGCTGTAACCTAATGCTACCTGGTGGTAGGAAGTTTGGCTTGCACTGCCTTTTTTTCAAAATGTCTGGGTAAAATTGCATCGAGAAAAGCAGCTGAAGCTAAACAGAATGAGGACAAAAATTTAGTATTTATATAATACAAAACATAGATCAAAAAGTTGTCAAAGAGAAATCTGGAAACAGAATACATGTATAAAATCGAAATTTTCCGGACCGTTGGTTCATTTTTGTGCTCTGCCGTATACAAACCCCAGGCGGTTCAAACGTCAATTTTTTGAGCAAAATTTCAAAAATTGTAGAGATAAAAATTGTTTACTGGGTAATAGCTTAGAGCTGAGGAAAATAATGAAGGCTTGAAGAGAAACGCTCAAAACCAAGTCTTGCACTGATGTATTTTCTCAAACCAAACAGGGAGAGCCAAAGTCCGTATAAAGTCTGTTTTAGATTACTTGAGTGTTCTATACGATACAAGGGATTTTGGAAAAGAGCACGAGAGTCTATACCATCGAACAATAGCATGTTATAAGATGTTAAGCGTGAAATTCAAGGTGATGATTAATGAATCCATCCACAATTGTTTGAAATCGTTCGACAACGAAGTTCAAGTTACCAAATTATCTGAAGTTTTTGTGAAAAGCAATGTACTGCAAGCTTATTTTATAAAGTTGTTTCCAGGAAAAAGTTTTAAACAACAACAATAGAAAGGCAAAAAAGCCTTGTATAACAAATCACCATAAAAAAATATGTTGGAAATTTTTGTTAGTTATATAGTGTGTCTGAATATAGTATAAAATCTCAAAAAAAAGTAAAAATTCAAGTATGTTTTGCAAAAAGCCTCAAAATCAGCAAAAACAAAAGAAAAGAGATGCTATTAAAAAAACAGATCAGGTTTTCGAGTAGATGATGAACATTCAAGTGTATATTTTATCTGCTTTGTAGCAGTCCTTGAAAAAAAGCTAAGACAATTGATATCACATCGTAGCACAAAGATTATTAAAAATCGTTACAGTTTATTTTTTTGGTACCTATATTTCCTTGCGAGGCCAAATTTTTGTAGATCAAAGCAAAATTAAATACAGGAGGTATGCTAAAAACTCAGCAACAGTTTTTGAAAAATAATAAACTAAATAATCAAGCCAGTAAAAAGCTAAATACTCAAGTCGGAACAAAAACATTACAGCCAAGCCAAATTAAATGGGGTTGGCTATTGTTACAAACAATTGTGAAGTTTCTGCTTCGGTCAAATAAAGAGAAATTGCTACAAACTTGTTAAATTGTTAAGTCAACAAAAAGGATGAGAAACAACGAATTGGAAAAAACGCAGTTATTCGAAAGTGTCGTAAATCGTAAAACAAAAAAGAAGAGGGGAAAGTTTCAAAAGAGAAGTTATTTTTAGAAGTTTGTTCCACTGTTAAAAACAATAACAAAAGTATGTTGAAAAAGACTTGAATTGAAAAGAATGCGGTTAAGCAAAAGCTTCGTAAAACAAATAAAGTAGAAGGCATTTCCCGATGCAGAAAAGAATCACCCGAGAGCATGAAACCTTATGGTAAACACTAAAAAAAAAGAAAATGACAAAAACTAATTAACTGAATTCTTGGGCATTTTTATCTTTTGGTCTCGTTCAAAAACTTGTTTAGTGGCCTTAAAAGAACTCAAATCACCTCAGCCATTGGAGCTCACTCAACAAAATATAAATTAAACACGATTTTTCTATTGAAACAAAAATAAACTAAATTTATTCCAACTTCTCAAATAACACCAGTGTAGAAGATTTATTAGTGTTTTTGTTAAGAGAAATTTTTAGAAGTTTTTTCCTGATTTCTCGTGCGCTTTCTACATGAATGTGGTTTCTCAGACAAATGTCTGGTCATTGAAGTGATATCTTTTTTCTTATTTCGTCTTTCTTATCTTTTTTATTTGAATACAAAAAGCCGACCGTGCAGTTTCCTAAACTGTTTTCAAACAGGGTTGTGAATTAGCGACCTGATGTTTGAATAACAGATTTTTTTTCCGGCAATTTTTTTCTTTTCCAATTTAGTTTGTTCTTCTCCACGTTTAGAGATATGAGCCTGTGTTAAACCATAAGTATAATTTGCGTTATTTTTTATGTATTTTTTTTGGTTTCGCATTTATTTTAACATTCAATTTTAATTTTGTCAAATGTAGACTCAATATAAACAAGGCTTTTAAAGTAAGCTAGAGAACAAGCAGATTAACAAAATTAGACATCGCGGGAATTCATTTAAATGCAGTCCATGTTGTTAGAAAAAATATCATCCGTATATCATTAAAAACGTAGACTTACTTTCCTTAAAGATTGATAAGGTAACCTATTGCTAAAGCTGTAACCTAATGCTACTTGGTTGTAGAAAGTTTGACTTACACTGCCTTTTTTTCAAAATGTCTGGGTAAAATTGCAACGAGAAAAGCAGCTGAAGCTGAACAGAATGAGGACAAAAGATTGGTATTTATATAATACAAAACATAGATCAAAAACTCGTCAAAGTGAAATCTGGAAACGAAATACATGTAAAAAGCGAAGTTTTTTCGGACCGTTGGTTCATTTTTGCGCTCTGCCCTATACAAATCCCAGGTGATTCAAACGTCAATTTTTTGAGCAAAATTACAAAAATTGTAGTGCTAAAAATTGTTTGCTGGGTAATGGCCTAGAACTGAGGAAAACAATGAAGGCTATAAGAGAAATGCTCAAAACCAAGTCTTGCATTGATGTACTTTCTCAAACCGAACAAGGGGAGCCAAAGTCCGGTTATCGTCAATTTTAGATTACTAAAGTGTTCTATACGATACAAGGGATTTAGGAAAAGAGCATGAGAGTCTATACCACCGAACAATAGCATGGTATAAGATGTTAAACGTGAAATTCAAGGTGATGATTAATGAATGCATCCACAATTGTTTGCAATCGTTCGACAACGAAACTCAAGTTACCAAAATAAGTAAAGCTTTTATGAAAACCTATGTACTGCAAACTTATTTTATAAAGTTATTTCCAGGAAAAAATTTTAAGCAACAGAAAGGCAAAAAAGCATTGGATAACGAATCACAAAAAAATGTGTTCGAAAATTTTTTCTTAGACATATAGTGTGCCAGAATATAGTATAAAATCTCAAAAAATTAAAATTTCAAGTAAGTTTTGTAAAAAGCCACAAAATCAGCAAAAACAAATTGAAAGAGATGCTATTAAAGAAACAGATCAGGTTTTTGATTAGACGATGAACATGCAAGTGTATATTTCACCTGTTTTTCAGCACTCATTTAAAAAAACACAGAAAATTGATATCACATCGAAGCACAAAGATTATTTAAAATGTTACAGTTTATCTTTTTGGTACCTATATTTATTTGCGAGGCCAAATTTTTGTAGATAAAAGCAAAATTGAATAGAGTAGGTTCGCTAAAAAGTCAGCAACAGTTTTTGAAAAACAATAACCAGTCCTGTTAAAAACAATAACCAATCAAGCCAGTCCTGTTAAAGCTAAATCAGAAAAATATTGGAAATTTATGTTTTTTTTTCTAGATGGCCTGAAAATACAAAAAATGAATATTGTTCAAAAACAAGTTAAAAATGACAAACTAAAAACCGATATCATTGAAGCAGGCATTGAAAAAATCTATATTGAAGCAGATCTATATATAAAGAGCGATCAAATTCTTCAAGTAATTACACATGTAGGCGCAGTATGTGTTGCTAAGCAAAAGTGGAACAATTGATGCGATAGTTTTTTAAATTTAAACACTCCCTTAACGTTTCAAGTGAAAAAATTGTCAATGTGTTTGATTTGAATCTCAGTCGATTAAAACACAATGTATATTTTAGATTTGCTTGATTTATATCTGTTATGAGAAAGTGTGTGTTAATTGTGAAAGTTTATGTACACTGATGAACTAAAAAGACTAGCGTATGAATTTTTAAAGCCATAATTATCAAACAGAACTAAAAATTTGAGAATCAAAACATTTTGAGCACCCACTTAAACAAATTTGGCGTACAGAACGGATTTTTAATTTATAAACAGTCTTCATCATTGTTATTGTACACTGATTATACTGCAGTACAGCGTGTAGAAGAGAACAAAATCACCAAAAATCATCAAAAAGTTCTGAAGGGTGCCATCAATTAACTACTAGAAATTTATTGGAGGCCAAACAAAACAAAACAAAAAATCGTCTCAAAAAACAAAATCAGTAAAGGATCAAACACATACAAAACAAAATAAAAATTTTAGCAAGTAAAATATTTTAGATACCTGGTCAACTGTTTGGAAGAAAAATAAGGAAAAAAACATGTAGTATCAAAATCAAACTGAATTAAACAGACTTTACGGGATCCTTTGTCATTTTTGGAACTGTTTGAAAAAGAAAATCAATAAAAAAGTGTACGAAACATTATATATTAAAGCAATCAAGAAATAGAGCGTACGTGTTTATGCAAGTACAGATAAAAAACAAATCAATTATTTGAAAATGCAATAAATCGTTTCAAAAAAACTTACTATTTGAACAAACCAGTTCAGTTCATTCAACAAGTTAAAAGCCGAACAGGTTTACATGCAGTGAAGAAACTAAATGTTTTTGAACTACTGAAAGGATAAAGTGAACTGTTGAGAAATGAATGTTTTTCAAAGTTCAAAAGCAATAGTATCAGTTAGAACATCAGTTACTAAGAACACGACACGGAGACTGAAATGACAAAAACTTGTCCCTGATTGCAATGAGCATTCAAAAATTTCATTTTCGACTGGGATAAGTCGAAAATTTAACTGCATGTCCTCCTATAGCTCAAATTTCCTGAGTTTTCTACAACAAACTAGTCATTCTTCAACCACTTGTTTTCGGAGACTTATATTCAAGGTAATAAAGAACTGATTAATGAATTTTTTTGATAGACTCTGAGCTATGTATAATTTCTTGCTCGATTCTAAGTAGTGTATTAAATTAAAGTGTTATTAATCAAACATTTTTTAATGTATATTACTAAAAACAACCAATGAACCCAATCACAGCATGAAAACAGTATGAAGTATAATCTGGTTGGAATGCTGATTTTAATTATTTTACTTTTAGGAGCGAAGCATTTAAACATTGCCTCAAGCGACGATTTAAACTTAACAGTGTCAAACTCAGTCTCCAGAAGACCATAGAAAACTGATGTATGGCTTTTCCGAAACAAATTTAGTTACTCAGTTTCTGTAATTTAGGTTTTTCAAACCATCTTAATGTAATAAAGCAAATTACTTCGTGTTTATTGACGAGCCGGATTCTTATCCGATGTTTTTTAAGTTAAAAAATACACCCTAGACGAAATTGCACGAGCTGTTAAAAGCAATCGGATGTCTCAAACTTTTTGTGATGTATACTACAGTGCAATTTTCAAGTTAAACGGAGGGGAAAAAGCAGGATAAAAAGTTGATTGAACCTTTTCTTTGTAGTTTTATGAATAGTTCAACTTCATGTTAGGGTTAACTATGTTTGTTGGCAAAATCGACAAAAAATTCTAGTACGACCAGGCAACTACGACCAGGAAACACTGGTACCTGAAAATTTACACGAGGAAGTTTTCCAGTTGTACATATCTAAATGAGATAGATCCAATAATTTCAGCAGTATGAAACGTCTGCCGGATATTTTCTTAAAATCTGAAGCATAGGAATTCTACTTTCAAGTGTTTTTATATGAGCAAATAGAAAAATCATAACATTATGACCCTATGATAGACCATGAACAATTACAGTTTTCCATCACTGCCTGAGAAAATGTTTTTCGTGATCCACTTGAACATGCACCAACCGCTTTACACGAATGAGTTCGAATGGCTCCATGACATTCTACTCTATTCCGATCTACCCTGTGTTAATCTACCCTATACTATTCTATCCTATCTTCTAAACTACCCTATACCAGTCTCCTTATACCATTCTACACTAAAGCAATTCTACCCCATTTTTTTGAAGGTTCAGAAACAGAACTTTTCCGAACAAACCAAAACACTATTAAAAGTGATCAAAAAATAATTGCCGCACATCAACAAAATAACAAAGCAAAGTACAATTTGCTTATTGAAAATGAAAATGCGCTCAAAGCTTGAGCGAACAGAATTTTTAACCAGTTTTGCGATAGAAATGCATTGCGGTTATTTTTTACAAAAGTCATATCACACCAAGTCGACATAGTTTAGCGGATAATGCATGCATTTTAAAATCGAAAGATCAACAACTCACCAACTTTTAAAAGAAAATTGGAAAATGCAAAAAATTTTTTTGTTGATAACGAAAGGAGGAGTACTGGGGGCGGGGTGAGGGAGAAAGTAAAGTTTTTTTTTTGATATTGGCCTCCATCACTTCCCAAAAAACAGCCCTCGTCAGCCACAGTAACCTCAAAAAAGGTATGTTTCTTAAAAATTCTTTTGAATTCTTACAAAAAAAACTTTCGAAAAGTTTGATAAAACTAAACAAAATTAGGAAAGATTTAATTGAGCGAGAGATATCAAATATGTTGAAATTGAATCTTTGTTAAAATTTTTTCAAATGTTTTTTCATTTTTTTTTCTCATTGAAGTCCCTGTACTTCTTGCGACTGGGGTTGATGTTTCCCCGCCCTCACCCAACAATTTCAATATATTGAAATTTTGGTTGGCAGCATCCAAATTGATTTGCTGCAGAAAGATGTGAATTGATGGGTGGTTTCATTTAAAGAGAGCAGCAACGCCAAGATGCCCTCCTTCTACGGCATTTGTTTTCAATATCAATCCTGCAGCTGCTTCTTCAGAATGATTCCAAAGGTTTACTGGAAAAACGGGCAGCAAAAAATACTTTTGATGGATTCGCCTTTGATGTAGTTGCGTTGGAAGTATGAGGCTACCTCGTCAAGTTTTGAGTGATGTTGTTGTCGGATTAAACTTGTCTAACTTTTTTCGATCTACTCAACAACCAAATTGAAAGCTGCAGTGACTCTCTCAACTGGTACAAATTTTATAGCTGGAACTAGTCGCAACGATAAGTTGAGGTCGTGTTTAGTTTCATACAGTCGTTTTAGGCCCAATTATTTTTTTTCCGGTTGAACGCTAGACAAAACGTAAAGTAACAGCCCTTAATCAACGCTCCGGTATAATGGCTAGCAAAAACATTTTGTGCTGCACTTTCACAATTGATGCGAATGCGATGAGGCTCGAAGTTTTTGGTGATGGCTGATAAACCCTTCAGTAGTTTTTTTTACTGTGCTCTTTTTTGCTTTGCAAATCTAGCGAGCTGACTTTCAATGGTCTAAAGTTGATAGAATTAAATAGGGTAAACTTTGAATGTTCCATCATACAGCAAGACATCTTGATGTAAAATCAAATTCTGATTATTTTCGGGATCACCAAAAATCAGCACTCTTTCTGGATCTTCAATGACGCTATCGATGACGCGAAAATCCTCGTGATACTTCAGTATCACGAAATGTCTGACGACCCTTGAAAGAACTGTGGCTCTCTCATTTACCCACTGTCAGTTGAGAGCCCGATTAATCGCAGACCAGCAAGGAAGAGCTATTTAAATGGCTTCTTCTTCAGACACAGACTGAATGCATTTTGCTATAATGATGCTATTGACGGGAACTTGCTAAGTTTTTGTGTACTGTATTAATTTCTGCACGAGCAGCATTGTATCTGATCGACCAGGAATTACTTCGTAGATGAGTTCATTTCTACAGGAAATTAGATCGTTATCTCGGTTATTGCTGTCGTTTTTCATTTGTGAGAACACCCTCTTGAGAACTTCCCGTGAATGTTTCCATTCTGTGTTTCTTTCTTTTTGGTAAACTTGTAGCCATCGATTACAAGCGTTCACCTTTTCTGCTGCGATAGAACCCCAGAAATTTGACTGATTTTTGTAAATGTTATTCCGAGGAAAACTGATTGAATGAGGTAGTTTTTGCTTCAATTTTGTACGTGATATTGAATATTGGGACGTAAAATCTGTTAATTGAGACAATTTTCAGATTTTGAGGCTAAAATTGCGATTGAGTTTTTTTGAACAATTTTCTAAAGTGAGAGACTCAAAATTAGTCCGAAAATTTGCACTGAATTAAATAAAAAGTGATGTTGTCTTTCCGATTCTAATTAGCACTTTCAAAAATTACATTAAATATGCAGCAAATCAACAAAGGGTAATTTGGTATATAGGGCAGAATAGTATAGGTAGATTGGTTTAAGGTAGATTGGTATGTAGGGTATAGTGGCATAAGATAGAATGGTATAGGGTAGATTGGAATGGGGTAGATTGTCCTGCCACCTCTTGAACACTGAACATCACCGTACGTTTTCTCACGGCGGTAAAATCACTGCTGTCAACTTCTTTCCTCGTCCACAAAGCATAATTTGGTGGCAAGCTGAGGTGTATGTTTAAGAGAGTTGACTGTTACTTTTTCTGAAAGAGTTGGTCGGCTTTTCTAATCGGTGTTCCTCCTGGCGCCCAGGTTTTTCTTTGTCAAATTCATGCGTGATTGTATTATCGTAGCATGGGCTCGCACAGTAAACTGAGAACATGCAGTTTGGTTCGAAAACCCAAAAAGTGAACAAAAAAATGATAGTTTTGTAGATGCGCTTCAGATTTTAGAAATCCTTTCCCCAATTAAAATTTTGAAAATGAAAAATAAAAAAAGATCAAATTTCGATGATTTTAGCTGACAGTTTTTAAATATCAGCCTGACAAGTTTTCTGCCCATGCTACGGAGCGGCAAAAGCAGGAAAAATATCTATATTTGATCTTAAATTAGTTTTTCAGCAGCATGTTACTATCCTACTGTCAAAGCCGAACATTCCCTAATAAGTATTGCCATGAAAGATATCGAAAACGAAATAGCGAGGGGAAAAACCAAAATGATATAAAAATGCAGGAAAACTTTAGGAACCCAAAAAATCTTCTCAATTTGATATAATGAACGAATGACACGTTAGAAACAATGATTACGGGACAACCAGGCACAAACATTAAGAAATTTTTCCGATCATCTTGCCAAAATTGTTCTGGAGCTATTAACATCTTCAATAGGCACTATTCTTAGTAGCGGATTTGGGTGGGGGGCGCCCTTCCCTCAGGGATTCGACCCCCTGCCGACCCAATGGGTCCCCCCTTTATACTATTTTGAGGTATCCATATGTGGTGACGGACCATAAAAGTTTTCTAAAGGCGCCTTTGGCGCCAATCTATACTAATTTTGAGGGGGGAGCGCACGCCGCAAAAACGCAATTTTTTGGTCGAAATTTTCCAAAAAGTGCCTAAAAACGCCTTTTTGGCCTTTTTCAAAAATTTGCCGGCGCACAGAAAGTTTGGTCAAATTAGGGTCTTGGTCTTTATAGTGGTTTGGGAGAGCTCAGAAAATCAATTTGGTCGACCTTAAAAAAACAAGAAGTTAAAAAATTTAATGAAAATCTGCCTCCCCCTCGAGAAAATCCTAGATCCGCCCCTGATTATTCTGGAATATTTTCGTAAGCCAGCACTTCGGACAAGATCGATATTTGATTCAGTTTCGGGGCTAGACAGTGCCTGTGCCTGTCATTTTTCTGTGAACCATTTTGTTTATGTATTTTACGATGACTAAACTAAAAACTACAAACTTTCCTGTTCTTAAAAGAAGCCAAATTTCAGCTGGACATCCTACATAGTTTTTTTTGAATTGACCCGCAACAAATACAGGGAAATTGAACTTAAATTTCAAAGTTTAAATTGAATTATGCTCTCAAATAACTTGAAATATTTAAATTTTCAGCGCTTGATGCGCTTACTTGGAAAAACTATTTCTTCCAAGCTTTACAATATGTTGCAAACCACTTGGCGCTATAGACTTAATAGGAATATTTTGGTATTTCTTTTGATTTTTCCTTGCTTGCCCAGCTTGCTTTAAAAATTTTCAATTTTGAAAACCGATTTTCAGTTTTTGACAACCGATTTTCATTATGAAATAATTTGAATGGCTTTGCTTGACAGCTTATTACTTGACTTGTTTCAAAACTTATTTCCTGGCGGTCTAGCTAGATTATTAGGACTTTTGTCAAGCTTTTATCGCAATAAAAATTCCATTTCTTTTATCGCTTTTATCTCTTGGTGTGCTTGCAGGAAACATATTTTCTTGTGAACCGATTCGCGCTATGAAGTTATTTGAAACAACACTACAGCTCAGCTCCAGATAGACTCGATTGTTGATAAGCTTATATGGAAGCTTCAAATTTTTTTTCCGGATTGATTCGTTTATGAAATCAACGGCAAATTTCAGCTACTGGAAGACTCGCTTGAAAACTTTCAACTTTGTGCGAACAGATTTGCGCGAAGAAATAACATTAGTTTTTAAATAAATCATTTTATTGATGAACTTGCATAACCACGACTAACTTTCTACAAAACGAATTAAGCTATGAAACAACCTGAAGTTATTGTTCCGACTTTCAATACGAAAGTAAAGGAATATTTGTGCTCGGGTGGTTTTTTTTTCAGACAAATTTCGACTTTTTAACTAGCCATTTTTGACGGAATGTTTTTATATCATTCGAAAGGTATTGTTGTCCTGAGCTCATTTTTGAAAAAATATTTTACTTGTGATCAATTTTCGTAAAGTTACAGGTTTTTAAATGTTGCCAATTTGGCCTATTTGGGACAATTAACGCGCGATATATTTCGCGCTATTAACGCGTAAGCAGAGAGTTAATCCGTCTTAGAAATTGTTCCAAATTGGTTGAAAGGAGCTTTTTTGCCATAATTGATTTAATACAAGGAGCGAAATCTATTTTTTTGCACTTTACATGGCGTGTGGGGGAATGATTTTCATAAAAAATTTCAAATTTTAGAAAAAAAATTTCATTTTGTTTTATTTCATAAAATTTTTAAATGTTATTACTGCTCCATAAACCTTAAAAGGCACTCAGAACATTCAAGGCTTCTCCCTGATATGAGCAGTCTTGTTTATAACTTCATAGCTTGATGAGTTTGCTTTAAGAATTTTAATATTTTCGAGCCGATTCTCGCCAAAATTTTTCTTTTGGAAGTTCAGTCCCCTCCTCTAGAAAACTATGCCCGCATCTACTTAGTGGGAGACAGTTTAATACATGGTTATTAAATTTTGCATATCTCCCAGCTAATACGTTTTTTGAACTCAGTGACATCTCGATGCTTAAAAAGAAGCAATTTAACCTTTATTTACAGACTTTAACATTTATGTCTTCAAGAAAGCATTTTTTTCATCGTATTGGTACTAAATCGTCGATTAAAACGCCAGTTAAAAACAAAAAAGATTAAGCAATGTAGACTTGTTATGATTACGGTTAGCATAAAAACGGATATTGAGCAATGGCAACAATAAAACTAACTTACCGAATTTAAGCGTTCAAAATTTATGAACCAAAGACTAAATTATTTATTCAGTATTTATCACAAACGCGTTGTATTGTACACAGCTAATTTTGTTGTTGCGTCTCTTTAACGGAGAGAGTTCGTAATTGAAAGACATAATCATCAAATGCTTGACCCAGATTAAGTTTCAGATAGTTGAAGGTATTCTTCACTAAGTACTATAGGGGGAAATAGTTTGAAAGATCCCAATTGTTAGTAAAATCCAATATAAAACAGTAATATTGTCAAAAGCGATTCAATTTTGTTCTCAGCCATCAAAATTGTTTTTGACAAATTTAAGTGATCAGAAAAACAAATTAATCATTAGTCGATGTTATGGCAAACCTAAGAAAACACAAAAAATTTTCAGACTGGTTCCATCACTGACCACGTTGCTTGTAAATACAAGTTAATGTGAAAATCGAAACTATAGCTGAGAAAAATTTAGAAAAGATTCATTGAACGCAATCAATGTACGCGGAAAAATCTGACTTGTTTTCACTTTTTCAATAAAATAAACTCAATTTGAGAAAACTGGACCAATAGGTAAATTTTTCATTTCGTTCAGAAACCTGAAGATTATAATCCACTTTCAAAAATAGAAATCGATCATGTTTTTCTGAACTTTACCTTTTTTCCCTTCGATAATGGAGTTAGCCTTTTTTTTTAACAAAGGAACAAAAGTGAACTACAAAAATTTTTAAGTGAAACCGCGAAAAATCAAATTTGCTGAAAACAAAAAAATCACTAAGAAATATATAAGTGCCTTCTTTACGTTCATTGAGTCTACAAAATATTTCCTGTAAAAACGAGTCGCATCATTAATTCACTTCTGCATCCGGTCGACCGGAAATATTATAATTCCAAGTAAAAATTCATCAAAATTTTCTGCAGTTACATGTTTAGGTTCGAAGGGAGGAAATGATGCCTCGTTACAAATGCTGTTAGTTTTCACGAAAAAAGAAAGAAATTACTTCGAAATATAACTGCCCGTTGATTGCTCATAGTCACGCATGTGCAGTAGATTGTTTTTATTAGCTCAGTTGGTGCTAGCCACGGGACTTCGAAGTCTCCGAAGTATGTCAATGTTTTCCTGCATTTTGTTCATGTCAATTTCAATCTCTTTGAGCTCGCCATTTCTTATCGATCATTTTCACGACAGCATTCGATAGGCATGTTCGGTCTTGACAGTAGGATATCAAGACACTTCTGGAAAAACCAATCCGATTCCAGGCGAGAGAGTTTTCCTGCTTTAACTGCTCGGAAGCATTGGAAGGCAGTTCGTCCGGGTGATATTGAAGGGCTTTCCTCCTGAAGCACTTCATAACGTCATCGTCTCTGATTTCCCTGAAGTTTCGATTAGGAAGGGGGACTTCTAAGATCAGAAGCGCGTTTAAGATCACATCGGTCTTTTGTTCATCCTCTGGTTTTGTGAACCAACCTAATTTTACGCTAACTGTAGCAGTGGTCACTGCTGCAACGGCACCACCTATCATGGACCCAATTAACCAAAAAATATTTGAAGTACGAGGGGTGCTGCCTGTCCGAATACCCAATGCAATTCCCAATGCCGCACATACGGTCCCAGCTAAACCTGCAGCAGAACCTACCCATAAGTTTCGTTTTGCGTGTAAAGCAAACTCAATAGCGCTGATTTGGTCGCGATAAAAAGCCACGCTGTCCACTCCAATATTTGTAAAATGCCATTGCCAGGCCCCGGGCATTCCACTTAATAATATGTCGAATTTACTTCTGCTTGGAACTCGACTGTGAATACGTGTTCCGCATTCGTCAGAGGATCTCATGAGTTCTTCCCTGTGTACCTTTGCAATTTTGTGATCTTTGATTTCGTTGATGTGAAACATCTGAGAGCAAGATTTGTGAAAATAGAACTCCAACGTGCTAGGATCCTCCTTACAAGTTCGACAGAGGACGATAGCTTGAGAAGTTTTGGCCAGCGAATCTGTTTCTTCGCAGTTTGGTGCCCCACATGTATTAGGACATACACTGTCGAACTTATAAATAAGCCCTTCTTTACTCCCTGCAAACTTCCTGTGATCCTTTTTTTCAATCAAAATTTGGGACTCCGGAAAATAGACAAAACCTTGAAAATTAGTTTTGATGAGCTCAATGTAGGCTTCAAGCGAATGATTTTTTATTATGTCGAGCGAATTATCGGCTGTGTACTCGATAGCCGGTTGCAGAACTCTTTCGACAAAATTCGGATTATTGTATAAATTTTCAACACGTACCTCTGAATCAGCTCGTACCTCTGAAGGCTCGTACCTCTGACTCGTACCTCTGAAGGCTCGTACCTCAGGCTCGTACCTCTGAATCAGCAAAAATTGTCCTATCGGAACGTAAGCTAACTCTTGAAATCTAGTGAAATCTTCCTGTAAGCTAGAGAGTTGATTTTAAAATCGTCATTTCTCGATGTACATTATCAACTACGTTTTCATCTGACTTTCTTGCTGCTACTTTGAGGCAAGTCTCAAAAAGCGTTGTGGCTTTTCGAATTTGAGCCTCGACATTTCGGGCAAGCTGTTGAGTCTGCTGCAAAGTTTTGAAGACGTGCCCTACTGATAGGACTATCGGTACAACATCATTTACAGAAGCAAAACTGAAAACATTTCTGGTGAAATTCTTGTCGGATAAATATTTCTCGAATTCGTAGTTGCCTAACAATGGCGCTCCAAATGTCATATTGACAACGTTTTCGGAATTGACAAACGGCTCCTTGTCTTGCGAAAGGGTTTGGAGTATGTTGAAATGGACCAAAGTAGATACAGCTCCACCCAGAGAATGTCCACATGTTAGTATGTGGTCGACTTTGTTGATGTAAGCTATTTCAAATAAACTCTCCAAGGTGATTTTTTTCATTCGTTCTAGAAAACCTCCGTGAATTTTCCCACCAAATCTATCGTCAGATTGAAATTCGAAGTTGAAGTCAGTTTGAATGTCATCCAAGGTCTCAGATCCTCTGAATGCAATGATTAGCGTTCCTTTTCTCTTCGTAGGATTTTCTGAGTCCGAAACAAATATAGAAGCAGCTTGGTTTTCAAAATACGCATTTGCCGCAATTAGTCGAGTTATTCCGTGGAATTGTTTAGTTTCTTGAAGATACTCTAAAGGCTTATCTTGGTAACACGACATGGCACTGAACAGAGCAGTTTGAACCATTTGTTTGTCCTCCCATTTCTCCGCTTCAATTTGTTTGTCCTCCCATTTCTCCGCTTCAATTTGTTTGTCCTCCCATTTCTCCGCTTCAATTTGTTTGTCCTCCCATTTCTCCGCTTCAATTTGTTTGTCCTCCCATTTCTCCGCTTCAATTTGTTTGTCCTCCCATTTCTCCGCTTCAATTTGTTTGTCCTCCCATTTCTCCGCTTCATTCACCCATAAGTAGGATTTCCCGGCAACCAATGGAGTGTTTTCAGTAGTTATTGGAACTCTATTATTATCATCATCTGTTACATCATAGAGAACCTGAGGTATCCGGTCAACTTTGAAAGCGCGAGCGATTTCATCCAGGACGTTTTGATCATTTTTGAACCATTTTAGGTTCGGACCGATTTCGTCGAGAAAAACAAAGATACGTGCCATTTTGCGATACCTATGATTATGCAAATACTGACTTAACTCAGAGAATACAGAAAATAAACAATCAGCAGCTTTTTTATAAACAACGAAGAAAAACGATATAACGTTTTAATGAAATCATAAGATACCAGACTGGTTTACCAACGAATTAACAGAGAGTTTGCAAAAACTAGCTTAAATCTTCAAGCTGACTTCGAGTTGTTTGTTTTGGATTTTCAAAATAAATCACACACCCAACTAATTCTGAACGTGCTTTTTACTTAATGAGAATAAAACTATTAGACTTGTTCAGCATCTAGAAAAATAATGTCCACGCAAGCATAAAGCAGTTTTCACGTTATTTTGACGCCAGATATTCATATGATAAGTAAACTACTCGACCAGGTTTTCTAACTATTTCCCACCTATTGCAAAAGAGGTCCCTCGACAGGCAAAAAATCAGTAGGAAACGCACTTCCAGCATCATTAATTTGAGCATATCTTATGGAATAAATCTTGGTACTTTTTCAGCGGATAACCTACAAGACCCCCGAGAGATATTCAAGGAGCAAGAAAACTTTGCTTTTTAAATTTTAAACAGATCTGGCGAGTGAACACTTCAAGGGGAAACAAAAAAGGGAAAATTCCAATTTCTAAGTTAAATTGACAGCGACTATTGCATAATACAAAGACGAGCAGTATTCATAATTCAAACACAAACAGTATTCAAACACATTCAAAAGAATCAGCATAGTTAAATGATTCAATTACAAAAATTTCACGCCGCCTTCACAAGAAAGTGACATGACTTCAATTAGAGTTCAAGTTAGTTTTTAGGTTTGAGTCTTTCAGTTTGCTTGATGGCTAACTTGCAATAAAGTCGTAGCCAAATCCAACAATTGCAGATACTCATTCGCTCCTTGGTTCAATCGATGGTCAACCACGCCAATACGATCGAAAATCTTCGCTTTTTCAATATCGGTATAAAACGGATCCGACAGAATCTTTCTCGCCACTTGCCCTAACACCTGATTGGCTGGATATCCATCGAGAATTACATCATTCACAATCGTTTGCAATTGCGTAATCTTGGACTGTTTCGTGGCAGATATAAAAGTCTCGATTACGTCATCTGGAACCACTCCTGCCAATTCGGAAATAGTTTCAACAGTAATTTCATCCGCAAAACGTGAAGCACTTTGCAACAACGTGATCGACTTTCGCATATCTCCTTCAATTACCCGAATTAACTCTTTGTAAACTTCAGGGCCCGCGACTTTTATATGCTTCTCGCTTTCGGCTATTTGCTCCAATCGTCTAGTCATAACACCTTCGGGTAAACTTTCGAATCTGAACTTCATACAACGTGAAGTTATGGGGTCAATTATCCTGCTGACGTAATTACAAATCAAACAAAATCGTGTATTTTTGCACTGTTTTTCCATCGTTCGTCTTAACGCACTTTGCGCCGCAGTTGTCATTGAATCGGCTTCGTCTAAAATCACAAGTTTGAAAGCCGGTGCGAATTTTCCATCATTTCTCAACGTAGAAGAGCAGGCCAGTTGCGAGAAAGTTTTGACCTTTTCTCGAACAACTTGAATTCCTCGTTCGTCCGAAGCGTTCAGTTCCAAAACTCTCTCTTTATACAAGCTTCCAAACATTTGTCTTGCCACTGCCAGAATTGCCGATGTTTTGCCAGTTCCTGGTTTGCCGTAGAATAGAAGATTCGGGAAACCAGCCGGATTTTGAATCAGGTTTTTCAAAACCTATAAACCATCATAACAGTGAGCTATTGCGTAAGCCAAGTATTGTCCATTTTTATTCCCCCATGTCAAATTACAGCAATGCTTTTTTAATAACACAGCAAATTACCAAGTGAAGTTTTTTGCCTCTCAAAATGAAACATTATTTTATACACAGCAAGTAAAATCTTCAATTATGATAGGCTGAAAACCAAATTTTCAGGAACGTGAACAGTCTCCCTCCCTCTTAAATTAAGGTAAGCTTTGTTTCCTCAATTGAGAGAGGGGGCTATTAAATTAACTTGATCCCATTCAATTTCTGGGAATTCTTAAAAAAAACTTTTGAATCTCTAGAACCATCCAGATGAAAACTGAGGGGTGAACCCCTTGGACAATTGTCCCAAAGCCTATACTACTAATACGAGTACTAACCTTGACCGCTTCTTCCTGATGGGCGATGTCATCAATGGTCTTTGGTCTGTACTTCTCCACCCATGGTTTCTCAGTTGCAGTTGAAGACTGGTTTGAACTCTTCAAAAAAAGGGCCTTAGACGAAGACGGATCGCCACTTGACTCAGCTAGGGCTATTTTGTCCTTGTTAGTTTGGTAGCCGGTTAAGAATCCTTGCATTTTGGGCGAATATTGGATGATCAAAAATGTCTGAAAAACAAAGGCACCGGATTATGGAGTCTTAAATCTTCAGCTTCATAACTGACTTTTATTTACAAGTACAAAGATCTGAGCAGTTTTATTGCCCACTAAAACTGCTCGCTGAAAAAATTCAGTTGATTATGAAATATAATGAACAAAAAAACGAAATGACTACTTAAAGAGTAGCGTGAAAAAATTAAGACGATCAGATATTTCAATTAATATCAAAGAAATATCAATGATAAAATCTACATTATTTCGTTTCTTAACATTTGCTTTCACGCATTACTTCTTTTTCTTCGACTTCGATTTTTTCGCTTTCTGGATATTGCCGCCTCCTCCGCCTTTTCCCTCTTTCCTCGCTTTTCGCTCTTGATAACGTCTCTGATCAAACTCCATTCGTCGCGCTTTCTTTCGTCTCAATTTCGCCACTTGATCTGTAGTTTTCAATTCACTTTGAGCATTCGGATTATTCGCTTCGCTGTGTGAAGATTTAACAAATGCTTCGAAATTCTGATTTGAAGCATTTTTCGAGCCTTTGTTATTTTTCAACCATGCATCGTATCTTCCTGTTTTGAAAGAAGCATTAATTTTAGCGCCACTTTCAGTAGTAATTTTCTTCGTATTCTCACTTAACCCTTTATACCTTTTCAACTTTCGGTCCCATACTTTCTGCGCGCGTTTTTCAGACAACTTTTTTTCGTCGTCAACGATAATGTCAAAAGCGGAGCTTCTAATTTCTTTCTCAAATTGACTAATTTCAAGACCCTTTTCGAAATGCTGGGTTGTTGAGTTATAAGGAATAAAGCCTTTTGAAACTTTTTCATTGTCATGTTTTATCTTTTCTGCAACTTTTCGTGCCTTTTTAGCTGCAAAATCTTCAATACTTTCACCATTTCGCTTTCTTGAGTTTTGCATTACTTGATACGCGTTCATATTTCTCGTCGGGTTAACTTCAAAAATAGTTTTCTGAGACTTGTAATTTTTGATACTGTTCAGAAAATCTTGAACATTTGTATCTGTATTCTTCAGCCTCAAAAATGGATGAATTTGTAAATTCTCCAAGTTTAATTCTTTCGCTCTTTTTGAACTTTCGTGACATGACGAAGGACATGTTTTAGCATACTGAATCAGACTTCGTTCTGCTGTTTCGCGCAATGAAACTATGTCTGCGTCATCCACGCTGGCTAGATTGTTCATTTTGTCCAAATAATCGGCAACCACACCTTGTAGTGAAAGATTACAATAGTAAGTATATCTGTTAAGATCCAGAAAAATCTGGTTGAAATGATACTTATTAGGGGACATTTCGATTAAGAAGAATTGGGTAAACAAGTGATCCATGTCTCTGGAATTTGAAAAGCTAACATAGCCAGCAGACAGTAAGTGATACGCAAGTGAACCAAAAAAAAAACTCAAGTGAACCAAAAAATACTTATTTTTTGAAAAAATCTTACATTTCGAATTTCATCTTACATTTCGAATTTCCTGTTTACAAAAGAAATGAACTGAACTTAACAAGAAATCAAAAATCACACCCCGAGAAAGTAAATTTCAGCCTGAACAAATGTTAAAAGTTTTCTCAAAAAAAGCATGGCAAGCTATGTAAGAGCCTGAATTACGAACCTCGACTCTTAAATAATTTTACCGTTCACCACACCACTGCAAAACACATGGTACCCAAACAGTTCATTTTACAAATGATACTAAGCATTGACACCATTGGAGAACTTAAACCCACTCTCTTAACTGAATGCATCCACGTTTTTGCTCCATTTACTTTTTCGTTATTGGAAGTTGCCTCATTTTAGCAAATGAATTTGAATTGAACTAAAAAGCTAATCAAAGGTAAAACCGTTAAAATTAAAAGTGAGGGTTATCAAATTTCCTGGCAAAATATTTTCCTGGCAAAATATTTTCAGATTAAGTGTTTCACTTACAGTTTTTATCAATTGAGATGAAAGGGCAGCAATTGACTCAAAAACAAAAAACCAAACATGGCATCAAAAAACGTTCCTTGAAATTTATATATATCTTATATGCAACGACGAATCATTTTACAGAAATTACTCACTCAAAATCTTATCAAACTATCGCAGTAAAACTCAACGCAGTCGAAATCGACACTAAAAAAATTGAAAAAGCCAAATAAAAAAGACTAGCGCATGACTCGCACCTACGGTGCTACAATTAGATCTACTAACATACCTATTGCAACTGTGAAGATGAACTGGGCTCATGTATCAGGCGTTTCTTCTTCTTCGAAAAAACGCCACATCTCGGAAAAGGATTTGAGCAGTCAAACTTAGCAACGCCGAATGTGCAACGCCAGATCGCGGAAATCAAAAGGATTCGAGCAGTCAAATTTGGAAGGAAGAACTGCAACCCCTGGGTGTACCTTGACTGCATACCACCATAATGTTGAGAATTTCAAGTTTTACTATTATTGTTTATATGTGAGTATTTTGAAAAACAAAAAGTTCAAAAAATCATAGAAAACGCCATGCTCGAAAACCAAAATGATTTGAGTAGTCATACTTGGAGGCCAGATTTTCAACCCTTGAGTGTTCCCTGATAGCACCCCACTATAGAGTTAAAAAATTCAAGTTCGGTTAATTTTTTAAATCTAGGTTTTTTGAAAAAAAAAAAATGAAAAATCATTAAAAACGCCATAAAAAAGAAAAATCATTAAAAACCGCCATATCTCGAAAACCATCAAGATTTGAGCAGTCATACTTGGGCGCCAGATTTAAAATTTCTGAGTGTACCCTGACAACACCCCCATTACAGGGTTGATAATTTCAAGATTGGTTAGTTTTTTTTAAATGAAAGAATCATAAAAAACGCCATATCTCGTAAAGCGAAAGGATTTGAGTAGTCATACTTGGACAACCCCTGAATGTACATTGACAGCAAATCACTGAAGGGTTGAACATTTCAAGTTTGGTTATTATTTTTATATCTAAGTTTAAATGAAAATTTCATAAGGATTTGCGCAATCATACTCGGACGGTAGCTTTACAACCCCTGAGTGAACCCTGATAGCTCCACACTATAAGGCTGAGAAAGTTCGGTTAGCTTTTTATATCTAAAATTTTGAAAAAAAAAGAAAAACATTAAAGAAAACGCAATATCTCGAATGCCAACAGGATTTGAGCAATCATACTTGGACAAAAGATTTGCAACTCCTCAATTTATAACAAGGCCGTACCCCACTATAGGACTGATAATTTCAAATTCGGTTAGTTTTTTCATATATCAATTTTATGAAAAAAGTATATAAAAATAAAAAAACGCCATATCTCGAAAACCAAAAGGAAGTACAGCCTTTGAGTCTGCCCTGATACCACTGATAGGATTGAAAAATTAAAATTAAATAAATAAATTGTGAAACAAAAACATTGATAGTTTTACCTTGCGAATAAAGGAAAAAATGTTAAAGCATTCCAGCTCCCACAGATTTTGAAACGCTGACTTGAGTAAACTTTTCAACCCTTGCAATTTTTTGGCCTTTTAACATACCAACATAGAGTCTTCTTAAACATGTGCCAAATGACATTTCTTAAGCGTTTTAATATACGATATAGCTAAGACGTGAAAAACACCTTCGTTAAACATGCAAAAAATTAAGACGTTGAAAAAAATTAAACATGCAAACAGAGTTCTCCTAATTGGCGTTTCATTTGACACATGTTTAAGAAGTCCCTATGTTGACATGTTTAGGAGAACTCTGTGTCAAATGAAACGCCAATTAAAGAATAGATAGATATGACACAGAGGCGAAGTTTCACTTCGCATACTCGAACGAAAATATGGCCGATAACGCTACTCGGAAAAACTGAATGAGTAGAACTTTGAGTCAAAAAAATTCTCAAGTGACGAACGCCAATTATGAGTCTACATAATTGCTAAGTGACGCAAGCCAATTAAAATGCCTCAATTTGAAGAGCGGCCAAATTTACCAACTAACATGCTTCAGTTTGTAGAGCGGGCGCATTTTAGCTAGTATACGAAAAAGTTCATTAAAAACATCCAACCCTGCCCACGTTTGAACCCTGTTATTTTTTTGCTGATCTCCTACCATACATCTACGCTACAGATCCATTATATTTTGAAGCTTAAGTGATATTTGTAATATACTAGTCTGTGTTAATATCCTTAGCATTGGCTGTACTTAATAGCTGGTTATTGTTCAAAAAGAACACATTTTGTCGCAACAATATTTGTTTCGCGACAATATTGGCGACTTAGGTCGGAAAAAAAAGAGTTCATACTATAACACAAGCTTTGCTTGTGAATAAAAAGATTTGTCTCGAGTTACTATAACGCAGTTAACTTTGAGGAAACAAAAACAGTTACCATCCACAAACCAGCCTTAAGAAACTAATATCGAGCGGTAAATGAGACGACATAAAGACGCTCCTCGAACCGACAAAAAACTTAATCGTCATAGAAATTTTGAGCTAAAAAACGTTGAAACTACATCCAAGCTCAATTAACCTTAACTATCAATTTTGCACCTCAAACGAAAAACACGAGATGACTAAGGACGATATAATATAGGCCACATTTTTTGAACATTACGAGCAAAGGGAAATAAAAAAATATTGAAAGTCCAAATGAGAGTCGAACTGCCATCCGAAGGCAGATAAGTCTCAGATGTTACCTCAACGCCAACTGTGCAAATTAACACACATAAAATTTAATATAAAAAATATCGCTTAGATACACTAACCTGGTGACGGTCGAATTCTGTTTAAATTCCGAATTTCCCCTGAGCCGCTTATAATCATTTTTTCGCATTACGCGCATTAATTTCGAAACTCTGAGTAATCTACTTAAACTACAATCTATTTCGCCGATTACGAAAAATAAGAAGCAGTAAGACCTACAGGAAACTAGTATTGTAATCTATCGCTGTATCGCATTTACTTTTATTAACACCACCGAGCAATCCATCTTCATCATCAGTACTTTTTACTTCAGCTAAACTTATTTCCCGTCCCAAAAACAAATGCACGTCCACATAGTACGACAAATCTTCTGAAGTTACAAAACTGATCGCGAGTCCAGGCCGACCTGATCGCGCAACCCTTCCTACTCTGTGAACAAATAACTTCGGTGAACATGGAAAGTTGAAATTGATCACGTTATCCAAAATTGGTATATCTATTCCTCGTGCTGCTATATCTGTAACGAGTAAAATATTGCAAATTCTAGCTCGGTTTGAGAATTTTTCAATATTTTCTGTCCTCGCTTCTTGGTCTAACGAGCTGTATATAAACGTGCTTTCAACACTCATTCTAGTCAATAACTCATGCACGTACTCAACATAATGTCTAGTCGGTAGAAAAACAGCCGTTTTATCTTTACTGTCTAGTTTTTCGCCCAAAAGGTAAAGCAAAAGCGGGATTTTCTCGATACTTCTTAAGCTGATGTAGTTTAATTTCAGCTGTTCGCTTAGTTTTTCATCTTTATCGAGTCGGATCAAAACCGGGTCATGCAAGCCAATTCTTAAGAACTCCGTTAATGTTTGAGGCAATGTCGCTGAAAATAGAAGTGTTTGTCGTTGAACCCCAATTTGTTTGGAAATCAGTTTTATCTGGTCACAGAAACCCAATTCAAATAAGCGATCCGCTTCATCTAGGACAAAATGTTTGACATTGTTCAATTTCAGATCCATTTCAACGAGGACGTGATTCAAACGTCCAGGAGTAGCAATTATAATATCTGGATGACTATGTATTGATTCGAAGTTCTTATCGAGGCTGCTGCCACCGATAATTACACTGGATCTGAGTCCGGTGTATTTTGCCAGTTCTTTGAAAAACTGGTGTGTTTGCATTGCTAGTTCTCGAGTTGGCGAGAGGATCAAAGCTCGGGCACCGCTGACTGTGTTGTGCTCCTTCAAGCTTAAAGAACAGAGATTATTATCAGTTACACATTTGCAACATATTTTGTTCGACAAGAAGTATCGGTTAAGGAAATCTAGAATTCGTTGACCACAAAAAATTTAAACTTCAAAACACTACAATGAACCTAAATGGCTCAAAAAACCAAAAGATTATCAATTATAATAGTTTTGAACGCAAAATGGCTTTAATCTATGTCCTTATCTGAATACCATTTTTCAAAAAAAGGCAACCTGGAGTTTGAAAACGAATGCTATAAAACCTGAGCTATAAGCAGTTCAAATTTCAAATCAGTTAACATATAAACTACTGAAAAAATAGCAAGACCGCACCGCCTAAACACGTGTCTACACAAGGAAACATTGGCATATAACAAGAAAACATAGCCAATAGAAAGTTGAAAAAGTATCAATCGAAAAAAAAGATAACTTACTGACTGTCATGAGTATCATGAGTATCATATCTAAGAACTTTTGAAATTTGTCTAAAATCTGTTAACAAATTGCATTGTGAGTGTTTTTTGAATGAAACCTCCTATGAAACTCACAAGAAGTTCTAGTGCTAAATTACTTTCGGAACCTTTTTGTAAGTGGAAAATTCAAACATTCTCGATACGGTATTAGAGCGTGCTAGTTGTATACCCTAAAACTGCTGCCCGTACAAATTGAAAAAAAAAAGTTATTTTAAGGAAATACCACGTTTTTATTTCAAACTTGGGAATTCGCTAGATACATTATGAGCTTAGATAACTTTAAAAATCTCTCATCGGTTAAATACTGCAGGACACTCTCAGTGAGAGAAGTTGCAATTTCTGTGGAAAATAATGACCTTCCAATACAAATTTTATTCAAAAAAAAATTCAAAAAATTTAGCACAATTTTATCGAAAAAAAAACCGATCACATCATCTTATAAAGAAAACAGCAATGCAAAAGCAAGCGACACAGAGAATTGGACACCAGATTGCCTCAAGTTTTGAAATATATTTAAGGAAACTTTTTTGTTATGAAAAATCGAGGCTCAAGAAAATATTTTTTTTTCATTTATTTTATTTTTTTAGTTTATACCTTATTATTTCTGCATTTAGGAGCAGACGCTCAGTGGAACATATGATCCCCTTGTCGGTCCTCTCTAAGTCTCAGACTATGATTCTCTAATGGTAGGTTTTTTATGTTATTTACATTCTTTCTTTCGTAAGTGTCGACCGACTCAAGGCAACCAAAATAAACGTATTTTTGTTGTTCAATCTCTCCGTGGTTGAGAATTTTATGAATGACATTTTTCAAAGACGTTTTCATTCAACAAACCCAATTGGAAAAACCTGGGTCAATGGATAAATGTTCCTACCGCTTTCATTCACGTTTTTTGCACCATCTGGACTTTCGTAATTAGAAAGCGAATTCGCCACTCTTTTAACAAATGACTTCGAAATGAAAAGCAATCAAAGGTCAAGCTGCCAAATCAATCAAATTTGAGCGTGACAAATTCAACTGAAAAAAAAAATGATTAAAAAACCATACGAACTAAATAAGTGTCTTCACTTCGTTCATTGACACTTAATAAAAATAAATATTAGGTCAATTTTGAGTTTTTTCCAAATTTGTGTCGTTTTTTTTTGTGCGTGGTGTGATGAGATAGAACACTGCTCGAACGAGTAGAACATTCGCAACTAAAAAAAAACAATCGGCAACAACTTTCTGCAAAAAATGCACGAAAAAAACTTCAGGACAATTTTTTGAATTTCCAATAACAATTTAAGGCACCTGATTTTGCGTGAAATCAAAATAAAAAAAACTAGAACCAATCTAATACGTAGGACTCTAAAACTCTCTAAATACGTAGGAATCACCTGTGCAATATCGGGAGCAGGAAACAGGCCGTCTTTCCACTGCCCGTTCTAGCCATAGCCACCACATCCTTTCCCTCCATTATAATAGGAATACACTTCCTCTGAATGGGGGTGGGGTTGTTGTAGCCTTTCCTGACCACACCTTTCAACACTGGGTCGTCCAGACCGAAGTTGCTGAAGCCGGAAGCTGTGAGATAGTTGGATTTCTTCTTTCCCATTATTATCACAAAATTTATCTGAAAACCCACATTAAACTGGAGTAAATCATATAATACGCTCAAAATCTATGAAAAAAGTCCGTTTGGAATTCCTAATAATTGGGTTTAGATCCTATAATATGGGTCCTAAAATTATGGGTTTGGATGGAATAACAAAAACATAATTAAATATGCACTCAAATAATACGCTCAAAACGAAAACGTAACAGTCGTATATCAAAAACCAAAAAGACAATTAGTTACCTAATGATTCTTCGACAGTTAATTTGGAAACTACTAAGTTAAAATAAAGTTTAGTGTACAAAATATAACCAGCGAAAAGTCAGTTAAATTGACTCAACACAAAACGTCGCATGTGCTTGGTGAAATAGATTGAATTCAGGAGTAAATTATCGGCGCATGGGCTAAATCTCTCCAAGGAAACCATTAGTGATTTTAGAACTATTACTCTCAGGCTTGTACTGTTAAAAACGGAACAATCAGCGGAGCAAAATCTATTGGCTCAACTTTAACTTTAAACCATTCATCAATCAACAACTAAGCAACCAAAACAAATATCATCAGCTCAGTTTCCGGCTTCATCCCAATTGTTGTTTGTTTACTTTTTTGTTCACTCCTTCTCGGCTAATTTCTCCTTCCTGCCTCCTCGGATCAGACCAGTTCTTCTGGCTGCTATCAGACCCACTTTGCGACCCGGAGGTGTTGACCTGAAACAACAACATGGATCAACTTCACAATTTCCCTCCCTATGATTTCTCGTCACCTAGTAACAAATCTCCACCCCTATGAAGTACTTACTCAACAGTTAAGCATGTGCGAACTAATGTGCTCCTAGAAACGAAACTTCTATTTTAAGAAAAGAGAGGGGAGGGCGTGGGAGAATGAAAAAGCGACCGAACAATGTTTACAGGGTTTCATCATGTTTTGACAACAAGACTCAGAAAATTGTCAAAAACCAGCTGAGGTTTACTAAAACAAATATTCTTATAGAACTCGTGGTACTTTTAAGCAATTTTTTTCAGATAAACTTTTATTTAAATAATTAGCGAGCAGAATATCGTCTATTATTCTTTCTGCCAATAATAGGTTCAACACAGAAAAGAAGCTGTGCTTCGCAAACACTAGGGAGAAAACAACAAAAAACAGGTCCATTAAATGCAATTAAAAACGTCACAGGTCTATACAACGAAATAAAAAACATCGAAATAAACCTCGAATTTAACCCTTCAGCTAAGGGTCGGATTCAAACCAGCAATATCGAGTTAGGGAGTCTCGTTTCCTTCTCTCTCAGCCACGGAAGCTATCCAAACACTTGCAAACACTAGCCACAACAAAGCAGAAAACAGATGCTATGGCAATTCCGATGCCACAGTTCGCAATTACAGCAAAATGTGCTAGCAAATTAGCATGTTTATTTGCGAGTTAGGCTAGAAAAAAGTAGAGTCACACTAATACACTAAGTTCATTGACTCTTAGTGTGATAAAATGTAGTGTCCAAAAAAAATACATTTTAAATTTGGCTACAAAAATAAAATAGTATCGCTTTACACAGAGACGAAGCTGCGCTTTGCACTAGCGAGAACACGGCAAAAAAGCAACTTTATAAAAAAGAATTTGAAAAAATAGAAATAAGCCTCAAATTAGTAAAATTCGGCTACTTCTCGGATTCGATCTGTGACTTGAGAGATTATGAGTCTTACGCACTAGCGAGTCAGCCACGAAAGCTTAGTAAATCACACACACTAGCCACAAAAAAAGCAGAGAACAGATGCTATGAAATTTCCAATGCTAGATTGTGATAAAAGCAGAAGTGCCACCAAATAAGTGAACAGTTTCCACTTAAGCCAAAAAAATGACGCAGACAAAAGTTGCTTAGAAGTTCAGCAAAATTAATATAGTGCAATTTATTTTGAGACATTCGGGTCGACAAAATTTTACCCTGAAAACTGAATATGTGACTTTTTAGTCAATCAAAAATTAGGCCAAAAGTAACAAGTCGATCACTGCCAAAATTATACTAAAATGAGCCTCCCATGTATCTCAATAAAGGAGCTGAGGGGCTAGCTAATAATCTCCAAAACATTGTATAAATAAATTTATTTTTGTTTGATAGACAAAAAAGGTAGTTTTTACTTTATAAAAAACAAAATTTTTATTTAAAACCAATTTTTTAAATTTTGCGCAAAAACTTTGGAGAGTATACTTTTAAATTCATTGCGCCACGTAAGAGGCTCACTTTGATGTAGTCAGTGATCGACTTGATAATTTTTGGCGTAATTTTTGATTTGATTAAAAAAGCCATAGCTCTTCCCTTTTTGGGGTAAAATTTAGGGCCTAAATTTCTCAAGACGAATTGCACCATTTTAATTTTGTTGAAATTCTAAGCAGGTTTTGTCTTCATCATTTTTTTTGTCTGAAGTCAACTCAAGTTGAGAAAAATAGGTTTTAAATTTAAGGCCTTTTGTCCGGATAATTTAAATCAGCATTGTAATACTATCTGCGATTGCATAACCATATATATTTCAATTGTAAACACAGAGGCGAAGTTGTAATTCACATACACATTTGACCGATTGCGCAACTGGGAAAAACTGAATGAGAAAAACTTTGAGTCTACAAAATTTTGTTAAGTGACGCACGCCAATTATGAGTCTACATAATTGCTAAGTGACGCAAGTCAATAATGACGCATTAGCAGTACCTGTCAGTTTGAAAAAAAAAGAAATTTACCAACTAACATTCCTCAATTTACCAATCGGACGCATTTTAGCTAGTATACGAAAAAGTTCATTAAAACATCCGACCCTGCCCAGGTTCGAAACCTCGTATTTTGCTGTTGGTCTACTTCCCTACCTCTACGCTACAGTTCCATCATACTTTGAAGCTAAAGTGCTATTTGTAATATAATAACTTGTGTTAATATCCTTAGCATTGGCTGTACTTAATAGCTGGTTATTGGTCAAAATGAACTTATTTTGTCGCAACAATAATTGTGTCCCAACAATATTTGCGACTTAGGTTGGAAAAAAAGAGAGTTCAAACTATAACACAAGCTTTGCTTGTGTAAATAGCGTCTGAAACATGACTCCTTCTCCACTTGCCTCTTTACAGTGCTGGGTGAGCCAATATGCTGGTGGTTTCCTCCTCCGTGGGGATGTTCCACGGGGTTCATGGCCACTCCCCTCACCACAGGCCAACACTTCCTCTTCACCTGGAACACATCAATCAAATTTGGACACACTTTTCAACACGGAGGCGGAGCTGCACTCCACAAACACAAAAAACTTAGCCACGAAAGAGTAATGCAAATCTGTAATACCACAAAATTTCGAATTAAGCAAGGCGGAGAGAGAGCTGACTTTAGAAATGAGCCGGTTTTGTTCTCTCAATTACCTTGAACTTGTGGTAAGCACGCCCTGCTTTCAGAAGAGGCTTCTCAGTTCGACCACCGCCAGCTACTATCCCGATCATTGCTCGGTTCTTAGATGAAATAACTTGAAAAAACAGCAGAAATTCAAGCTATCAGTTGAACGATATCTTTTTTCAAGGTACTAAAATCATTCAAAAGATTTAAAAAAAAAACGAAGTGTTTCACAAAAAAGAAAGACAAGAATTCTGTCATCAAGAAATCAAGTTTTTGTTGAGTGATTTGATGAGTAAAGTCTGTGTAACACTGAATCATTCTTGCCTGAAATTTATGCAGCCGATACGAATTTAAGAGTGCAGTGATTGCATTGAAACCTGGGAGAAATAAAGTTCCATGGGAGAGAACGCAAAGTTCTCAAAATAAATACAGACCGCAATCGAATACTTCAAGAGAGATTTAACTAATTTAACGAGCTTGAATTTCGCTGTCTATTCCTTTTTTCAATCCAGATGGCATCCTGATCCTCGTCTTTCCCGTGTCACTATTATGTGAAATTACTGCACAAAAATCTCCAGAAGCTTTGGCTAGTTTTCCTCTATCTCCGGTCTTTTCTTCCACTGAGCAAACGAGTGTTCCTTCTGGGATGTTTCCGATTGGGAGGATATTTCCAGTGGTTAGAGCCGCTTTCTTTCCAGCGTAGATGTACTGACCAGTGAAGAGACCTAGAAAAATTGCCTTCTGAAAAAATTAAAAGAAAGCTTTCGAAAGACCAAGAGCAAATAATTAGTTAGCATAGTGAAATTGTTTGCCATTTGTTTACTTACGGGGGATTCTAAAAACCTGCAACCTTTTGTACTCGGAGCTGTCATGCTTTAGTCAAGTAGCCTGAGGCTAACCCGGTGGTCATTTACTTTCTAGGGCTCACCTAGCGCTCAGGCACATTGTGAACATTCAACTATATGATGGCTATCAAGCTTCATGGCCAACCATTTGGACACAGGGTCAATTAAAAAAACGCAGCATCTCGGTCTGGACCTCACATGAGCATCATAGTTATGGTTTACACAGAGGCAAAGTTTCGCTTCGCAAACACTAGCGAGAACACGACAAAAAGCAGCTCTATAAAGTGCAATACGAAAAAGTAGAAATGAGCTCAGTAAAAATGCGGCTCCGTCTCGAATTCGATCTGCGTCCTACTGCGAAGTAGAGATTATGGTCTCACGCACTAATCACTCAGCCACGGACGCTTAATTGATCGCAAGTACTAGCCACATAAAAAGCAGAGAACAGATGCTATGAAATTTCCCACGCTAGATCGCGATTATAGCAAAATTGCCACCAAATAAGTGAACACTTTACTTTTTTAATATAAATTTTTTATTAGCGAGTTAGGTAAGAAATAAAGAAGGTTCGTACTAATACACTACGCTTCGCAAGCTCGCAAGTGTAAAAAAAAGGTTTTACACGGTTGGGTAACAAGCTTAAATATGTTTGTTAAAAATAAACCATGTGCACATATCATCATTGGAGTCCTTCCCATTACAGTCCCTGTAATACTGCCAAATTTTATGAAAATCTGATTTTATTATAACTTAGAAAATAAATGCCACTCACTCACCTTCTGAAGCGATAAAGAGTTCTTTCCTCTTCCGATACTGGTATGGATCTCTGAACTCCACCACTGCCAATGGAGCTCCTCTGCCTGGGTCGTGGATGATGTCCTTCACAAGTCCCCTCATATAGCCCTGCAACACGAAGATGTTTCAATCTTGATTTGTAGCACAAATTAGGACAAAAATTTGATTTCTTTATAAAAAAAAACGGTTGCGTGCAGTTTTTTAGAGCAAAATTCAAATTTATGATATCAACTGGAACAAGCGGTGACATGCCAGAAAACTCGTTGAACTGACCTTGCGTTCACTGTAATCTAGATTTCGCAGTTTGGGCACTCCTTTCCTGTGGTGGTTGTGGGCTTTGAAGATAGACCCTGCTCCCTTTCTCTGGGCACGGATAACCCTACCCATGCTGATCTGAAAAAAAATTGTCTACTCTGAAATGAATTATAATAAAAAAATTTAATTATTTTTTCTTAACTGTTTTTTTTTGTTACACAGAGGCCAAGTGGAGCTTTGCAACACTTGCGATGCAAAAAAAAACACAGTGCGCTACAAAATAGTGAATGAAAAAAAACAGAAGTAAAAAAAAATTTCTGAAAAATTATTTGAAAAAATAACTTGACAAAACTTGAAAAATTACAGCTATGAAAACTTCATATTTGCATCAGATGAAGTTCATAAACAGCCGTTACAAATGGAAATCATTTAACGAGCTTCAACAAAGGCGAAAAACTTTGGGTCGAAATCCGTTGAGCCGAAAACAAAACTGTTGTCATAAAATTTCATTAAGTTTAAAATTTTTTACGACCCAACCAAACTGAAACACATAATCCCAAACGGATTCATTTTGCACGGGAAATTACGCAGTATAAATTGACTAAGTCGATAGAGCATAAACTGAAACTGCTTGACAATTAGAAAAAAAAACGGGGAAAATTTCAAAATCAGACATGGTAAATTTACATATTTGCGAAGTTTCAATTTAGTAAACACTGATTAAAATGGAACAAACAAAACCCATGCTTTAAAATTTAAACCAAAAAAGCTCTACCAGACAAAAAAAATGGCGTTTAAAAATGGAAAATCAAACGACAGAAACTAGGACGAAAACCAGGAACTCGCAAAAAAAACGGAATTTTTTTTTCGAAAAGATAATTACAACCTGAAACGGGCTTAAACTTACTATTAGCTAAGTGATAGTACTTTTATTTGAATTTTCATGAAATTGAGCATGCCAGAAGAAAGATCCTCTGGAAGTGATCCTCTAGAAATGAAGATCCTGTGGACAAAGTTGTTTACGGGGAAAAAGTCTAGTACCCGATTGCAATACCCTTGAACAAGGGTAATAAATCTTGTCGATAGTGAAATGAAATAATATTGTATAACTTCGGGCAGCAATGTGAGACATAAGAGATATTTTCAGAGTTACTTCTTAAAGTGAATACTGTTTAAATAAACGTTCAATTTGTTTCAACTCTTGAGAAACAGAGGTTCATTTTTTCTTTCTTCGTAATTGAACATGAATTTATTTCGTAAAAGAAACAGAAGTGCCATCAACAAAAAGAAAGAAAAGTTACCAGGAAATCAAAGTTTAGCAACAAGAAAGCTTTTAAATTCAAGTAATTTATAACATATATGAACTCTTGAAATTGGGAAAAAATCATCTATCTTGCACCGAACAAAAAATGTACGCTCCACTTATGGGCAAAACTATGGACATCAAAAACACATTTGACAATATTCAAAAGTTCTTATCCATAAAGGTAGCTGCATGAATACTTGCGGTTATAAACAGTAGAATTAGTCACTGACTGCTTTGAAATTTAATAATTGAAATAAACACTGCAACATAGTAAAACGAATTCTCAATCTTTCAAAGAGTAGGTCATCGAAAAAAAGGCAATGCAAGTTGAACTTGAGAGTTTTCAACTTGAAACATATAATAGGACAAATTCTATTCTTTAATGAGTCATTCAAAAACAGATCAATTCAAGTTGAATTCGAACCACGGTCGGACCAAGTGCCCCTAAATCAATTTAGGGAGGAGATCGTTCACTTGCTTAAAAGCCTTACATTTGAGCGAATCAGATTTGAGCATAGTACATGCAAGCCTTACAGCTTGAATTTGCCATTTAACTTTAGGGGGAGAATGTTCACTTGGTATACTTAGGGGGGAGATTGTTCAAATGCTCCCTACGTTCGGTCGTAGATCTTGCCACTGACATTGGGGTCTCGTGAACTAGATTCAATCCCCCGGATGAATCACGCTTTCTTGGATTATTTCTGATTTTAGACCCACTACTAGTTGATGGTTGCATGTGGTGAAGGTTGTGGTATTCCACCCCTAGTGGTGGTCTTGAAAAGGAGCTTCTTGAAGTGACTTGAGAGGGCTCGAAAGAGTGCTGGGAAATGAGAGACTCGCGGAACCCAGGACGGAAGGTTGGCACTTTTAAATGAAACAAGAGTATCCAGTTGCTGTGCAAGTAACACAGATAGTTCCGATCACACCCATAATTTTAGCAAAAAAATGATGGGTGTGATCGGAACTTTTTAGCAAAATGTCTTCTTGGATCGCGTACGAAGAGATCGATTGAGATCAGTGATCGAAAACGTATAATTTATACGATTATACGTTTTTTATACGAAAGTCGGAATATACGACTATACGTCATAGAATAGTCGGATTATACAATTATGTTTTTTTATAAGAAAGTCGAAATATACGATTATACGTTATATGATAGTCGGATTATACGATTATAAATTCCATGTTTTCTTTGAAAAGTTTCGCATAAAATACCAGGAACTCAAAATATCAAAACTTTGTTCCACCATTTTGTAATAATAAGGAGAAATCATGTTCACTAACCAACAGAGGATCAGTGTTACTGAATTTTTTGGCTGAGAAAAACCTGTTACCTGGAAAAGTTGGTTTGATGACAAAAGAAGACTGCGTTTTTGTCCATAAATTGAGAGATAATTTTATACTTGAAAATCATGAGTTAGTGAGAACCAATTTCGATTAGTTTTTTAATTTGGTAAATAGATACCTTTTGTTAAATGCTATCAGATAACCTAACTAGAGTTTAGAATCTATGCTGAAAACATGATCCTCTAAATGTTATTAGTTTGCGAGTTAATTTCGAAAAAGAAAATTTTTTGAATTAAAAAAAAAACTATCCGAATTTCTATTACCAAACTACAGCACATGGGCCGTGAAACAAGTCGGACAGAAAAATGGACCGTCAACTCTAAGTAGTTATATCCTAACATTTGGTTTTTGTTTAAGAAAATTGTTTTTCTTTTTTTTTGTAATTCTTTTCCTATCAGTTTTTCTGACTAGTTTTTTTTGTGAATGTGCTACATATCAGACAAATTTTAGATGATGACCGGGATCTTTTGGTAACTCGTGATTCAACGGAACTTGGATAATAAATAGATAAAAAAGTAGAATGATACTTTATTATCAGTTTTTTTTCAATGTTTGTTATTTATCTCAGAACATTATGGGTAGACTCTTATCTAAGTGGACACATCTTGTGACCTTCGTCTTCCCTCTCTATATTCATGTTGATTTGTAGTTCATTTTTGAAAAAGATTTATACATTTATTTTTCAATTGATGAAAGTAATGATTTAATAAATGGAGAAATAAATTCTTCTTTCTTTCTTTCTCTCTCTTTAATACGATTTTTTCATTATATGTCAATACACTGATTGAGATAATCAGCTGCAAAATTAGAAAGGAAAAAGAACATCAGAGGGCACAAATCAGGAAGCACCAGACTTAAGTGCGTCTTCCGTGTAAGGGGGCTATTCTCATGCGCGAAGGACCGAATGGGCGAAAAACTCGCGGGCAAAGGACCGAAAACAAAATTAGCGGAAAGTCAATTTTAAAAAAGAATCAATTGCTATTCAATTAAAATGAGTTAAATGAAGCAATACTTTACATCTTTCATAACGAAATACTTGAAGTCAAAATTTGTTCCAATTCGGCGGTGGTCAGTGACAATTTGAAAATTTTGCATATTTCTGCCATTTTTTCATTCTGACAATGTCAATATTAACTCCCTGGAAAGGTTTACTTTCTTTCAGATTTTAACGTTTTCTTTCCAAATTTTAGACAACTGAAATTCGATTGGCTTTTTATTTTCGCGCATTCGTTCCTTCGCGTATGAGGGATTCCAACCCTAAGTTTGCTTGACAACAACTCCACCTAAGCCATAGTCCCTCGAGCCCTTTTCGTTTCACTGCGAAAATTATGCACGCCAATACAAAGCGAAATTTGATCAAAATTTTTAAAAAACACTCTACAGCTAAATTTTTGTCCTGCTATTTAAAAAAAACAATAGACTTTTAGGCATAAATTTTGCCAAATAAGTTTCATTATAGGGTCTTTAAGGGTCATTGTAGTGCTCGGGAAACAAAATTGGTCGACCTATAAAACTGTTGTGCATACCACTGCGTCCGACATTTATGTGGTACCTAAAATTGTGCAAATAAAAACCTACACTTTACCATAAAGCAAAAGTTTTCTCTCAGTATTGGGTAACGGGTGGTAGGAACGAAAAAACCTTTTCTTTGGTTTAAACTTCAGAATGTAACAACAAAAAAACGAAGACAGACCTGATGATGCTTCCCCTGACTTCTTGGACGCAAAAGTCACATTACCGCTAATACCTTCTCCCTTTTTATCATGATTCGCCTTTATCCCACATTCAGCATCACAACACGCGTCCAGTTCTTGATCACTCATACAGTCAACTTCGTTGTCTAAATCCATGATACTTTCGAAATCACGATCGAATTCACGTCTGACGTCTGAGAAAGTTCTTCCTCTTGATTTCAGAGTTTTTAACACTTTTTCGGCCGGGTTGATTATTCGACCTACACTTTTCAAAGAAATCATTCACGGTTCAAAAGAGTATTAGGGAAGCTGTGTTAAAGTGGCTAAGTCTCCGCGTTTATGTCGACATTTCAGAAGATCAATGCCCACCATGATCCATGCCATTCGCTTGAACGCTCCCAGCCCAGAAAAATTGCTGGCAAAAAGAGTGCTCTGCTCTACGTATCGAAAACGTATCCACAAGCACTTTGATGCATAATTAACAACTTTAAAATTTTTTCTATTTTTTTTTTGTAAATTCAGTTTCGCAACAATCCAAACATCCTTCTATTTGATTTGGCCTTGACTCTATGCTCATTTAGAAGTAGTCTATTAGCTTGCAAGACCGCCAACTGACCTTTGATTCCGAATCTGTTAAGACCTGAAGCGGTGGCTGACTTCTGAGACTGATTAGGAATCCTAATGTCTGGTACAAGCACGCCTGAACAGATTCAAGGATGACAACAAAAAAGTAATAAAAGACTGATGCATGACAAATTATACCATGTGCCATTATATATTTTAACCAGTAAACTGACTTATAATGGAAAAATCGTGTCATTTATAATCGTTTAGTCAATTACAGTAAACGGTCAAAGTTCAATTACAGTAAACGGTCAAGGTTTTTCAGCTTGCTTTTGCAGCTCGCTTGTATTGTTGCCGAAAAGTTACAGCTTATGTAAACCACCCCTAATATCAATCAACCAAACATACTTGAAAAAAATCCTAGTCTCACAAAAAAGACTAGCCTATTATCGGCTTCGTATGATAAACTTCATCGTTTCAATCTGGTCTCTTATAATAAGACTTGTGTTGTATAATATGGCGTATATCGTACAATATCCCATTAAACATATCCCATTAAACATAAATCCCATTAAACATAATATCCCATAAAACATTATATCCCAATGAAATTTTATCCTACCGATCAAAATCAGCAAGTAGTTATGCGAAAGCTTTTAGATCGAAAAGAGAGGCAAGAAATCGTTGCTTGAAAACTAACGCCCGGTAAGTCTAACATCAATAAATATCAATCTTTTGATAATTATAAGAGCCAATGTCATGGTTACTCAGCAGTCGCAGAGAATTTATCTGAACATACTTGGATATAGAACCAAGGATATAGAAACAAGGATAGGTTACTTTGCAAGTAGCACAGATTGCTCCAACCAGTCTCAAAAAAATACAAACATTTTTGTTGCCACTATTGAAAATGGGGAGAACTTTGTATTCGGGTGTATTAGTTTTTTCCTCTTTTTGTTTTCCACGCAAAATCAGCTACCACAAATAAACATCAAAATTACTATACTTGTCTTTCTAAAAAATTTAGTTATCAACTTTGGTATACTTGACTTAAGAAACACATGAATTTATTAGAAAACTTTTAACCGCGAGCAAAACGACCGATTCTTGGATTGCAGGAAATGAATTAATGTAAAACTAGACCTATTGTCCGTCGAACACTATAGAAGACGAAGAACCATGATAGCATGATAAAACAGTTCAAAATTGGTTTCAACCGTTATGATTTTAAAGCGACAAAAAGTATGTTTGATCGGAACTACCGAGACACGATAATCAACGAAATTTAGGTGGTGTCAAGAAAGCAGACCTCCAAGCACGAAAAAACTTCTTTGCCATAAGAGCCGCAACTGAACAATCGACGTTGATTTGCAATGATGCCAAGAGAAACCTAAAACTACCAGCGCATTCAAAATAACCTGGACAATTTCTGGAATAGTAAAGAAATCGATAAATTTCGACATAAAAGGAGAAAGAATTCAAAACGAGTTGATCGAAAAAGGCAGCAACTTCGCCTGTTGATCAGAATAAAACAAACATATCTGCACTGAACTATGACCCTCATACGCACACGATATTTATATTTCTCAAAACAAGTTAAAGCTATCAAAAAGTTTGCAGAACTTTTCTATCTTCATCTGAACTGCCAAAAAGACCCATCAGAATAAAAGAAATGAAATTGGTATAATAATAAAAATAACAATGGAACTCGAACTTCAATTGCAAATATCAGCAAAAATAATAGACGGCAAAAAATCTTTCATACCATTTCCAAAACAACCTGATCAACATTTAAAGTAGAGACCAACTTTTGCTTTTAGACATTATCACTATCCCGTCGTCTTCATTTGGGTTCTTGACTAATTTATAACCATCCATATTAGAAGTTCTCCCGTGCGTAGGATGACTCAAGTGACTTGATTGACTCTTGGATGCGGCTGCGTAGCAGAAGTCATTGAACTTTTCGTGTATTTCCTCTTGGAAATTTTGCTCAGGTGATAAACTACATGAGTAATGCATCTAAAAACTTGTTTATATAGTTCTACGAGCAATGAAAATGAAAAAAAAATAAACAAGGGACAGTTTTGCGTTCAAACCTAGAAGTTCAAAAAACTGAGAAAAAGTAAATTCAATTTCTACTTCCAGAAAATTATGATAATCAACTCAATGAATATGCAATCTTTTGAATGCACTTAAACATACGCATCCAAATTTATAAATGAACGATTACTTCAAACATCCAAAAAACAGCTTTACTAGGGCAATCATCCGATATTTTTCAAAAACTACGGCAAAAATTCGATTTCTACCGTCCGCTTACGAGATGCTGTATTGGCTGAACTAACAGTGACTGCCGCAGTCATATTTTTATATAAATCTTACATAAGTTAGGATTTTAGACATAGCAGATGGATGCGCTAGACCTGAAGATATGACATGAGGCAGATTTTGCTTGACATGCAATGGCCAGACTACATAACAGCTTTAGTTCTCTATGAAAAGATACAGTCATTGCTTCCTGTCAGGAAAGTTATGTTCCTTAATTGAACAGCAAAGGGCACCGGAATTGGAAGCCCGAGCGAACAGTGATAACGTGATCATACTGAAATGCACCAAATATATACTTCTTACGCAGTGTGCACCATTATTACAAACGAGGAACTTTTTTCAGCTGTAGAACAGAATTTCGAATTAAACATTTGAAAACAGTAAGTATAAAACAAAGTAAAATCCGAGCGCCAAAAGAACGAAAAAGTGGAATTTATCATACTTACTATTGACAAAAAACTAAATAATTCGACAGTGAAAACATGGCAAATTGATACAAACCTCTTTGCTTGACAATCATACATACGAACAATTAAAACTCGATGAAAAGTATATATTGGGATCTATCATTGGGGAGGATTTTAAAAACGACGACGAGATTACGCAATGAAGAAAATGAATGTACTTTTTAGCCCTGAAAATCGTTCTTGAGGCATCAAATGATAATCTCTACCAATGTCAAAAGCCTCTTTAAACTCACATAGATCAAACTGTAGAAAATACGTGCCTTCAATAGCCTTGTGATAATATGCAGTAATTGCCTTAATCCAATGAAATATAAAAAGTCGTGGATCTTTATTGATGTTATGAACAATTTTCTGATTTGGTTTGAACTCTCAATAAGGCTGTTGAATCAAAATTTTTAGAATTTTGATTATTTCAAACGAAAATACGGAGTCAAAGCTGAGCTTCGCACCACTTGCGATAGAAAACAAACAAAAAACTTAAGTCGAAAAAATGAAAAACATTGGAAAAAAACAAGCTCAACCAAAAATTAATTTTCGTATGTCTCGATAGAAAATCATTCTCGGATAATATGCAAGAAAATTGAGTATAAAATTAGCAACTGAACAAAACTTACGAAGAGGAAACAAAGCCGAACATCTGTGAACAGAAACAAGTTCAGCAGTAAAAAATATCATTTCATAAAAAGTATTTTCAATTTTAAATCCCACCAGCGAATAGAATAAGAATAAAACAACCTTGCGCTTTCAATTACAATGATGTGGAAGAAGGAAAAGAACAATCAGGAAAACGAAAACAATAACAGAAAAATCAGTGATGTGGCAACTAAGCCGACAATCTTTGAGAAGACACCCGTTGAGCCGAAAAAAAAATGATTAAAAAAAATTTAATAAGTTTCAAGTCCACCTCCCTGAACCTACAACGAACAACACTTGAAAACGGATGAAGGCCCGAAAATCGATCAAAATTAGCTAGACGTAAGTAAAAATGATACATTTTTTCATTAGCGAACAGAAAACAGAAGAAGGTATTTCACTAGTTTTTTGTTCTATTGAAACTACCCAGAACATGAGAAACTCAACAAATGCATTAGGAAACTTAGCAGACAGCAACTCAACTTGACATTACAAAACGATGGGATCTACTTAACTATATCGCCCCGTATGGTACCTACTTAAGAATCTCCACCACTTTAAATAAATACAGTAAGTTAGCACTGAGCTTTCTATTGAGAATTCTAATTTTGCTGCATTCTGAATGGTCGAAAAATCGGCCATTTTGATCTGCTTAACAATCTCCTTTTCCTGAAAGGGGTGGAGATTGTTAAGTAGATCCAAACGATGAAATCGTCTAGCAATTTCAATTAAAACTATCAAAAAGTTTGAACTTAATAATTTCTTATTTGCTGGCAATTCAGGCTTGCTGTTTTCGTTCTTCAATTGAAATAGCTAATTTTCCAAAACATATGTACTGAAAGGCAAAAAATTGACATTTTTCAAGTGTCGTAGAAAAACTTCAGAAAAACAAACACAATAAAAAATGCAAAAACTAATAAATTCAATTACTTACATCAGGAAAATATGAAAACAAACAGCTGATTGAACAATCAAAAGCATCAAAGGTTTAAATTAAATTTATTGTGCAAACTAAAAAACAAACGAAAAAATCAGCAACTTATAATTTTATGACTTTTTTTAAAGTACAACTTTTCCAAAATATATTTTAACACTTCAACCATTCTTACAAAAAAAGCAAGAATTAATTGAAAAAAAAATCATTCGGAAAATAAGCCGACCGAATTAACGTCAACACTCATGCGCCAAAAAATACCAAAAAACTTCGGCACAAAATTACTATTAAAAGAAGTCATAACAGGCACACAGGCCCAGGACTAACATACACCTACTGTAACATTTTCAAGTACGAAATCTGCGCCTAGAGTTATTTACGAAAAAAATCTAGTGCCCGATTGCAATACACTTGCTCATCGCAAGGATAAACAAAAATCGAGTGTCACAAACAATCAATTTTTTTTTCGATAGCTTCACAAAAGAGATTTGATGGAACGCTCTGTTTTAGAAGGCGATGAGAAAAAAGATGAGAGCAAATGATGGTAGTCAAATACCATTTAATGATGTTTCCAAAACCGAGCAAAATGAGTCTATTAAACTTCATTGAAAACCAGAAAGACTCAACGGATAGTTCATGAGTTAAGACTTGGACTTCAATTGGCGAGCCGCTCATTTGTTTTGATTGGATAGCAAAATGTCGTTTCATTTTTTTAATTGCCCGACCAAAATGTACTATTTTTTATGAACATTCTGGCACCTTCTGGAACATTCTGGAACATTCTGGCTAGTGTCGCCATGCAGAAACTAAGAGTGCAAAACAGTGGAGAATAGTGTCGTCAAGCTTTTGAAGAACCCGGGTAAAACATCTCAGTCTAATAAAACTAAATTTCACGAAAAAATCTATACGAGCGTGCTATACAATTTATGTACATTTAAAAAGACATACTATGACGAAGGCACCTTTATGGCCTCTCAAACAAATATGCATCTTCACGAAAATATGTCGCCACAGACTTGATAATTTCTATCACATCTCCAGACATCCCTTCAAAGTTATTCCCTTTGAAATAGTCTGTCATTCTAAAGCCTAGGTTGCCCAGATGGGTGCACACTTGTTGCAGTGGGATTCGGTGGGGCTCGTTGTTAGGGAGGTCGTGATCACAGAGAGCTATGATGTACCTAAATGAAGCATTCGAATCTCTAATTTGAGTTAGGACCGAAGTGTAACTCATAGAGTAATTTCGGATAGGGTACACCGTCTGCTCGTCACGCTATCTTATTTTCGGCCGGATAGATTCGTGCAACTTCTTAGTCTAATACCGATCCTAATCTTACTCTTATACTATCTAGTCTCAGGTTGTTTAACTAGTCTCTGCTAGGCTCAATAGATCTAGGGTATACTGGTTTATTGCGGCTGCTGAAGTGCTCGGGAGAGTCCAACTAATTTCTAAGTTAAATTCAAATCTCTCTGGTGCTGAAATTACAAGTAACTTCAGCACTTACAAATAAGTGGGTTGTTAGTTAGATGGATCATGATTGGTTAATATTAAATACTTTACATTGGTAAAACATTTAATTTATCCAATCATAAAATATAGTTTAGATCAGGTTCCACCCATCCGGGTTTTACAGAGTTTTTTTGAACAGTTCTTCTGTAATTCAAGGGTGGATGATGGACGTTGGTATTTGGCGAACATCATAATTTTCTTTCGCTTCTTCTTGTGACAACGACTGAGTCTCTGCAACAAAGTCAATTCTGATTCCAGAATGGTTGGCTATGTCAGGTTTTTCTGTTCTGCGTGGAGAACTTCTTTTGTGTATGATCTAGTTTGGGAATGGCGTGGAGATTGTGCGTGGAGGGGATGCCTGGTTACTCGGATCTGTACGTATACTTGAACATCGAGGTGGTCATTGGTCTAGTTCAATGAAGTCCTTTTCTGCGAAGTCAAGTCGTACTCTAAATCCTTTGAGTTGTGATTGTGAGCGGCATATCGATTGTAGTTGGTCATTCTCTCTCGAGTGTAGTGAGGTCGTCTTGTCTTTTGATGTTCGTCCTTGGTGTTGTATTCTGATCTATATATTGCATCATGTGATTTTACATTTTATAAAACTTTTATTAGTTTAATATTTTTTTATAATGATTTTAGTTAGTTGTTTTCACAAAAGCTTTTTGTTTTAGTTCGGTTATTTTGAAGAGTTACTCACCCTTGAGTAGCTCTTATTAAAAATAAAGGTGTGGTCACAAAGCGTGGATGTAGCGCGGTGGGTTAGGCCGGCTATAGAGCATGCTCAGGACGTCCTTTCCTGGTGGGTTAGGCCAGGAGTGGGAGTATGATTTCATGCGGTGTTTGTGAGGGGTCCTGTTATGTGACAACGTTTTATGTTGGGTTTGTTGTGGTTTTACTTATGTCTTGTTGGTTATGTACTTTTTCCAAAAAGCAAATTGTTTGTGGTATGGGTTTGTCTTTCGACTTTTTTGTGTTTTATTATTTCTTTCTAAGACTTTGTAATAGTCTTCAAAAGAATAAATTATCCAGTTTTAAACTGGGTTAATCCGGTTTGGGTACCGTTGGTTTCCTTTTCTAAGTCATGCTGTTATTCTATGATTTGTGGTATTTAGTAAGCTGCGTTGGTTAGTTTTGTTTAGTATATGATTCCTTTCCAACCGGGTTAAAGGAAAGTTTGAAACATGTTATTGTATGTTAGAGTTGTTGAGTGTGAAAACTTGAAACTGAAATTCATTATTTTAAACAATTCTTCGTGGGCGAGCTGTGCGAGTGTGGATAGAATTTCTGTGCGAATGAATGAAAATATCAAAAGGTTAGTACTGCAATTGCATTTTATTAATTTACTACATAGAATTTAGAAATTTACTGCTAGTTATGGGGGAATTTTAAGATACAAATTTTCATCATATGTAGATTTACTGCTTTTGGGGGGAAATTTTATAAATTAATTTACTGCATTGGTATTATATTTATTTAATTGTTGGTGCAAAAGTTTAATAGGGTCTTAAACAGTTTTGAAGAAGTTTGCTATTTTTTATTTTTCTTTTGTGAATTTTTCAGATGATCTAGGATGAAGGCTAAAAATCTAAAGAAAACATGAATAAAGAATGGTGAGTTTTTAATACTGTAATTAATTAGTAATATTTACTTAATTCATACTTACCTGTTAGTCGTCGGGGAAAAAACCGTGGGGGAAGATGTCGTGAATTAGTTCTGAAGTTGTTAGTAGTTTAGCTAAGATGCGGATGATATTTTTAGTTTGAAGCAGTGGCCAGAGCAATTGAAGTGCCTTAATAGTGGTTAGTTCTTCAGTGCCTACTGCAAACTCATAAGGTGTGTTTTGGATTAAGTTATATAATTTGTGGTTAAATTTAGTGTTGTGGATGAATTCTAAAATTGGGATTTCTATAGGTTGTAGGAACTCGTGCGGGATAAGGAAGGGTCGGGATTCTTCGGCGTTGAAGGTCTTGGTGATGGGGCAGAAAATGTACATTTGGGTTATGGGGTCATAATTACGAAGAATACCATGGAGGTTAGTGTCTTTAATACAATATGTGAAATTTAGGAAATATGGTGAAGTGTATTTTGAATTGATGAATTGGAAACGATGGTGTGGTTGTCTAGAGGGTGTGTGGAGGTCAAAGTGATTTTGGATGAAACGATAGTAACTGTATGTATGTGTTTGTTTAGTGCGCAACATAATATCGTGTGAGCAGTGTAAATCTCTTTCGTGTGGTGCAAGGAAATGAAAGGTTAGTGAAAATATTTGGAAGCGTTCTTTAAAACTTTCGTATGCTTGTGTGTCTGTTAGTGCTTCTGAAATAATGTGATCAAACTTGCGGTCGAAGATGTTTAGTGTAAATATATATGGTGTCTTGATGAAAAATTTCTCGGTGATTTGTGGATTAGCGAAGCGATCGTCGTCTAAGAATTGATCTTGGTTAGCTCTAATGATGTTGTGATCGTAGTATTCTAATGTATATTCATTAGCTCTAGGTGCAGTGTGTATTTTTAGTGATTTTTTATATCCAACGTAAGTAAATTGTCTAGCGGTTAGTGGTGTAGTGAGTTGATATAGCATGTCCTTGTTTCGTTCTATATCGATGGAAGTGCTGGATAAAGGTAAGCAAAGAGGGTTAGTGAAATGATAGTATGAGGTCCAAGAGAGAGTGGGCATTAAAACGTATTCATCTACAAAGTTGCGTGTTTCGTTAGCGTCGTGAGGGGTGTTTAAAGTGTATTGTGGAAACGAGGGTAAGGTGATAGCTAAAAATTCTTTAGTGTTAGTATGCTGGGGGTGGTTGATGTATTCACGGGCTGTTCCTGGTTTTGCTGGGAAAGGATGGTTGGGGAATTTTCTTTTAAAAGTGCGGTAAGCTCTATTAGTGTTTAGTGAAGATATAGTGGATGTGGATGATGGTGTTAATGATTCAGTATAATTTGAAGAGGGTGTAGGGGGATTGGATGAAATTGTAGTGGAGGAGATTTGGTTTATGGTCGGGGTGTTAAGGTGGTAGGGTTGCTGTTGGAGGGTAATAAAATTATCTAGCTCTGGGGAGATTCGGGGGGTGTCTGGAGAATGAGATGATTGGTCAGATTGGTATGAGGAGTAGGTTGGGGTAACTTGGGAAGCATAAGAGGGTGTCGGAGTGATTGGGTCAGGGTTATTGGACAATATGGGTTGAAAAGGAGGTTGAGAAAAATTAGAAGGGTTATGAAAATTATTGGATGGGGATGGTTCTGAGTCGGCAAATTCATCGGGGGTTTCAATATTCGGGTTATTTAGCTGTGAGATGGAGTATAAAACTGAAATATGTGAGTTAGTGTCGGAATTCATGCCTGATGTTACATTGCTAGATGGAAAATCGGGTGGCGGAAAAGCAAAAAGTGGTATTATTGGGATTGGGGAGGTAAGATTGGTTGGGTGGGAATTTGATCGGTGTAGTGATCCAAGTTGGCGGCTCATCGTGGGCTAAAAAAATGATTATTTTGAGACTGAAAAGCGGTGGTATGGGGTTGTTCAATAATTTGTTCATAAGTATTATCATCTTGTGACTGGTGTGTCATTATATGTTGGACGGGACTTTGTGATGTATTGAGTCGAAAATTTGGATTATGTGTGATTGCTAAATTTCGAAAATTTCGTGGGACTAGGGATAGTGGATGGTTATTTGGTAGGGGTGGTAATTGTGGTGCCGTTGGCTGTGTGTCGACATTGTTATGTTCTTCGTCGTATGTATTTTGTCGTGTTGTTATTTTTGTGTTATATTCTTTTATTTGTGCGTCTAAAAGAATTTTGTTTATAGATGTAGAAAAGATTCCAAAAAATCCTGCAAATAGTATGCGTGCTACACTTGCTTGTCTGTTTACTTGTGTGTGTATAGCACATGTGTTGTAGATTCCTTTTAAAAGTGAGAAAAGAAATCCAATAAAGTTAAACATTGCGTATAAAATAGTCAATTTTTCTAAGATGTAGTAGGGCCATCCTAGAAAATCGAGGATCTCATTTTTGAGTGTAACAAAGCTAAAAATGTTAATTGGTGATATATCTTGGGGACGGTATTTTTCACCGTTTAGATATATATAATCTTTAATGTCTTTAAAATATCCGCTATAGTCTTGGGTGTAGATATCGGCAAATCCTGCGGTTTCTGCAAGTTTGCGTAAATTTTGGTCTATTGATTGTCTTTGTATAGTGTCCATTTGTGTTAATAATTCTTGGAATTGTTGTGTTCTAATGTGATGTTGAATATCTGATTTTGAATAGATTCCTATTGATTGTAAGTCTATATTTGGGTTTCGAGCAATAGCGCGAATGCTTTCTGGTGAAAATTTTTTGAGTGATTGCATTAATGTGGGATATGGAGTGAGAAGATAATATTTATTTTCATCAGGGTTTAGTTGTACTACATTGTGGCTATTTTCTGATCCACATGGGACTGCGGTATCCCAGAAATAGGTTCTTCGTGAAAGTGTATCCACGAAATGTACTTTATTCTTATAAAAGATAGGGATTCTTTTATAACATCGTTTATCTTCAAAAACGTATAGTGGTGATACTTTTTTGGTACAAGTATAAAACCATAAGATGTTTCCTTCATAGTCTAAAAAATTTGATCTATTTCCTGATAATAAGTATCCTGCGTAGGGTATTTTTAATACTGCTAGTGCAAGTGATTGTAATATTTGTGTTCGTTCTAATTCGCATAGTTGGTGTAGTGTTTCTAATTCAGAGAGTGACATTTCTTGAAAAATGCGGCTAATTGTATAGTCTAGTTTCATATCCAAATGAATATCATAGTGGATATTACCGAAATATGTAGTATTCATTAGTGATAATTCTTGTAAGCGTGTGCTTCTGGTGTCATAAGGTTTTAGATGTCCACCAGGTTGTCCGTTACTTTTTTCAAAATTAACTGGTATATAGGATGTTCCTTCGTTTAGAGGATGACCTGTGGCATATGGGTCGATTTTTACTTTTCCAGTGGTCATGTCGAATCCTTTTTCGTATTCAACTAATATTTCAGAGTATTGTGTTCTGTGAAGTGGATTCCTGTATTTACATGCAAGTTCTGTTTCTTGATATATTTGAAAACGTGTCAATTTATTTTCTATATTGTCTATGTTTCTAAAATCGGAACTTAGTTTCCGTGATGGATGGACTTGTTCATATGGAATTGATTGTATAAAATATTTTTCGTGAAATTTTATCATACGAGCGTGTATTTTTGCTACTTGAAATGTTGTACATGTATCTTCGGGGAACCAAACAATTGTTGCTTGTGTTCTCGTTGTAGGGTCGCAATATCCTTGATCATTTTTTACAAGGTAGTCGGATTCCTTGATAGATCATTGTATTATCAGATAAATCTCGTGTGAGTTGTATTTTTTCGAGTTGTATTTTCCAATCGAAAAACATTATTTCTTGGTATCCTTTATTTTTCGTGTCTGCTTTGCAGTTTGATGGGTTATTTATACCAATGTGTGGTATCCAATGTTTATCATGTAGGTCATAGGTTAATCGTCCGTGTGCGCCGTTATACGGGTATTTTTCGTCTAGTTTTATATGTCCTTGGTGTCTTTCAAGTTGTGATTGATGTACAGAGTCTGAAAAAACTTGAAAATTAACTAATTTTCTTTGGGAGTTTTTATTTCGTGTGATGTTTAGTCTAAGTAATTCATTTTTACAATCGTCGGGATTGAGATGTAAAAGACGTTCTATATTACTTTGATAGAATGATTCATGGTCAAGTCGGTTTTTGTTTCCGTTCGAGACTTGTGAACAATGTACTTTCTTTTCGGAAAATGTCGCTGTGAATTTATAACCTGTAACTGTTGTTGCTCGGGCTTTGGAATAGAGTGTTGCTATTATATCTGTGGTTTCTATAGCTTGTGGTTCTGTTTCACATTGTGATACTTGATTTATTGCATATTTGTGTAGTGTTTTTTGTTCATTTTCTTCGCAATCGTAATGTGTTACTAATAAATCTTGTGGTCCTGTACGAGGGGAAGGGTTTATGTTTTGATTTGAGGTTACTAGAAAAGGGAGTTGGAGAAAAATTAATAATTTTAGAATATACATGTGTATGATAATCCTGAGTATGGGTTATAAAATGTAATGTAACCAATTGTGTTTTTGGTGTATCTGTCGTATTTATATATTACTTCAGTAGTTATAAACGGTGGTGGTAGTGATTGAGCTGTTATGTTAGGTGGATTTAATGGGTAGGGATGTTGGGTAATGTTATTTAACTTAACTGTGATTTCAAACTTTAATTGTAAACTGTTTTGTTGGAGTATTTGAATATTGTGATCACGGATATCGTTATGAATATCTTGGCGATATTGTAATCTATTAAGTGCCCAGTTATGAAGGCGGTTACTTTCTTGATGTTGTCCAAATAATGGTGGAGGTGCTGTGAATGTATTCCAATCTAGTCTTAAAGGAATATTTATTGATGATTGTTCTCGATATCTGGCGTCGAGATTATTTGGAAAATTTAAGTTAAAGGGTGGTGGTGAAAATTGGCTTATTGATGGTGTTGATGGTAGTGATAATGTTTCTGGTAGTGATGAGGATGTTGTTGTATCCGTAGAAATATCTATGGGGTCATTGACTAAATTTGGTTCACCTTGTGTAAATGAATGTGTAGTCCAATATGGTAGTCGTGATGCCTGGTTTGGGGGGTTAAAGGGATTTTCACGTATTTGCTCAGATGTTGGTGTTGAACCTAAGTAATCTGATGGTAGGCTTGAGGTGCTACGTTGTGAAAGAAGCGTAGGGGTTTCTGGTAATATACCAATGGGGTTTTCTGGAGTGTTTTGTGATGGGGATTGAGGTATATCAAAATGAACTCGGGGAGTTTGAAGATTTCTGTTTCGTCGAGGATGTATAATTTGTCTATTTATTTCGACTGTATTTTGGTTTTGACTAAGGTTTCGTATTCTACTTAGTTCTTGTGGTAGTGTTGGGTAAAGATTGTATGTTGGTTCACTTAGGGATGCTTGTCGTTGAACTGGTTCTAGTGGTTCAGATAAACGAGCGTGCCGTTCTTCAAAAGTGTATGGATTGTCTTGAAAAGAAATTCGTGTAGATGTTTGAGGATTTTGAGTAGTTGAAGGTGGTGTTGGATTATCTTGGGATGATGTCGGTGAAGACTGATTCTGTGACTGTTGGGTAGCAATTTTTGATGGATTTTTGAATTTTTACTTTAGTGGGAAGGTTTATGTTTATTATAATATTCTTCCAGAAAAATAATTAGAAAAATTGTTGCTAGGGCAAATGTGATGATTGCTTTCTTTATACATTTACATATTGTCAAAATGAGGGATGATAAAAATGTTATGAAAATTACAAACAATAAAAAAATATCGGTTCTACTGAAAATTGTTCGTATCATTTAGACAAGTTGTTAAAATCGTACCTGTGGATATATTCAAGGGTTTTGGAAAGTTGGAGGAATAGTTCGAGTATAGTGTAGAAAATTAAAAAAATGTTACAAAAAATGATTAGGATTATTAGAAAATATTCAAGTATATCAAAAAGAAATATTATAAAGGCTTCAAGTATTGAAAAAAAATGTTTAAAATTTATAAGTATTTGAGCAACTGTTTGAGAGAAGAGCATTTAAGAAATGATCTCTTGGTCGAATATTTTTTGCTGTTTGAGGCGATTTTCTAGTGTGGTCGAATTATTTATTAGTTTTTTGACAAGTGGGTTGAGTTTTGTAAAAAATTGTTGGGGGCAATTTTTATGGTGACTGGGAGGTCGTCTTTTTCTTTATTTTTGTTTGTCAAATGATCCGGGGTATGGTAAGATTTTTATACTTTAGGCTAATTAAAATCTTCATTTTGTTACTTTAGGCTAAGTTATCAAATTTGTTTTGGGGGTATTCGTGGTCTGAGTTGGGGAAATATTGTTGATCTTTGGGTTATTAGATAAGGGAGGGGTACGGTATTATGGTGATATTTATTTTAGCTGTCAAGTTGGAGTGGTTTGCTTATTTTTGACCTGGAGGTTGTAAAGTTATAGTTAGAGATGTGCCTGGAGTTCTAGATTATTCGTCTAATTGATCTTAGTTTGAGTTAGAGAAAGTGGCGGATTGGATGAATCCTATTGGTCTATTTTGAACTAGAATTATTGCGTACTTGTGAGCATGTTATTTTGAAAAATTGAAATGAAAAATGTTACGGAGGTTTCAAGATTGTGAAGTATAAAATCTTAAAATTACTTTTTAAATTCTACTTTTTTTAATATTTTAGATTGGGGGATGAACATTTTGTAGTTTTTACGTGGTTGATTTCGGAGTCTTGTTGTTTTTCTATGTTCAGATTTGTCTATTTCTTCTTGGGGTATTATTTGTTCTGTCATTTTTCTATTTTTTCTTGGTTTTGGAGATTCTTTATGGTTTTGTGTATTGTTTTTGGTGGCGGTTGGTTTTGTGTTTTGATTTTCGGTGGGGTTATCATTTTGTTCTGTGTTTTTCAGATGTGGTTCGTTTTGAATGATTTTTAATCCTGTGAAAGAATATAATTGAGTTAATTCGCGGAGTGCGTATTCTTTTGGGTAATAAGGTAATAGGTTGTTTCGGTGCTGAACGATTTCTTTTTTGTTTGAGTCGGTAATTTTATATGTGACATCAGTGGGTTTTGCAATTATTTGGTAGGGTCCTTTTCGGAGGGGTTGTAATTTTTTAGAAATTCCTTTTTGAGTATTAAAATTAGGTATTAAAACAAATGTTCCAATTTTTAAATCGGAAGCTGGTGTAAAACGTGAATTGATTTGGTCATTTATGTTTTGTCTTTGTAATAACTTTTTCGTTATTTTTTGGTAAATTTCATTGTGTTTCTTATCTCTATTTAAAATCCATTCGGTGTGTGTACCGGAGGCTAATTTAAGAATTTGTGGGTGATGAAAATGATCTTCATCGTGTGTATGTAATGGGAGGTTATAACAAATTGAGTCTTTATTTGGTTGACAATAACCTTGTGCGTTTTTATGAGAATTTGCTGTAAACATTATTGGTTTGCGTGGCTTTTGGTTAAAAACCATTTCGTATGGTGACATTCCTAAAGTTGTCGTAATTTGTGAATTATATGCTAAGGGAAATAATTTTACATCTGCTGACCATTCGGTATATTTTGTATCATTTCCGTTGATGATACATCTAAGATATTCTTGTAATGAACGGTTCATACCTTCGACTAAGCCGTTTGTCCAAGGTGCATGAGATGTACGTGGTTTGTGTTTAATGTTATATAAATGACATAGTGTGATAATTTCATTATTTATGAATTCTGTACCGTTGTCTGTAACTAAAATTTCTGGTAGTCCGAATTTTGCTATCCAGTGTTCATAAAGTGTTGTGTAAGCGTAATAAGCGTTACAATGTGGTACTGGGTTAAGTGCTACATAATGTGTAAATGCGTCAACAATTACCATAATGTAGGAGTTTCCTTCTGATGAGGGTGAAATTGGTCCTTTAGTATCAAATGAGATACGATGATTAAAGTACAAACTTTGTCCTTTAAAATCTTGTTTTTGTGCTATTTGTTTTTGATTTGGGTAAGGTTTATTTAGTTGACATACTATACAGTCATTGCATAGTACTTTTATCCAAATTGGTGCATTTGGGAAGTAAAAATTTTGTATAAAGTTTGAATATGTTTTTTCTGATCCAGAGTGTCCTTTAATATTTTGTGTATGTGAAATATTAAAAGCTATAAGAATCATACTTAAAGGGAGACATGGAACTGTAGATTCATTCATGTTATACTCTAAAAGGTCTGTGTTTTCGTTAATTGTTGTGTTGTTAAATTTGCGAAAGTATCGGAGGAGTGTTTTGTTTCCTAGAATGGTTGAATCTGCTTTGATAGGTTTAGTTTTATATTTGTGCCATGATTTCAGTTGTCTAATTACTGGGTCAAGGTTTTGATATTGTTTCAGTGTTGAAATTGTAATTGTTTCTGTTGGGGGGAGAAAAATGTTTTCGATTTCTAATTTAGATAAGGGTATTGTATCAAGTGGGTCATGGAGGTCAAAAACTTGATTTATTGTGTATTTTGAATCATTTGTTTGTGGTCCTGATAAATTTATTTTATCAGTTAAATCTTCTTTTTCAATTAGTGGAAAATGGTCTTTTTTAGGTAGGTGTTGTTTTGTTCGTTTTTGTTGGGTGTTATTTTTTATCCATTGAGAATATGGGATTGGTTTGAAGGTTGATATTCCAAGTAAATCAACTTCATAATGATTATTTTGACAATCTAAATAAAGTGGGAAATGTTGTAAATTATTTATTTGTGATTGTTCAATATCAGTTTTTACTGCATATTTGCATTCTAATCGAGGTGTTGTTTCGTTTTCTGCAAGGTAGAATTTTATATTTTTGGGTATTTCAACTGTTGTTTTTCGTGTAAGTAATTCAGGTGGTGTATTTCGACTTAAGGTGTCTGGTAATGCAAGATTTTTTCCTGCAGTCCAAACTATATGTAAGTTTGGAAATTTCATTAGAATTAGTTGAAATCTGTAAACTCGGTGGTTTGGGTTAGATTTCTGTGTGAAAAGAAAAATGATTGGTTTGTGGTCTGTGAATAGAACTGTTGGATGTTTTGATCCAAGTATCAGAAATTCATATTCTGTCAGTGTATATATTATGGCTGTGCATTCTCTCATTAGAGTTGAGAGTCGTAGCTCTGCTTGAGTGAATAATCGAGAATTTGCTGATATGAGGTTCATTTTATTTGTACCATTATGTGATTGTAATAGTGCTGCGCCGATGCCAAAGTTCGAAGCATCGCACATTGCATAAAATGGTTGATCAGGGTCTGGGATTGTATTTGAAATTTGTTCGGTTAAAAGTTTCTTTATTTCTTCGAATCGTGCTTGATGTTCTGTATTCCATTCAAAATTATTTTGTTGTCTAAGGATATTGTAAAATGGTCGTAGATATAATTGCATTTTATAAACATATTTACTTAAAAAGTTTAACATTCCAAGGAATTCTTGGATTTTCTTTTTATTTGTTGGTGGTTGAAGTTTTTGAATAGCGTCAATGCGTGATTTCAGTGGAGTTATTGTTTTTCTTTCTCTGTTATGTCCTAAGAATTTAACTCTTGTCAAAAAGAAGTGTGATTTATCGGGGGCGGCCTTCAGATTTTCGTTCTGAAGTATTTGGTGATATTTTTCTAAAACATTGAACATCTCGTCTTTTGTTTGTGATTGCATAAAAACATCGTCTAAATAGGTGATTGCGTTTTTCTTGAGTATTAGTGGTCTAAAAATTTTGCTCATAAAAGCTGAAAATGCTGCTGGTCCTATGGATATTCCATAGAATAAGCGGTTAAATTCGTATTGTTGGTTTCCGATAACAAATTGTGTTAAACGTCGTGATTGTTCATCTAGTGGCATTTGATTGTATGCACTATTCATATCGGCGGTTGTAAAGTATTTGCCGTTTATTTTTGTTAAAATAACTTGTATTGGTTCAATGGGCCAATTACATTTTGATTCATCTATAAGTGAATTGAGGTATCTAGCATCGAGAACGATTTTTAATGATTCTCCTTTAGCTAGAATGATAACGGGGTTGATGAATGTGTTGCCTTTTGGTTGTTCTTCTTTATTAACTGGTGATATAATATTGTACTGTTCTAAAATATCGAGTAATCTGTTTACTTTATCATGTAAGTGAATTGGTACTTTACTTGCTCTCTGTTTTTTGAAAACTGCGTCTGGTTTTAATGGGAGATGTAGTGATGAACTGATTTTGCCAACATCGAATTTTGATGTTGCATAGACTGATGAATATTTAATTAGCTGTTTGGCTAACTTTTCGAATTCGTCTTGTGTTATTTGTGAATGTTGGAAATTAAACATTGTTAAAAATTTTTGTTGGTCCTCTGTGTAGTTACTGATGTTGAATGTAGGTTTGAAATATGGAGTTTTTGTGAAATAATCCGTATTTCTGTTTTCGTTACTTATTATATTATTTATAGATAATTCTTCATTAAGAATTGTAGATTGGCAAATATCTAGTAATTGGAGTATATTATTTACGCGATAGGCTTTTTCATGTATTGGTGATATTGTAGCGTTGGTTTCACAATATCCTAAAAGTCCTAAAGGTAATGTTACTTGGTAAGGTGTGTTGTTATAGACATGTAAGGAAATAATATCTGAATTCGAATTTTTCAAATATTTTATTGATGAGATTGTGATTTTGAAAAATTTATGAATAGGTTTGAATTCAAAATCTGACATATAAAATTTTTGTTTGTTTTGTTCTTTATCATATTGGTGAACTTGTTTGATTGAAAAATTATATATGTTTCCTGATAGTGGTTTCAGGTGTTTTCTTTGTTGGTTATATATTGGATAAAATTTTGAAAAGAATGGTGGTTGTTTGTTTAATCTTTGAAAAAATGTTAGGGATGTTTCTTTTGTTTTTGTATATTTATCTTTGATTAATATTTTACTATTTAGGATGTTAATTGTTGGTATATACTTTGAAATAAATGGTATTCCAATGATATTATATTTAATATCAGTGATATGGAATATTTGTTTAAATGGCTTGTTTAGAATTTTACTTTGCTCCATTGTTCTGGTAGGGAGGAGAAATAATTGGATTTTTCCGTAGTTTATCAATGTTGATCCTTGTGCTGTTGCTAGTTTGCTGGAGGTTTCAAGAGGTGTTAGCTTTGGATGTAAAGTTTTTATTTCATTCCATGTGGGGATGTTTATTATGTTTGATTCTGCTCCTGAATCAATTAAAAAATCTATTTCAAGGTCTGGTGGTTGAAATTCTTTATTTCTTGGGCTTTCTAAGAGAAATGGTATTGTCCAGATTTTTTCTTTGGGTTGTTCTTTTTGTATATTTTGGTAGATGTGGTGTGTATTCAAGCATTTTGTTTTGACATTTTGATTGGGTTGTTCTGTAGTATTTTTTGCATTTGTTTCTTGCGTTGTTGGTGTGGAATTTATGGGTGTAGTGTAATAATTTTGAAGAAATTCTGATTGATTTTCATATATATGTGATGGAAAGGGTTGTTCATATATGACAGATTCATAGTCATTTTCGACTTTTATCATATTGATAGCAAGAGTGTTTTCAGTATCACTTTCTGAATCTGATGATGTACAGTTTATTTGATTGAGTTGTAACGTATCAGTTACTGTGTCATCAATACCTGGGGGGTCTGATGTTGTTTCTGGGTTAGCTTGTACTTGATTGATTTGTCTTTGATGTTTAGGTGTACTGCTTCTATGACGATTATTAGAGTTATTATAGTGATTATTATTCCGGTGTGGTGATTGGGAATAATTTCTATAACGATTATTATAACTTGGGTGTCGATTTTGTGAATTATTTCGCGATCTGTTTTGGTAATTATTGTTTGGTCTGTTATAGTTCGATCTATTATATGAGTTATTCCTTGATCGATTGTTCGGGTAATTCTGGTTTCGGTTGTTTGAATAACTTCTATTTCTATTATAGGAGTAGTTTCTATTCCTATTGTATGATGAATTTCGTGATTGGTTGTTTGGATAGTAGTTATTTCTTGATTGGGAATTAGATCTAGAAACAAATCGTTGTGTGTTTGAATTTGATCTGGAGTAGTTATTTCTACTATTTGGTCTATTGTAGTGATTTTGTGATGAGTTTTGTGTATTTCTTCGTTCTGGTGATCTTCCTCTATAACTTGAGTTATATGGGGATTGATTTCTTGTATAACTTGTATTGTTCGGAAGTGGTTTTCCTGAACTGTTGTTGCTGTATACATTTTTGTTTGGTAGATTTTGATCTTTTTTCATATATTGATAGAATGATTTATTTGGTTCTTTGTATTTTTGAGGTTTATTTTGACTATCTTGCTGTTTTTGTCTACATTCGGAAATACTATGTCCGTATCGGCGGCAATAATTACACCATTTTTTGAAAGATGGTTTGCCTTTAAAGTTTGGGTTCTTTTCGTAGATATTGAGTATTTCAGTGATTTTTTCAACGAGGTCTGTCTCTGATTCCTGTATATTATTAATATTAGTGGGAGTCGTTTCAATTCTGTTAACGTATTGTAATTTCAGATTTTCCGTTTCTTCTAGTTTCATCGTGATTTCTGCTTGTTCTAATTTGTCTACTAGTTTTCGAAAATCTAAATCGGGTTCTCGAATTGAAGAAGGATGGGATGCTCTCTTTTTTATTGCTATTTTCCTTAATTGTGGTGTTAAGGTCATCATTAAGATTTCTGTCATCTTTGTGTTTTTATAGTCATGTGTATTTAGTGAGTATGCTTTTCGAACTAGTGTTTCGATTCGTACTGCTATTTGCTTGATGGTTTCGTTTGGTAATCTGCGAATTTCATTACATAAAACTCTTTGTTGTTGTTTGTTTCTTTCGGAGTCAAACATTTTTGAAAATTCTTGTGTAAATCTTTTCCAGTTTGATTTTATTTCTAGAGGTAGTATTGAAAACCATTTTTGGGCTGCGCCATCTAAGGTTGTTTGTATTAACGCTGTGCGTCGATGTATCCAATTTTGATGTAGTGGCGTATTTATTGGTTCAGGTCCAATATTTAAAATCAGGTTTGCTGTTACTGCATTTAAATAATCTTCTACAGAGTATTCAGGGTCTGTTCCTGTGAAAACCATTAAAGGTTTGTTTGATGTTATTGATGATCCACCCATAAGGTATGGATTCATTGTCATTTGTAATGATTCTGCTGCATTTGGCATTTGAGAAAAATTTGAAAGTTGTTTTCTTGTTATTTCATGTTGTTGGAGATAATATGGGAGTGGTATTTCATTTTGCATTTGTGATGCTTGATACGAGTGTGCAGTCATTGGATTTTGTTGTTGAATTGGTTGAAAAGATTGTGTATTAATTGGATTTTGTTGTTGAATTGGTTGTTGATGTTGTGCATCTATTGATTGTGGAGAAAAATTTCTATGATTTGTACGTGTTCTCTGTATTCCTTGTCTACGATATTCTTGAGTATTTGGTGCAAATATATCTGGTTGTAAGAAATCGTCATCTGAGGATAAATAATCCATTTGATAAGATGTTTGTTTTTTATTTTTATTCTGTTGAAAAAATGGGTAATTTTCACTGCGATCCTGTGGAGGATTTGGTTGAAAATTTTTGGAATTATATTGGGCCGTTGGGTTATCCCAGTTTCGAGGTTTTGTATATTGATTAAAATTCCTTTGTGGTTGATAATTTGTTTTTGATGGATGTGTATAATTATAATTATGGTCTGCAAAGTTGTTTTTAGTGAATGTTTTGCGTGTTTTTGATGGTATTGTCATGGGTCTGTATGTTTGGTAATCCATATGGGAATATTTTGGAGCAACCGAAGGTTTAACGGTTGATTGTAAGGTTACCTGTGTTTGTGAAGGGTTTGTATTTCTTGGTGTTGTTAAATTTGGGCGTATTGGTGAAATACTTTGTTGTGTAGTTGTTGTGTGTACAATTTCTTCATTTATGAAGTGTGATGGTGTCTGGATATCTTGTTGAGTAAGATTCCTAGTTCCATTGAGGTTTTCGTTGTGTATGACTGTCGAGTTTAAACTATTATTTTGTGTATCGGGTAAAAATGTATTATAGTTTAATGGTGTTGCATCAATTGTTAATGGTATTACTCTTACATAATCTCTTATGTAAGATATTGTACCTATTGCTTGACTTGAGATTGATTGTGGAAAGCTTATAAATGCGTGATGAGACCATTCGGGGTCCCAAACATAATCTGATTGTTCTGTGATAGCGGTATCATCGTTCGAATTTTGGGGTCTAAAATTTTTTCTTGCTTGTGCAATTAAATCAATATTGTGTGTGAAATAATCTATTATGAACCATGCTAAAATTTTTTGTAGATCGTGTTTGGTATGTTGTGAAACGTCATCTTTCGTGAAATTTTCTTTAATGATGTTTAAATAACTAGAGAGTAGTGTAATTTCATGTCGTACTTTCAAATGTTTAGATGTTTCTGTCGGTGAGACATTTGTTAGTGGGATTTCGTTTTCTAATATCGAAATATAACTATATATTATTGCGAAAACTTCATTGGTGAATATGGAGTTTGCTCTTTGTGAGTTATGATATTGGATGCTTTTTATATATTCTGAAAAAACTTTTGAAAATTCTAAATCAAGATCGTCTGTTTGAATAGTATATGTTCTATTATTATGGTTTGGGGAAGTGAATTCTATGGAGTAGATTCCATACTGTTGTGTTATGTTGCATATATCTTTTAAGTAGTGATCTATGATTTGTCTTTTGATTTTTACATCGGGGAACTCTGTTTTACATGGACTGATTCCGGGTTCAAATAAATTTACGAGTAAATTTTGACAAAATATGTGTTGTCCTCTATCAGTATCTGCGTCTACTATAAAAGGAAAGATTTCATCATCATCTGGAGTTTCTTCACCTGGGGTGTGCGTTGAACTCATTTTTTCGTTCGATTACTGTTAATATGTAATTATTAATGTGTCGAATTGGTTGATTCCAATTGTATAAATGTACTGGTTTGTGTTTGTACTGCTTTTTTATTCTTCTTTTTCCTCTTTGTGATGAATTTGAAGTTGTTTCTGAGTCAGAGAAATATAATTGATCGTGAAGTGGGCAATTTTTATCTATTGATTCTTTTAGTTTGTAAAGTTCGTCTAAACTGTTGGTTTCTGATTCTGAAAATGCGTTTCGATTTTTTGAAAATCTTTTTCGTGTTATTTGTCTTTGTTTAGTTATTATTTTTCTCTTTAGTGTTTGTCGTTTTGTTCGAATGTATCCAACTGTTTGTGTATGAGGTGTGATTACAAGGTCGTATTTTTTGTTATCTATTTCACAATTGTGTAAAATGATTGTTTGTTTATTTCCTTGGTTTTTAAATGACATAAGGTTTAGAATGACGGATGCAAAGGGTTGTTAAATGATTTCTATTTTCTTAAACTGTTAGTTCTTACGATTTTTTGGTTAGCTTAACCTGGGTCTATTTGTTCAGGGTTGGAGAGAAAAGTATATCGATTCCGAAGAATGATTTTTACTTTCTCGTGACTAGTATAAGCTAAGGTGTTAACTTACTTAATCTTACTTAGGGGTAGTGATTGTGTTCAAGGGTTGGAGAATAGTAAATCGATCCACAAGGTTCAGGTATAATTAGAACGCGAGTAGTTCGTTAGATACTATTTTAAACTTACGAAGTCTAAGATTTATCCTGGGTCTGGTAAGAGGGGGGGTCAAGTGAAGGATGAATAACCGAAGTTCTTCACTGTTTATCCTAATTTGAATGATTAGTTTTGTTTTAAAAATTTCTATTAGTCTTGGGTCTTTAGAAAGGGTTGGGTAGTGAATCGACGTTTGAGGTCGTTAGACACTAATTAAGTGGGTGGGGGAGAACAAAGTTGTTCTGTTTGATCCAAGGATAAGCCTTGATGATCAAATTTAAAATTTAATTAAGTAGAAAATGATTTAAGATCCAAGGATAAGCCTTGATGATCTGGTTTTAAAATTAAGTGAATTTAAGTTTTAATAAAGTTTTAAATGTGTGTAAAGGAAAGATTTAGTGTTTTATGATGTTAGTGAGTTGATGATTGCTGTTATGTTTTAGATGATGAAGCTGGAACAACAGGATGATTTATGATTACTAACCATTTATTGTCATGCTACTAATTTTTATTTTTGTTTTCCAATAAATATTTTTCAAACATGTTTTGTATAATACTGCAGAGTTTTAGGGAAACGATCTTAGATCTTTTTATCAATCGTTATTGTATAATATTAATTTTGTTTAGCGCCTTAAATGATTTTGAAGAGTAACTTCAAGGTTTTATGTTTGCAAATGGAAATCTAAATTCATTGCAAGTAGTATTCGAAATATAAAAGTTTGTTCTGGCTTTTGCCGAACTATCATATAACTATACGGCAAGTTTCTACTTTGTCGTATGTCGTCTTTGGTTCGAGGTCTTCTTCCAATTCCGGGTAGTTCTATTATGGTTCGGAATATTGGCTCTGATCTATTGAGTCGGAGAGACATTTCAATTAAATTATTGTCGTATAACATTTTGTAAATGTTTTTGTCTAATTTCTAATCTATTTTTGGTTAATTCTAATCTAGTAAGGTCTTGTTCGAGACTTATGGTCGCACCAGATGAGTTAGGACCGAAGTGTAACTCATAGAGTAATTTCGGATAGGGTACACCGTCTGCTCGTCACGCTATCTTATTTTCGGCCGGATAGATTCGTGCAACTTCTTAGTCTAATACCGATCCTAATCTTACTCTTATACTATCTAGTCTCAGGTTGTTTAACTAGTCTCTGCTAGGCTCAATAGATCTAGGGTATACTGGTTTATTGCGGCTGCTGAAGTGCTCGGGAGAGTCCAACTAATTTCTAAGTTAAATTCAAATCTCTCTGGTGCTGAAATTACAAGTAACTTCAGCACTTACAAATAAGTGGGTTGTTAGTTAGATGGATCATGATTGGTTAATATTAAATACTTTACATTGGTAAAACATTTAATTTATCCAATCATAAAATATAGTTTAGATCAGGTTCCAAATTGGTGGTAACCAGTAGCGTACCGAGATCGTGGGGAAAGGGGGGAAGGGTGGCTTGCGAGCATCTTAATTCAATTCAGTTTGCCAAATTGTTCCAAGGGTACAATTTTACTATGTCTAATTTTGATTATTCAATCTTAAAATTGTTCTGCAAAAAATTCAAGTTCCCATCATCAAATATTCAATACTGTGTTCAAAAATTTACCATAAGTTTCCGTAATAACGCCACAAACACTTAGAAGATTACCGATACAAGATATATGTAGACCAACTTGGATTAAAACACATTCAGGGCAAAAGTGTTTTAAATTGGCCGCAAAAGCGCATTTTTTCCTCAAACTTATAACTTCAGAAAAAATCGGCCTCGCAAATTTAGATAAATAGACTGATACATAGACAGAAAAAATTTAATGTGACCCTTGAGTAATTTTGTAGTGCAATTGAATACATGCTAATAACTCATGGACCGTTTCAGGGCGCGAGCGGGAATCAGTGTCCTTGGCTTCTTTCTATTTGAACTTGTTCACTATTTCGTGCTTTCAATCTGCGTCGCAATTATTGCGATTTACCTGAAATATCTTGGATTTGAAACCTGACAGACTGCTCCACACTTTCTCGTGTTACCAAATGTGCCAATCACATTAAGTTTATTATAAAAAGCATATCTTCATTATCAATTGATATGAACAATCGAAGATAGATTTTTAAATGAAAAATAGTCTGTAGGGCTGATCCACTCAAACCCCTGCGGGGACGCGAAACAGCCTAATATAATTGTCCTAATTTAATCAATTGAGAAACATTGCAGACATTTTTATTCAAATGAAATCGGTAATTTCAAATCGATCAAGTAAAAAAAAACCTCGACCAAAATACCAGACGAGTCAGTTCGAGTCCCGGAAAGAAGACGCTTTTCCGGGACTCGAACTGACTCGTCTGGTATTTTGATCAAATATTTAACCATTTCACTAACTGTTGCTGGCGAGGACCCACTTGATGACAGTCAAGAAAAGAGTTGAAAATGAGGCTGTTTTTTGTGACAGTTCATTGAAATAATCAACTGGACAAAAGTAGTAAAACAAAAGAAATCAGAAAAGTTTAACTGAGCAGTCTCAAATCTATTTTCAACAAAATTGAACAATCAACTAAGTGATACCAGTGGAAACCGAAGTAAATAATTTTTTAGCTAAACTTCTCATTTCAAATCAAACGGAAATGTTAAAACTAAATTTAGAAAAGATTTTTTTTCGGACAGAATCGAACCTGTTCACTCAGCTTGGTAGTGCGCGACAGATATTCTCGACCAACAACTTTTCTGATTAGAAAAAATGACCATATTTTGATATCTATGACTTTAGAAAATGAGCGAGCTAAGAAAATGAGAATGAGCAAGTTCCGATTGGGATTTAAACCTATTCATCCGGCGAGTGGGACAAACATATAAGCTGGGCTATGAAAGTATTAAATAAAAAACACTAGAAATTTTTCAAAATTTAAAACAATCTTCCTTTAACTCCCCGATTCTTCCGGGAAAAAAGTGGGATTTCTCTGAGGGAAGTGAATGGAAGGTGTCCCACTCTTTAACCCTACGATATTTAACCCCCTCTGTTTTTCCAGGTCAAAAGCATAACGTTAAAAACTCGTAGTGGCTCGTTAAAAGTGGATTGAACTCGCGCGCCCTGGTACGGAAGGTTGGCGAAAAACGCTGATCACGAAGTGATCAATCTTCCCCCCTTGAATTTAGGAGGGAGATGGTTCACATGCTTGAAAAAATTTTTTTTAGCTAATCAGATTTTAGCCTAGAACATGCAGGCTTTACGGCTTAAAATTGCCATTTAATTTTAGGTTGAAGATTGTTTAATTGGTGAATTATAACTTATACTACAATGATTCACAATTTTATTTTTAGCTTATTTTAGCTTGCCGTCAATTGTTAACTTATGTTACAAAAATCATAATGAACCCTACAAACCAAAACTAAGGCAAGAAACAATGGAGTAAATTAACATCCTCCAGAAATCCCCCCCCCCCCCGCAAAAAATACCAAAATTAGATCCTCAACCCCAGCGTTCCTTTTGAATTAAATTTTGTGAGCGCTGCCTGTAAAATAATCTTCTGGTAGACTGAACTCAGAACCAAGTTAACATCCTGCCCTTAATCAGCGTTGGGTGGGAGGATGTTAACTTGTATCCAGGCTTGTGGTAGTTACTTCTGCAAGGTAATTATTGAAGTTGTTTCGGACCAAGTTAACATCCTCCCACCCAAAGCCGTTTAGGGGGAGGATGTTTACTTACTCCGAAACTTACTACAATTATTTACTACTAAGATGAGATAGTTTGTTTGAATTTTAATGAAATTGAGCATGTATTGAAAAATATCATTCCAACAAAATTGACCATTCTTTGAACAGGGAAAACTCTGGTACACGATTGCATTACCCTTGCTAATCGCAAGGGTAAGACAAAACAATACTTTGATTTTTTGGCTCTATGAAACAAATCAAAAATTAGTGGCATACAGATAATTGACACTTTCCAGCTTCTTGGTGTGTAGTTTTTTAAAAAACGAAAACCGTGGCGGGAGTGAAAATGAAGATATTCCAGAGTTCAATCATAGAGGCACCATTTTTAAACTTTTAATCAAGAAATAAACTTGCCTGCATTTTTCGGCACAGAGATTTTTCATCAATTCGAAATATTTTCCCCTCAATTCCGGGTCAATAGCAATCAAACTCCCTTTGTCGAGTACAGCGCCAATTTCTATGCCATCATTCAGGAATCTAGACGAAAACTGGAACAAATCTCCGTTGAACATCTGGATTCTTCCGTCTAGACTTTTGAATATTTTGCCGAAACTTTCAATTGAAGATTCGACCAAATTGAAGTTGTTTTCTTCTGACAGCAACTTTATTGCCTTTTCACTGAACTCCAGTCCTGAAATAAAATAAAATTTTGAAAATCGCAACTAAATTAAATAAAAGAAATTGTAATATCGACTTGCTAAATTCTCTTAATGCTTTTCTTGCCAGATCAATTGTAATTAGCTCATGATACTATGAACTTCTTGATGGTCTGTCTAAGGTTTTTTCAGACGCTTCCAAATTCGGTGGAAAAAAATAATAATTTGCAGTCCTTCAAAATTAGACACAATACTTTGCAGCGATTTTTTAAAATTAAGATAAAAAATAAATTGCACGAAGGTTTTGATCAACCTTACATAGCGCTTGGCAAAAAGTAAACTACAGCTCTCATTTTGGTCTTTTCAATCGTGATTAAAAGCTAATTTAATTGAATTGAGACTAAACTTTATTTACACTAGCGTGTAAAGCACCTCCGTTGCTTCGAACTTTTAACAACTCATAAAAACCGCATATACTGGAAATAAGATCTGCATCCTTTGAGTGTACTCTGACAGCACCCAATTACAGCACCCAAGTTTTTTATTCAAGTTTTTTTATACAAGTTTTGAAAAACCAAAAAATTTTTATGCAATATTATATAAGTTCTTTAAAAATAACGTTAAATGAACTAAGAAACGTCACATCTCGGAAAGTAAAAGCAATTAAGCAGTCGCATTTAAACGCAAGATTTTCAGTTTGAGAAACTTTAAACTGAAGCCTTCTTAAAAAGATATTTTTCTGAAAACCAGCAAAAACGTCACACCTCAAAAACTACCAAGAATTGAGTCATATTTGAGGGCAAGACTCAAACCCCTGAGATTACTCTGACAGTCCCCACTACAGAGTTGGGAACTTAAAACTAAAAAAAAAATTAATATTAAGTTTTCTCAAATGTTTTTTTTTTGAGAAATTCTCAAGGTTTTGAGAAGACATATCTGGAGGCAATATTCGCAACTCCTGAGAGTACGCTAACAGAACCTCACTATAGAGATGTGAACTTCAAATTTTGTGAAAATCTTATATCTAAGTTCTTTGAAAAATTTTGAAAAAATTCTAAAAATCGAAAACAACGAGGATTTGAGCAGTCGTATTCAGAGGAAAAATTCGCAAACCCTGATATTACCCTCACAGTTTTCACCAACAGGATTGAGATTTAAAATTTAAGTTTTTTTGAAAATAAAAAATACCATATCTCAAAAACTACAAGAATTCGAGAAGTGAAATTTGGAGGCAAGATTGGCAACCCCTGAGAGTACCCTGACATCACCCAACTACAGGGTGAGAAATTCAAATGTTGAGAAATTTTTTAAAATTAAGTTTTCTAGCAAATTTGAAAAAATCTCGAAAATTGCCATATCTCGTAAACTAAAAGGATTTCGTTATTCATATAAGGAGACCAGAATCGCAACACCTGGAAAAACCCAGGCAGCGTCCCAGTTTTGGTTGCTAATTTCAAACTTGATGAAATAAACGTTGAATTTAAACTGGAAAATCGAAAAAAAATCTTAACCATTGCAATACACGATATAGCTTAAAAGAGCAAAATAATACGTTGAAAAAGCTTAAACATGGCGTGATAGTGAAGCCCGCATTTTTATATATCATAGATTGAAATACATTAAAACAAATATACATATTACCGTGTATCCCAACTCGTAGAAGTACTTAATCTCCACCGCTTTCCCGCACAGTGGGATAAACACAGCCCACTTCTTTTCATCTTCGTCTGGTAAAAAACGGGACTGAAACTGTGGTATGAATGGAACTAGTTCTGCCTTGTGGAAAATAGGTGTGTCTGACGAATTCCAAAGTTCACACCACTGGTCTAAATTTGACATGACAATCTGATATGAAACAGCACTTAGATTAGCGAAATATGTGCAAATAGCGCCGAATGCTTCGACTACAGTGAAAAAAAAAGAAAACGAGGAAGTAGGCGTTTCTTCGCAATCTTGTAAAATATTTAAACTCAGATACTAACAAAAATAAAGAGATAAATCAATTGTCACTTGCCATAAAATAAACAAAAACTTTGAACTCTATTGTTGTTCTGTTTTTATTCAGTAAATTTGGCAAATATATTTATTCTGTAAATTTATTTATTCTGTTTTTTAAACTGTTATTTATTCTGTAAATTTTAACCATGAACCAAATTTTGCTGATTGATCTCTATCATAAAATCACTAAAATCACTAACTTACAAAACTTATACTCAAATGATAAATAATTTTATGACAAAATTGGCAAGGTTCACTGTGCTTGTTCACTGAACATTTCAAAAATGAAACAGCCGGAAACCAAATCTGAGCGTGACAATCATATATAAGTGACAATCACCTCGTTCTTTAGCACTTAAACACGTCACCTTTGCTGTCAAACTTAGATTACGTTCACTTTGAACTAAGGCCATCTTATGAATGACGTTAATTATATTTTCTACACCAAAAAATTTGAAAGCATACTTGGACATGAAATTATTTACAATCATATCTCGATAATACGAAATAGTGTTTGGCAAGACTTCGTTATGCAGCTAAAAAAACGAAAACGAATTATTAAAACGAAATAAATTTAACAATCAAATGTCAAAAACATGAGCTTTAAGCCACTTGCGATGTATTACAAACAGTATGGCAAGTTTGTCGACAGAAAATGAGAACAAAGCAGCCAGTTCGAACAATTACTTTCACAAATGTCGGAAGAAAACTATATCTACCAAAGTTTCTAGTCAATGAAATTCAATTTAAGCAAAGAACGTGCCAAAACACAAACCAGAGTTATTAAGTTTTGAAACTCGATTGTTTAACCCCCACCCGACGAGATGAAACTCTATTTTCAACCTTCAATTGACGCATGATTAGATTAAGCTTATATGAAAGGAAGCGAATAACCTTTTAAGCGAATAGAAAGAAAATATAAAGACTCAAAACTAGAAAAATTACAAACCGAAAAGGTTTTGAGAAGACATATCTGGAGGCAATATTCGCAACTCCTGAGAGTACGCTAACAGAACCTCACTATAGAGATGTGAACTTCAAATTTTGTGAAAATCTTATATCTAAGTTCTTTGAAAAATTTTGAAAAAATTCTAAAAATCGAAAACAACGAGGATTTGAGCAGTCGTATTCAGAGGAAAAATTCGCAAACCCTGATATTACCCTCACAGTTTTCACCAACAGGATTGAGATTTAAAATTTAAGTTTTTTTGAAAATAAAAAATGCCATATCTCAAAAACTACAAGAATTCGAGAAGTGAAATTTGGAGGCAAGATTGGCAACCCCTGAGAGTACCCTGACATCACCCAACTACAGGGTGAGAAATTCAAATGTTGAGAAATTTTTTAAAATTAAGTTTTCTAGCAAATTTGAAAAAATCTCGAAAATTGCCATATCTCGTAAACTAAAAGGATTTCGTTATTCATATAAGGAGACCAGAATCGCAACACCTGGAAAAACCCAGGCAGCGTCCCAGTTTTGGTTGCTAATTTCAAACTTGATGAAACAAACGTTGAATTTAAACTGGAAAATCGAAAAAAAATCTTAACCATTGCAATACACGATATAGCTTAAGCGAGCAAAATTATACGTTGAAAAAGCTTAAACATGGCGTGATAGTGAAGCCCGCATTTTGATATATCATAGATTGAAATACATTAAAACAAATATACCTATTACCGTGTATCCCAACTCGTAGAAGTACTTAATCTCCACCGCTTTCCCGCACAGTGGGATAAACACAGCCCACTTCTTTTCATCTTCGTCTGGTAAAAAACGGGACTGAAACTGTGGTATGAATGGAACTAGTTCTGCCTTGTGGAAAATAGGTGTGTCTGACGAATTCCAAAGTTCACACCACTGGTCTAAATTTGACATGACAATCTGATATGAAACAGCACTTAGATTAGCGAAATATGTGCAAATAGCGCCGAATGCTTCGACTACAGTGAAAAAAAAAGAAAACGAGGAAGTAGGCGTTTCTTCGCAATCTTGTAAAATATTTAAACTCAGATACTAACAAAAATAAAGAGATAAATCAATTGTCACTTGCCATAAAATAAACAAAAACTTTGAACTCTATTGTTGTTCTGTTTTTATTCGGTAAATTTGGCAAATATATTTATTCTGTAAATTTATTTATTCTGTTTTTTAAACTGTTATTTATTCTGTAAATTTTAACCATGAACCAAATTTTGCTGATTGATCTCTATCATAAAATCACTAACTTACAAAACTTATACTGAAATGATAAATAATTTTATGACAAAATTGGCAAGGTTCACTGTGCTTGTTCACTGAACATTTCAAAAATGAAACAGCCGGAAACCAAATCTGAGCGTGACAATCATATATAAGTGACAATCACCTCGTTCTTTAGCACTTAAACACGTCACCTTTGCTGTCAAACTTAGATTACGTTCACTTTGAACTAAGGCCATCTTATGAATGACGTTAATTATATTTTCTACACCAAAAAATTTGAAAGCATACTTGGACATGAAATTATTTACAATCATATCTCGATAATACGAAATAGTGTTTGGCAAGACTTCGTTATGCAGCTAAAAAAACGAAAACGAATTATTAAAACGAAATAAATTTAACAATCAAATGTCAAAAACATGAGCTTTAAGCCACTTGCGATGTATTACAAACAGTATGGCAAGTTTGTCGACAGAAAATGAGAACAAAGCAACCAGTTCGAACAATTACTTTCACAAATGTCGGAAGAAAACTATATCTACCAAAGTTTCTAGTCAATGAAATTCAATTTAAGCAAAGAACGTGCCAAAACACAAACCAGAGTTATTAAGTTTTGAAACTCGATTGTTTAACCCCCACCCGACGAGATGAAACTCTATTTTCAACCTTCAATTGACGCATGATTAGATTAAGCTTATATGAAAGGAAGCGAATAACCTTTTAAGCGAATAGAAAGAAAATATAAAGACTCAAAACTAGAAAAATTACAAACCGAAAAGTAAATCGCAATGATTTTGGGATCTACTTAACAATCTCCATCTCCAGGAAAGGGGGAGCTTCTTAAGTAGACCACAATGATTGATTTTTCGACCAATCAGAATGCAGCAAAATTATAATTCTCAAAGGACAGCTCAGTGCTAATTTACTGTATTTATTTATAGGGGTGGAGAATCTTAGGTAGGTACCATAGGACGGGAGATTGTTAAGCAGATCCTGATTTTCAATTATATTAAAAGAAGCGTAAATCACTAGAAAGTTTCTTGCTGTGGTAAATAAACCGAAACCACAGTAAGCAGACAAACAGTCCGATAAAAAAAATTTGTACTAGAATCAATTACGAAGTCCAAAGAGCACTTTTATACTTCCATATTAAGTACGCTATCAAGATAAATGGTAGTTGAAACACTATTTACCAGTAATAAGCAGCAGCAGTTTAATTTTCCAAAAACTCGGCATGTGAGGAAAATGATTGGGTGATTCTTTAAGACAATTGATTAAACTGAGAAGGTAAATTCCCTCTTTAGTCTGCAAGCAAAACGAAATGTCAGAAAAAGTGCTGCAGGATAACAGTTTAAAAATGCAAATAGCAAGCTTTTTAACCAATGCGCTATCTATAAACTGCGAAAGGGGGGTCTTCAATAATCCAAACATCAATAAACGAGATAAAATACGTGCTACTAAAATGCCCTTTGCAGAAAAGCTAAATTGACGAGCGATAAGTTCTGCTAGTTGTGGTGAGAAATATAACTCGTGAAAAAGCAGGAGCGTTTGCTTGCACAATTAAGGAGTCAGTTGTTTTTCTGATGTTGTACGACCTATTCTCTAAGTCCAGTCCTTCATGATCCCAGCAAGAGGCAAAGCATATGATCCTCTTTTCCAAAACGCTCAAACCACACTTATGAAAACATGTGCCTATTAGCCGACAACAGAACAATCAAATTATCAATAATTGAGCAGCCACATGTTGTCTTGAAACCTACATAAATTAAGGAGTGCGGTCTGTATTCAGACAACCGCGTAATCATATTAGTCAGTAAGCAGACAAATACTGAATTAACCAATCAGAATCAAGATGGAAAAGCAAATTTAGGAAACAATTAATTATTTATTATTACTTTCTTCCTTGTCGTGATTCTGATTGGTTAATATAGTATTTGTCTGCTTATTGACGAGTATTAAAACGCAGTTGTCTAAATATGCTACGTAACCATAAACTAAATAGCAGTAAAAATCTTTTTCGGCAAAGTTCACCAATAGAATGTGTTGGTGTCTAATTGTGTCAAAGACTTTGTTGAACGAACAAAACTTGTTTAAGTATTAAAATTATCAAATATAGAATCACACAAATCACTTGGAAAAACTAAAGTTATGATTTGCACAAATATGGAGTCACTGATATCATCTTATAACTGACCATTTTCAAAGTTATACATCTGAATTCCGACTTAATTGCATCGATACAAATTCACATTCACTGTTCTTTTCCAGGCATTGATACCTCGCCAATTTTTGAAACTTTTGACCTTCTCGAAGGGCTTTTCGAACTTTCACACATGGTCTGCGATGCAGCATACTCGTTTTTGGCGACGTTCTTTTGCTCACCGTGATTGTCAAAGCTATTTCTGGCGTCTCTAGACTGGAAACATTGACAGTCTGAGAGCTGGCTTCGCGTTTAGCGCAGGAATCGACAGGCGAATTTAAACGGCACAAAGAGTTATAAAGCATATCAAAGCTACAGAAAACAAATGGCAAGCAGCAAATGATGAAACCTATAAACAAAAAACGATAATCCAGCATGGCGTGAACAAGTGAGAATTTCGCCAATTCTACAGTCCACAGTTCCTCAGAGTTATAAAGCATATCAAAGCTACAGAAAACAATTGGCAAGCAGCAAATGATGAAACCTATAAACGAAAAACGATAATCCAGCATGGCGTGAACAAGTGAGAATTTCGCCAATTCTACAGTCCACAGTTCCTCAGAGTTATAAAGCATATCAAAGCTACAGAAAACAAATGGCAAGCAGCAAATGATGAAACCTATAAACAAAAAACGATAATCCAGCATGGCGTGAACAAGTGAGAATTTCGCCAATTCTACAGTCCACAGTTCCTCAGAGTTATAAAGCATATCAAAGCTACAGAAAACAAATGGCAAGCAGCAAATGATGAAAGCTATAAACAAAAAACGATAATCCAGCATGGCGTGAACAAGTGAGAATTTCGCCAATTCTACAGTCCACAGTTCCTCAGAGTTATAAAGCATATCAAAGCTACAGAAAACAAATGGCAAGCAGCAAATGATGAAACCTATAAACAAAAAACGATAATCCAGCATGGCGTGAACAAGTGAGAATTTCGCCAATTCTACAGTCCACAGTTCCTCAGAGTTATAAAGCATATCAAAGCTACAGAAAACAAATGGCAAGCAGCAAATGATGAAAGCTATAAACAAAAAACGATAATCCAGCATGGCGTGAACAAGTGAGAATTTCGCCAATTCTACAGTCCACAGTTCCTCAGAGTTATAAAGCATATCAAAGCTACAGAAAACAAATGGCAAGCAGCAAATGATGAAACCTATAAACAAAAAACGATAATCCAGCATGGCGTGAACAAGTGAGAATTTCGCCAATTCTACAGTCCACAGTTCCTCAGAGTTTTAAAGCATATCAAAGCTACAGAAAACAAATGGCAAGCAGCAAATGATGAAACCTATAAACAAAAAACGATAATCCAGCATGGCGTGAACAAGTGAGAATTTCGCCAATTCTACAGTCCACAGTTCCTCGGAGTTATAAAGCATATCAAAGCTACAGAAAACAAATGGCAAGCAGCAAATGATGAAACCTATAAACAAAAAACGATAATCCAGCATGGCGTGAACAAGTGAGAATTTCGCCAATTCTACAGTCCACAGTTCCTCAGAGTTATAAAGCATATCAAAGCTACAGAAAACAAATGGCAAGCAGCAAATGATGAAACCTATAAACAAAAAACGATAATCCAGCATGGCGTGAACAAGTGAGAATTTCGCCAATTCTACAGTCCACAGTTCCTCAGAGTTATAAAGCATATCAAAGCTACAGAAAACAAATGGCAAGCAGCAAATGATGAAACCTATAAACAAAAAACGATAATCCAGCATGGCGTGAACAAGTGAGAATTTCGCCAATTCTACAGTCCACAGTTCCTCAGAGTTATAAAGCATATCAAAGCTACAGAAAACAAATGGCAAGCAGCAAAAGATGAAACCTATAAACAAAAAACGATAATCCAGCATGGCGTGAACAAGTGAGAATTTCGCCAATTCTACAGTCCACAGTTCCTCAGAGTTATAAAGCATATCAAAGCTACAGAAAACAAATGGCAAGCAGCAAATGATGAAACCTATAAACAAAAAACGATAATCCAGCATGGCGTGAACAAGTGAGAATTTCGCCAATTCTACAGTCCACAGTTCCTCAGAGTTATAAAGCATATCAAAGCTACAGAAAACAAATGGCAAGCAGCAAATGATGAAACCTATAAACAAAAAACGATAATCCAGCATGGCGTGAACAAGTGAGAATTTCGCCAATTCTACAGTCCACAGTTCCTCAGAGTTATAAAGCATATCAAAGCTACAGAAAACAAATGGCAAGCAGCAAATGATGAAACCTATAAACAAAAAACGATAATCCAGCATGGCGTGAACAAGTGAGAATTTCGCCAATTCTACAGTCCACAGTTCCTCAGAGTTATAAAGCATATCAAAGCTACAGAAAACAAATGGCAAGCAGCAAATGATGAAACCTATAAACAAAAAACGATAATCCAGCATGGCGTGAACAAGTGAGAATTTCGCCAATTCTACAGTCCACAGTTCCTCAGAGTTATAAAGCATATCAAAGCTACAGAAAACAAATGGCAAGCAGCAAATGATGAAACCTATAAACAAAAAACGATAATCCAGCATGGCGTGAACAAGTGAGAATTTCGCCAATTCTACAGTCCACAGTTCCTCAGAGTTATAAAGCATATCAAAGCTACAGAAAACAAATGGCAAGCAGCAAATGATGAAACCTATAAACAAAAAACGATAATCCAGCATGGCGTGAACAAGTGAGAATTTCGCCAATTCTACAGTCCACAGTTCCTCGGAGTTATAAAGCATATCAAAGCTACAGAAAACAAATGGCAAGCAGCAAATTATGAAACCTATAAACAAAAAACGATAATCCAGCATGGCGTGAACAAGTGAGAATTTCGCCAATTCTACAGTCCACAGTTCCTCAGAGTTATAAAGCATATCAAAGCTACAGAAAACAAATGGCAAGCAGCAAATGATGAAACCTATAAACAAAAAACGATAATCCAGCATGGCGTGAACAAGTGAGAATTTCGCCAATTCTACAGTCCACAGTTCCTCAGAGTTATAAAGCATATCAAAGCTACAGAAAACAAATGGCAAGCAGCAAATGATGAAACCTATTAACAAAAAACGATAATCCAGCATGGCGTGAACAAGTGAGAATTTCGCCAATTCTACAGTCCACAGTTCCTCAGAGTTATAAAGCATATCAAAGCTACAGAAAACAAATGGCAAGCAGCAAATGATGAAACCTATAAACAAAAAACGATAATCCAGCATCGCGTGAACAAGTGAGAATTTCGCCAATTCTACAGTCCACAGTTCCTCAGAGTTATAAAGCATATCAAAGCTACAGAAAACAAATGGCAAGCAGCAAATGATGAAAGCTATAAACAAAAAAAAAACGATAATCCAGCATGGCGTGAACAAGTGAGAATTTCGCCAATTCTACAGTCCACAGTTCCTCAGAGTTATAAAGCATATCAAAGCTACAGAAAACAAATGGCAAGCAGCAAATGATGAAACCTATAAACAAAAAATGATAATCCAGCATGGCGTGAACAAGTGAGAATTTCGCCAATTCTACAGTCCACAGTTCCTCAGAGTTATAAAGCATATCAAAGCTATAAAAAACAAATGGCAAGCAGCAAATGATGAAACCAATAAACAAAAAACGATAATCCAGCATGGCGTGAACAAGTGAGAATTTGGCCAATTCTACAGTCCACAGTTCCTCAGAGTTTAAAGCATATCAAAGCTACAGAAAACAAATGGCAAGCAGCAAATGATGAAACCTATGAACAAAAAACGATAATCCAGCATGGCGTAAACAAGTGAGAATTTCGCCAATTCTACAGTCCACAGTTCCTCAGAGTTATAAAGCATATCAAAGCTACAGAAAACAAATGGCAAGCAGCAAATGATGAAACCTATAAAAAAAAAACGATAATCCAGCATGGCGTGAACAAGTGAGAATTTCGCCAATTCTACAGTCCACAGTTCCTCAGAGTTATAAAGCATATCAAAGCTACAGAAAACAAATGGCAAGCAGCAAATGATGAAACCTATAAACAAAAAACGATAATCCAGCATGGCGTGAACAAGTGAGAGTTTCGCCAGTTCTACAGTCCACAGTTCCTCAGAGTTATAAAGCATATCAAAGCTACATAAAACAAATGGCAAGCAGCAAATGATGAAACCTATAAACAAAAAACGATAATCCAGCATGGCGTGAACAAGTGAGAATTTCGCCAATTCTACAGTCCACAGTTCCTCAGAGTTATAAAGCATATCAAAGCTACAGAAAACAAATGGCAAGCAGCAAATGATGAAACCTATAAACAAAAAACGATAATCCAGCATGGCGTGAACAAGTGAGAATTTCGCCAATTCTACAGTCCACAGTTCCTCAGAGTTATAAAGCATATCAAAGCTACAGAAAACAAATGGCAAGCAGCAAATGATGAAACCTATAAACAAAAAACGATAATCCAGCATGGCGTGAACAAGTGAGAATTTCGCCAATTCTACAGTCCACAGTTCCTCAGAGTTATAAAGCATATCAAAGTTACAGAAAACAAATGGCAAGCAGCAAATGATGAAACCTATAAGCAAAAAACGATAATCCAGCATGGCGTGAACAAGTGAGAATTTCGCCAATTCTACAGTCCACAGTTTCGCAGAGTTATAAAGCATATCAAAGCTACAGAAAACAAATGGCAAGCAGCAAATGATGAAACCTATAAACAAAAAACGATAATCCAGCATGGCGTGAACAAGTGAGAATTTCGCCAATTCTACAGTCCACAGTTCCTCAGAGTTATAAAGCATATCAAAGCTACAGAAAACAAATGGCAAGCAGCAAATGATGAAACCTATAAACAAAAAACGATAATTCAGCATGGCGTCAACAAGTGAGAATTTCGCCAATTCTACAGTCCACAGTTCCTCAGAGTTATAAAGCATATCAAAGCTACAGAAAACAAATGGCAAGCAGCAAATGATGAAAGCTATAAACAAAAAAAAAACGATAATCCAGCATGGCGTGAACAAGTGAGAATTTCGCCAATTCTACAGTCCACAGTTCCTCAGAGTTATAAAGCATATCAAAGCTACAGAAAACAAATGGCAAGCAGCAAATGATGAAACCTATAAACAAAAAACGATAATCCAGCATGGCGTGAACAAGTGAGAATTTCGCCAATTCTACAGTCCACAGTTCCTCAGAGTTATAAAGCATATCAAAGTTACAGAAAACAAATGGCAAGCAGCAAATGATGAAACCTATAAGCAAAAAACGATAATCCAGCATGGCGTGAACAAGTGAGAATTTCGCCAATTCTACAGTCCACAGTTTCGCAGAGTTATAAAGCATATCAAAGCTACAGAAAACAAATGGCAAGCAGCAAATGATGAAACCTATAAACAAAAAACGATAATCCAGCATGGCGTGAACAAGTGAGAATTTCGCCAATTCTACAGTCCACAGTTCCTCAGAGTTATAAAGCATATCAAAGCTACAGAAAACAAATGGCAAGCAGCAAATGATGAAACCTATAAACAAAAAACGATAATTCAGCATGGCGTCAACAAGTGAGAATTTCGCCAATTCTACAGTCCACAGTTCCTCAGAGTTATAAAGCATATCAAAGCTACAGAAAACAAATGGCAAGCAGCAAATGATGAAACCAATAAACAAAAAACGATAATCCAGCATGGCGTGAACAAGTGAGAATTTCGCCAATTCTACAGTCCACAGTTCCTCAGAGTTATAAAGCATATCAAAGCTACAGAAAACAAATGGCAAGCAGCAAATGATGAAACCTATAAACAAAAAACGATAATCCAGCATGGCGTGAACAAGTGAGAATTTCGCCAATTCTACAGTCCACAGTTCCTCAGAGTTATAAAGCATATCAAAGCTACAGAAAACAAATGGCAAGCAGCAAATGATGAAACCTATAAGCAAAAACGATAATCCAGCATGGCGTGAACAAGTGAGTGTTTCGCCAATTCTACAGTTCACAGTTCCTCAGTTATAAAGCATATCAAAGCTACAGAAAACAAATGGCAAGCAGCAAATGATGAAACCTATAAACAAAAAACGATAATCCAGCATGGCGTGAACAAGTGAGAATTTCGCCAATTCTACAGTCCACAGTTCCTCAGAGTTAAAGCATATCAAAGCTACAGAAAACAAATATCAAGCAGCAAATGATGAAACCTATAAACAAAAAACGATAATCCAGCATGGCGTGAACAAGTGAGAATTTCGCCAATTCTACAGTCCACAGTTCCTCAGAGTTATAAAGCATATCAAAGCTACAGAAAACAAATGGCAAGCAGCAAATGATGAAACCTATAAACAAAAAACGATAATCCAGCATGGCGTGAACAAGTGAGAATTTCGCCAATTCTACAGTCCACAGTTCCTCAGAGTTATAAAGCATATCAAAGCTACAGAAAACAAATGGCAAGCAGCAAATGATGAAACCTATAAACAAAAAACGATAATCCAGCATGGCGTGAACAAGTGAGAATTTCGCCAATTCTACAGTCCACAGTTCCTCAGAGTTATAAAGCATATCAAAGCTACAGAAAACAAATGGCAAGCAGCAAATGATGAAACCTAGAAACAAAAAACGATAATCCAGCATGGCGTGAACAAGTGAGAATTTCGCCAATTCTACAGTCCACAGTTCCTCAGAGTTATAAAGCATATCAAAGCTACAGAAAACAAATGGCAAGCAGCAAATGATGAAACCTATAAACAAAAAACGATAATCCAGCATGGCGTGAACAAGTGAGAATTTCGCCAATTCTACAGTCCACAGTTCCTCAGTTATAAAGCATATCAAAGCTACAGAAAACAAATGGCAAGCAGCAAATGATGAAACCTATAAACAAAAAACGATAATCCAGCATGGCGTGAACAAGTGAGAATTTCGCCAATTCTACAGTCCACAGTTCCTCAGAGTTATAAAGCATATCAAAGCTACAGAAAACAAATGGCAAGCAGCAAATGATGAAACCTATAAACAAAAAACGATAATCCAGCATGGCGTGAACAAGTGAGAATTTCGCCAATTCTACAGTCCACAGTTCCTCAGAGTTATAAAGCATATCAAAGCTACAGAAAACAAATGGCAAGCAGCAAATGATGAAACCTAGAAACAAAAAACGATAATCCAGCATGGCGTGAACAAGTGAGAATTTCGCCAATTCTACAGTCCACAGTTCCTCAGAGTTATAAAGCATATCAAAGCTACAGAAAACAAATGGCAAGCAGCAAATGATGAAACCTATAAACAAAAAACGATAATCCAGCATGGCGTGAACAAGTGAGAATTTCGCCAATTCTACAGTCCACAGTTCCTCAGTTATAAAGCATATCAAAGCTACAGAAAACAAATGGCAAGCAGCAAATGATGAAACCTATAAACAAAAAACGATAATCCAGCATGGCGTGAACAAGTGAGAATTTCGCCAATTCTACAGTCCACAGTTCCTCAGAGTTATAAAGCATATCAAAGCTACAGAAAACAAATGGCAAGCAGCAAATGATGAAACCTATAAACAAAAAACGATAATCCAGCATGGCGTGAACAAGTGAGAATTTCGCCAATTCTACAGTCCACAGTTCCTCAGAGTTATAAAGCATATCAAAGCTACAGAAAACAAATGGCAAGCAGCAAATGATGAAACCTATAAACAAAAAACGATAATCCAGCATGGCGTGAAGAAGTGAGAATTTCGCCAATTCTACAGTCCACAGTTCCTCAGAGTTATAAAGCATATCAAAGCTACAGAAAACAAATGGCAAGCAGCAAATGATGAAACCTATTAACGAAAAACGATAATCCAGCATGGCGTGAACAAGTGAGAATTTCGCCAATTCTACAGTCCACAGTTCCTCAGAGTTATAAAGCATATCAAAGCTACAGAAAACAAATGGCAAGCAGCAAATGATGAAACCTATAAACAAAAAACGATAATCCAGCATGGCGTGAACAAGTGAGAATTTCGCCAATTCTACAGTCCACAGTTCCTCAGAGTTATAAAGCATATCAAAGCTACAGAAAACAAATGGCAAGCAGCAAATGATGAAACCTATAAACGAAAAACGATAATCCAGCATGGCGTGAACAAGTGAGAATTTCGCCAATTCTACAGTCCACAGTTCCTCAGAGTTATAAAGCATATCAAAGCTACAGAAAACAAATGGCAAGCAGCAAATGATGAAACCTATAAACAAAAAACGATAATCCAGCATGGCGTGAACAAGTGAGAATTTCGCCAATTCTACAGTCCACAGTTCCTCAGAGTTATAAAGCATATCAAAGCTACAGAAAACAAATGGCAAGCAGCAAATGATGAAACCTATAAACGAAAAACGATAATCCAGCATGGCGTGAACAAGTGAGAATTTCGCCAATTCTACAGTCCACAGTTCCTCAGAGTTATAAAGCATATCAAAGCTACAGAAAACAAATGGCAAGCAGCAAATGATGAAACCTATAAACGAAAAACGATAATCCAGCATGGCGTGAACAAGTGAGAATTTCGCCAATTCTACAGTTCACAGTTCCTCAGTTATAAAGCATATCAAAGCTACAGAAAACAAATGGCAAGCAGCAAATGATGAAACCTATAAACAAAAAACGATAATCCAGCATGGCGTGAACAAGTGAGAATTTCGCCAATTCTACAGTCCACAGTTCCTCAGAGTTAAAGCATATCAAAGCTACAGAAAACAAATGGCAAGCAGCAAATGATGAAACCTATAAACAAAAAACGATAATCCAGCATGGCGTGAACAAGTGAGAATTTCGCCAATTCTACAGTCCACAGTTCCTCAGAGTTATAAAGCATATCAAAGCTACAGAAAACAAATGGCAAGCAGCAAATGATGAAACCTATAAACAAAAAACGATAATCCAGCATGGCGTGAACAAGTGAGAATTTCGCCAATTCTACAGTCCACAGTTCCTCAGAGTTATAAAGCATATCAAAGCTACAGAAAACAAATGGCAAGCAGCAAATGATGAAACCTATAAACAAAAAACGATAATCCAGCATGGCGTGAACAAGTGAGAATTTCGCCAATTCTACAGTCCACAGTTCCTCAGAGTTATAAAGCATATCAAAGCTACAGAAAACAAATGGCAAGCAGCAAATGATGAAACCTATAAACAAAAAACGATAATCCAGCATGGCGTGAACAAGTGAGAATTTCGCCAATTCTACAGTCCACAGTTCCTCAGAGTTATAAAGCATATCAAAGCTACAGAAAACAAATGGCAAGCAGCAAATGATGAAACCTATAAACAAAAAACGATAATCCAGCATGGCGTGAACAAGTGAGAATTTCGCCAATTCTACAGTCCACAGTTCCTCAGTTATAAAGCATATCAAAGCTACAGAAAACAAATGGCAAGCAGCAAATGATGAAACCTATAAACAAAAAACGATAATCCAGCATGGCGTGAACAAGTGAGAATTTCGCCAATTCTACAGTCCACAGTTCCTCAGAGTTATAAAGCATATCAAAGCTACAGAAAACAAATGGCAAGCAGCAAATGATGAAACCTATAAACAAAAAACGATAATCCAGCATGGCGTGAACAAGTGAGAATTTCGCCAATTCTACAGTCCACAGTTCCTCAGAGTTATAAAGCATATCAAAGCTACAGAAAACAAATGGCAAGCAGCAAATGATGAAACCTATAAACAAAAAACGATAATCCAGCATGGCGTGAACAAGTGAGAATTTCGCCAATTCTACAGTCCACAGTTCCTCAGAGTTATAAAGCATATCAAAGCTACAGAAAACAAATGGCAAGCAGCAAATGATGAAACCTATAAACGAAAAACGATAATCCAGCATGGCGTGAACAAGTGAGAATTTCGCCAATTCTACAGTCCACAGTTCCTCAGAGTTATAAAGCATATCAAAGCTACAGAAAACAAATGGCAAGCAGCAAATGATGAAACCTATAAACAAAAAACGATAATCCAGCATGGCGTGAACAAGTGAGAATTTCGCCAATTCTACAGTCCACAGTTCCTCAGAGTTATAAAGCATATCAAAGCTACAGAAAACAAATGGCAAGCAGCAAATGATGAAACCTATAAACAAAAAACGATAATCCAGCATGGCGTGAACAAGTGAGAATTTCGCCAATTCTACAGTCCACAGTTCCTCAGAGTTATAAAGCATATCAAAGCTACAGAAAACAAATGGCAAGCAGCAAATGATGAAACCTATAAACAAAAAACGATAATCCAGCATGGCGTGAACAAGTGAGAATTTCGCCAATTCTACAGTCCACAGTTCCTCAGAGTTATAAAGCATATCAAAGCTACAGAAAACAAATGGCAAGCAGCAAATGATGAAACCTATAAACAAAAAACGATAATCCAGCATGGCGTGAACAAGTGAGAATTTCGCCAATTCTACAGTCCACAGTTCCTCAGTTATAAAGCATATCAAAGCTACAGAAAACAAATGGCAAGCAGCAAATGATGAAACCTATAAACAAAAAACGATAATCCAGCATGGCGTGAACAGGAGAGAATTTCGCCAATTCTACAGTCCACAGTTCCTCAGAGTTATAAAGCATATCAAAGCTACAGAAAACAAATGGCAAGCAGCAAATGATGAAACCTATAAACAAAAAACGATAATCCAGCATGGCGTGAACAAGTGAGAATTTCGCCAATTCTACAGTCCACAGTTCCTCAGAGTTATAAAGCATATCAAAGCTACAGAAAACAAATGGCAAGCAGCAAATGATGAAACCTATAAACAAAAAACGATAATCCAGCATGGCGTGAACAAGTGAGAATTTCGCCAATTCTACAGTCCACAGTTCCTCAGAGTTATAAAGCATATCAAAGCTACAGAAAACAAATGGCAAGCAGCAAATGATGAAACCTATAAACGAAAAACGATAATCCAGCATGGCGTGAACAAGTGAGAATTTCGCCAATTCTACAGTCCACAGTTCCTCAGAGTTATAAAGCATATCAAAGCTACAGAAAACAAATGGCAAGCAGCAAATGATGAAACCTATAAACAAAAAACGATAATCCAGCATGGCGTGAACAAGTGAGAATTTCGCCAATTCTACAGTCCACAGTTCCTCAGAGTTATAAAGCATATCAAAGCTACAGAAAACAAATGGCAAGCAGCAAATGATGAAACCTATAAACAAAAAACGATAATCCAGCATGGCGTGAACAAGTGAGAATTTCGCCAATTCTACAGTCCACAGTTCCTCACTATACGCTAATTCACTGCAACATGTCTTTGATATTGGACAACAGTATGTACCTTTACCACAACCAGTGCACGTGGCTTCATCAGCTTGAATTTCATGGAAACAACAACCCAGAAGTAGTCCACAAGCCACTAGAAAACTGGTGTTAACCATATTAAGACGTACGAAACGGCATCTTCGTGTGGTAAAAAACGAGACTGGAACTGTGGTATTAATAGAACTAATTGTGGCATGTGGAATATAGTCGTGTCTCACCAATTCCAAAGTTCATGCTACTGGTCTAATCTAGACATAGTGATCTGAAATCAAACAGCACCTAGATTAGCAAAAAGCTGCGCCAGTAGCTTAGACTGTTCCGACCACAAAAAAAATTGTATCAATTGAAACTAATTTTTAGAGCCAAATGCGGATTCCAGCAAAATATAGCGACTAACTAACTAATTGACTCTTGCAATAAAATAAATAAAAAGTAGAACATTTTTTTTATCCTGTGAAATATCTCATGTTGAGTCCTACGCCCAATGAAGTTAAAACGTTTGCTTGTGGATATATGGCCTGCCATGTTTTGACTGGATATTTTCACAGCACACAGACGAGCAAAAAAGCCACACGAGAGTTTGTGTCTGGTTACTAAACCAAAGCACTACTTCGCTAGAGTTCTCTGCGTATGCCAGTCTAAGAGCAAACCGTTAAGTTAAACTTGAATTTGAAAGAATGAATAAATTCACTCGCAACAAGTTGAAAAGAAACAAATAAATTACTGACATAAAATCAATTTTATTGAAATCCATTTAAAAGTGCACATTTAAAGCTATAAGTTCAAAAGCAACTGCAAGTTAGTACACTGCGAATAATTTCAAAGTCAAATTACAAAACAAAACTGGAACATACAAGATGAGGTTTTGCAAGATTTTCTAAGAATATTCTGACCACATAATTGCTTTGCATGAATTTCAATAACAACCCTGCTGTCTAAAATTGGGTCAACTTTAGCCCACAAAAGTGTCAATCAAAAAAATAATTGAAACTCAAAGATCTTAAAGTTGGTATTTTTTGTTGCTGATTGAGTGCACTACCACTTATCCAAATCTGTTGACGCTGTTTTGTAGCAAAATGTAATTCGCTTAGAATAGATATTTTTAATTGGTTTTTCAATTCCTTTTGTCTCATTGCCCTTTTGTACTATGAATACTCATTTATGCGTCGATAAAGACACTTATTTTGGTCGTGTGGCTTTTCAGTTGTGAATCGAGGTGAATTATTGTAAGCTTTGCCGTCTCAACTGAGGGATTACTTTCTAACGTCCTTGTCTTAGAACCGGCAAGGCAAGGGGAAGACGCGTTTACAATATCCCTTTTGAAAGGAGTTTTAGAAGGTGTAGAGTTTCTTGTATCGAAATCTGCTGCGCCTCCCTTTCTCTCGTCGCGGCTTTTTTATTCGACTTCAGACTCAACTCGCAAATGATTGATGGCAATTGAATATAAGATAACGAAAGTTTAACCAAATATACAAGGCCTATAAGATCGCCAGAATATAACCTACCAATTATGGAGATTTCTGGTTCTGATAGTAACCTAACTTTTTGAATCTCGCAATTCAAAGCAACGGTAATCTTAATCAAGTGAACCCTTTCTTACTATTTTCTCCGAGATCAAATCGACTTTTGGAGCTCTTTGTTACCCTCCAGTTGCTTACATTTTTTATATTTATTTTTGCTTAAGACCAAGCCATTCCCTATCAGTCCTGGAATCAGCTTAACTGGTTTCTCCGGACAAGCTTTTAACTCCATCCCTCTCCTGTCATCACTGACAAAGGCCAAATTCGTCACGAATATTAGATACAGGTATCCAGTAGGTGTCACAATTTGAACCAAGCGAACCAATTTCACACAATCCTAATCGACTAATTCCTGATCTCCGTGATCTCTAGCCCCCGATTTCAGCTTAACCTTCAAACCATGTAATGTTTACTGAGTGACCCTTCACATTGCATTCCCACTAGTAATTTCTAAAAGAAATTGGATGTGAGGATACATGCGATCCTGGTTTATTTTATCAATTTCCTCTAAACGAGGAGCTTGTATTTTTTGATCACATTCTTGTTCTATTTTTTCAGTTTGCTCATCTTGAGTGAAAATTGAGGTCACTATGGAAGTGAAAAGTATATTATATGAAGCGGCAAGTAATACTTTGCCAAAGTGTAGTGAGCGGCCGGTGATTTTGTGAATATGCATAGCCTTTATTATGAATACTAGGCAATCTAGTATGAATTTCACAAATAGAAAAGAGGCGAAGACTATTCCGCATTTTTCTAAATAGTATCGTACTTTCCCGAATATACGGGTGTATTCGTTTTTCCAAAAGTTTGGAGAGATGAGATAGTCCAAATAAATTGTTTGGGAAGAGCCTAGTGGGCTGTATGAGTCCTTGAAAAGAGTTTTTTTAGCATTTAGTAAGGACCTGGATACTTTTTGCAGTATTCCTTTCATCTCTGAATTATCGGAAATCCTATTCCAGAATTTTTGCATTTGAGCATAAGTGTAGATTGAAGCGCCTTGGCTAGAGGCTAAAGATGCTTAATCTTTTGAATTATCTCTTTTGGTTTAAAGAGATATGGTCCTGTAACCCTTGTAATTTGAGGGGTTAATTCAATCCAGGACTTATCATCATCAACATCTAGTTGAAAGAGATTTGAATGTTTGTCGGAGCAGTCTTGTAGATCTGCCGACTAAAAAGTTTGTCGCGTAATTGGATCGACAAATCGAATATTTTCCTTATACATAATGGGAATGCGATTATAGCATTCATCCGTTAATTGCAAAGGTGAATAAAATTTCGGACAATGGTAGAGCCAGGCAACATTGCCATTGGTCTCTAAGAACATAGAGCGGTTTTTGGTTAGAATATAGCCAGCCAAACGTGGGCTTTCAAATGAAAGCATTAAAGTATTTAATATTGAGGAGCGTTCTAGCTCACATTGATTTTGCAGAAGGGCTAACTCGGCCGTTCTGAGCATGTAGAAGCTATAAAAAAGAATATAGTCCAATTTGGTTCCTATATGAGCTTCGTAGTCAATTTGATGAGCTGAAAATTGGAGTGGCGGCGAATCATCACTTAATGTGAGAAAAGTAGAATTTGGTTGGCCGGCATTATGAATAGTTCCCGTTTCTGGGGTTGGTTTAACTTGGATTCCAGTATCCATATTGAAACCGTCAGTGTATGCAATAAAAAATGAATCATATGAAGTTGGATACACTATTCTGGGATGACCACAAAGAGATTGCGGTTTTATTCATCACCTGTAGCATAAATTTTTGAGAATCCCTTGTATGGGTAGAATGAATAGACGGGCTAGAATCGCCTTTAATTATATAGTATGATTCTTCGTTTTGAATCATTTTAGCCGGAAATCTGTTTAAAACAGTGAAAATGCAGTTGTTGGGTTCTTCCCAAGTATAAGCAAAAGCGTCTAAGGATGTTGTTTCACATCCATTTGTAGACACTGGACAGGGCAAAGGAATGTTTTGCCAATTATTGACTGTTCCATCTTTGAGGTTAACAGTCAGAGTTACATTTAGCATGTAAGTTTCAAAAGTGTCCAATTTAACCCAAGAACGGCCATCACATTCGTTATGATGTTTGCCGTCAACTTTGCCAGCATGGGCATTAGTTACTGTTTTAACATTAAATTTGAAAGGAATATTTCTAATACTAGCATAGCCTAGGTTAAGATAGCCTCTGTCGGCGGCCGATTTACATTGATCGGCAGATAAATGGAGATCAGTAGTGATCATATTTTGTCGAGCGTCGATACCACTCGAATCAAAAGAATCGCAGAACCAACGCATTGATTGGTGTTTGATTCGACACATTGTCGCATTTACTTTTGTGCGATAAATGTCTCTGATATATAGTAACATAAGCATGGGTTACTTTAATATTTTCTGGTTGGACTTTGCAAGGTGCTACTTTATTTAGAGAGAACATTTTGTTAGAAGTCATTAGTTGACAATCATAATGAGCAACCCGAAGATTATTTGCAAATAATTGTTCTTTCGGATCAAATGCTGAGGTTTGATTCGAAAGTATTATTAGAGTTAAAAGACCAACCAAATAAATTTTTTGCAAATTTATTTTTTGGTGGTGAATGATAGCAAAAGAATTTTTAAAATTACTCAGTTTAAGCATTTCCTCGAGAGTGGTTAGAACAGGATCTTGGTCCATTAGTTCACCTTCCTCTAGTTCACTATTTGGATTTGTCATTTTGTGGATTTTTTGTGATGGGAAATTTGAGTTAGATTTTATATTTTTGTTGAGGAATTTAGCAGATTTATTTTTGGAGAGAGAGGAGGTTTTGATTGCAAGATGTGGAATTGAGCAATAATGAAAACAACTGTATATCAGTTAGTTTTTAAAGGCTGTTTTTGCTTTTTTGCAAATCTAAGCTCTGATTGGCCGTTGTTATTCGGCGTCTTTCGGAAGTGACTCTTTTTAAGTCGTAATTCCTTCGCCATTCGTTTCGTAATGTTGTGGTTTTTTCCACTTCTGGTTTTAATGTCGTGGTTTTTCCACTTAGTTTTGATTTGTTGAGATCTAGCAGTGAAATGATTTTTATTCGTTTATGCTGATGTTAATTTTTAACAACTGCATTCCCCTTCCTTATTGGAGGAGGAAAATGAAAAAAAAACATCTCTTCATAAAAGAGGACTAAAAGCAACATCATTTGTTTGCTTTCCGTTTAAATTGAACTATCTGTATTTTATCCTCAAAAAAAAAATTTCGTCGTCCAGAATGAATTTTATCAATCCTGAAGATAATCTGGTGGACTTCCCGGAGAAGTTTTTGAACTTACGGGATGAGCTAAATTTCAAACATGAAGCCTTGCTGGAGGACAAGGAAGTCGAGAGAAGGGTGGCAATCTACGACGGATTAGTAGAGAAAGGGGCAAATTTAACGCCTATGGAATTCATGATCTTTATGGACCGGAGTTATGTCTTCAAGTATCCGGTACTGAATACCGATGAACTATTTGAGCTGGGCTCAATTCAAAGTAGGTTCTTCGCCAAGAAACTACGGAGCCCATGAAGTGGAAACCATGTGGTTTCACAAGAAACAATGGACTTTTTGTCCTTATTCTTTGGAGAGGATGTAAGTTTGTTTTACAATACACCCAATTTTAAAAGTAATAAAAAAATTTTTTTATTCAAGTGGCATGGCAACATAGAAATAGTATATAAATTTGTTTTAGTTTCAAGAAGAATTCTTCAGAAAGCCAGCAGCAGAGGAAGAATTTAGAAAAAAAATAGAGCTGGATATCATGTTGGAGGAAATATATCAAGCTTGGTGGCGGCTTTATTTAGCGCTGCAGTTTGCAGTGAGGAGCCTGAGTAGGGCCGCTGAAAACTCGTTGGAAAAGATGGCGGCTGTCAAACTAGTCAAATCTTACACTGATATTAAGTCTTATCTTTATAAAAGTTATTTTAAAATCTATTTGTAAATATGTTATTTTTGGTGTTTTGTGGTTTTATTACAAACGAAATATTTATAAAAGGGAAAAAAGAAAAAAAGAAAAAGGCCAATAGAAAGAATTAAAAAAATATTTAGTTTGGCCAAATAAATGGTTTAGTGTTTTTATTTCTTTTTAAATTTGCCAATTAAACTAGATGGAATTGTAGTTCCATAAAAGTTTGTAGGACGATTTGTCCGTTTAGGTCTTTTGGATTCAAAAAGTGATCCAGGTGCGGATCGAGTGTTCTCAAAGAAGCTTTCCTGAGAGCTATAAGGGATATTTTTTCCATCAGTAAAGCTTTCTGATGATTCAGATAAACGAGGGATATCAGGAGGACGGGGGGTATTATATTGTGTTGTTATATTTTGGTGGCGGCGGCCAAAGTCATTTGCGAGACTAGTATTAGGACTTATACTGCGGCTAGGTAGGCGGCGGTGGCCATAACTACTAGATTGACTAGTTGAAGGATTAGGGGTTTTATCAGCAGGATAGGGAGTTGAACTTCGAATAGGTCTAAGATTCTGGTCAATCGCTGTTGTATCGAACAAAGTTCTTAGATGCATGGTTTCTCTGCCTGAATCTAATGATTGTTCTTGTACAATAGTTTTATTTTGATCCTCATTTGTAGGGTTATGATCAGTCATTTGCTGATAACCATTGTTGACTACTGGCCAAAATTGGTATTGTAGATTTTGAACCTGTTTAGGTTTATTGAAAGAGTCGACTTGTTGATTTGGTATATGATCATAAAAATCACTTGAAAATAAATCACTAGAGTACTCTTGTAGTAGCTTGGACATTTGTTGTTCTTTAGGAAAGTATTCAACAATATGATTGCGGTGGACAATCTTTTTTTCGTTAGTGAAATCATTTTGAATTCCGTATGTTACTTCCGTGATTTTTTCAATTACGGTGTAAGGTCCAGATCTCAAATTCAAAAGCTTTTGACTTTTCAATAGTGGTTTGGATCTATTTTCTAGTAACACTTTTGTGCCTTCTTTTATAGGCCGTCTTAATTTAAATTGATTTCGGAACATGTGGGCCTTATTAGTGATGCGGCGGCAATGGGTATAGGTGTTACTATAAATCAACTTAAAATCATTTTCCCTTTTTAGTATTTCGGCGGAAATTTGATTTTTTAGAAATCTATCTATGGTCTCATTGTTTGACTTATGCTCGGTATGAGCATGATTTTCGAGACCAGCGCAAAATTCAGAGGTACATCTTTTGTTTTGGTCGCGGTAGAGGCCTAATTTAAGGCTAAGGGGAACCTGAGGTTTTATGCCAAAGACAATCTCATATGGAGTGTAACCTGTACTTGAATTAATGGCGGTGTTATGTGCAAAAGCAAATTTATTTTTTAATTCAGACCAGTTTGAGCCTGAGGTACTCAAGAAATGTCGAAAGTACTGGGTTAAATGTTTATTCTGGACTTCAACTTTTCCGTTAGTCCAAGGCGAGTAAGTAGTTCTTGGCCTCAGGGTTATTCCCAATTCAGAGGACCAATGAGCAAAGTCATTACTCATGAATGCACTTCCATTATCATGAATAATTTGTTGTGGAATACCAAATGTTCTGATGTATTTCTCTAGGAGCTTAATGGTTTCCCTAGAGTCTGCATGGGTGCATGGATAGACTTGAAGATATCTAGAGAAGGCATCTATCACAACTAAGCAAAAGTTTTTGCCGTGACTTGATGGTCTAAGTGGACCTTTATGATCAATGTGGATCGTTTTCATTGGGATTGTTTCTAATTGTCCCCATTGTTGTAATGGAGCTTCATTCAGGTCTTTTCGTTTAGGTTTATTTTTCTGACATTCTAGGCAATCATGAAGAAGCATGTTTACCCATTTATAGAGTCCGGGCCAATAGAAATATCTTTTGATTATTTCCAAAGTTTTTGTTTCGCCGTGATGACCGCTAAGAGGATGCTTATGAGCTAACTCAAAGCAATTTAGCACTAGGGAGATGGGTAAGCAAATTTTTGGACTCTTAGTATAGTCATCATTATATTCATTAATACAAAGAAGATCATGTTGGTCTTCAATGAATAATAATTCAAACTGCCTGATATAGGCTTTTAATCCTTTTTCTTCACGATAAGGATTTTTTTTGTTTCTTTCTGGCTTTTCGTTTTGCTTTATGCAATTTTTGATATCTATGATTACAGTATCGTTACACTGCTCTTGCATAATTGTTTCAACGTCTAAATTTGCTTCTTTAGCAAAGTCGGTCATTTTTGCTATCAGTTCAAAAGAATCTGATTTATTCTCTTCAGATTGGAGACTTAGGGGTTCAATTAACTTCAAAGATCTTGTTTTGGTTGCAAAATCATTTTTTGCTTTAACCAGGTCGTTGAGAAGGTTGTTCTCAACGTTGCCTTCATATAAGTCAAGCCATTCTGAATTTTCCAAAGGATCATCAAGTTCAGATACTTCATCTGGAATTTCTTCATAAATGTTTTCATTGTTTATATCTGGTATAGATAGTCGTTTGATTTGGTTAATTTGTTTGCCAAATCGGAAGAAATCTGTTATATTCTGAATCGCACTACAAAATTCTTCAAAATATTCTGGAGCATCTTCAATGCTGAAGTCTCCTCTGTCACTTATGTTGATTAATTTCTTTTTTCCGCCTTGCACTTGAGCAATGACTGGATAGCAATCGTTTTGAAATATGTTATCATCTTTGTGGAGTACTGAATAACATATTTGTTCTCCATTGTCTAGGATGAACTTTATATCATTTGGAATGGTTTTGTGTTCTAGTTGATATCTTTTGATATCAGCGATGGGCACATTTCGGCTCAATAAGTCAGGAAAGGCTAGGTTTGAACCTGGGGTATAGATTATTTTCAAATTGTTGAAATTTGTCAATACGACTTGATATTTGAAAAATCTATGAGAAAGTTGTCCTTTTCTGGACCATAAGAAGAGAATAGGTCTGTGGTCGCAATATAGGTATAGAGGAAAGGGTGAACCTATAATGTAGAATTCATAGGTTTGCAAAGCAGATATTATTCCACATAATTCACGATGTTGAGTAGACATTTTCTGCTCAGCTTTATCAAAGACTCTAGAATTGGCAGAAACAATTCTTTTCCCTTCAGGAAAGTCTTGTATGAGTATACACCCGGTTCCTACATTTGAGGAGTCGGCGTGAATGTGGAATGGGTAGTTTACATTAGGTATGGCATTTGAAATATCATGACAGAATTTGTCTTTCAGTTTTTGAAAAACTTCTTCATGGCATGGTAGCCATTGAAACTTATCACTACTGTTTGCCAGTTCATATAGACATTTTGCGTCCACATGAAAATTGATGATGTATGTGCTGTAGAATCCCATGACACCTAATACTCCTAGAACTTCTGTTTTTGATTCAGGGGATTTCAATGTTTTTTATATCATCAATTCGTGAAGCGATTGGGGAAAGACCATCTTTAGAGACAACGTGGCCTAGAAATTTAACTTTTCTTAGGAAGAAAAAGGTTTTGTCAGGGGCAGCTTTTAAGTTGGCCTTCCGTAAAAGAGAATGATATTCTCGAATTGTGTCAAACATTTCATATTTACTTTGACTCTGTAACAGAGTGTCGTCTATGTAAGTAATTGCTTTTTTTCTTTAATGAGGGGTCCGAAGGCATATCTCATTAGTTTACTGAAGAAATTTGGAAGTGGTTTCAAGCCATAGAAACCAACTTGGTAGGTATATTGTCTACCTCCTACAATAAAGCTTCTTAATTTCTAGGCCTCATCTGTTAGAGGTACTTGATGGTAGGCGCAAGAGAGATCACTACTTGTGAAGTATGATCCGTTTATTCGGGTCATGAGAACTTGTAGTGGTTCTAATGGCCAACTACAATTGCTAGTATCTGTGATTGAGTTTAGATACCTAGCATCCAAGACTAACTTAACGTAGTCTTTTTTTGGAAGAATGATGACTGGATTTACGAACCATGAGTTCATATCATCTTTTTCATTTAGTTCTCTGACTATGCCTGCTTGGATTAATTCATCCATTAACTTGTCCAATTTATCTCTTAGATGGACTGGGATTTTACTCGGTCGTTGTTTTTTGAACGTTGCGTCCTTTTTGAGTGGTATATGGAATTTATGCTTCGTTTTTCCAATGTCATATTTGTGATGAGAATAAACATCTTGATCCTCTATCAGCATTTGAATTAGATCTGCAAATTCATCATCCGATATATCACTTTGTGTGAAATCGAAGTCAGATAAGAATTTAATAGTAGTTTCAATTTTTTCCAAAGTACTACTATTGTCCTTATCAATTGAGGAGTATTGGGTAAACGTTTCGTTGACTAGAAAGGCAATTAGCCGATCATTATGTTCTTTGTTTCGGTACTTTTTAAATTGTTCTTTCAAGGGAGGCCTGCAAATGTTCTTTGCATCATTAGAAAAGTCGGTTGCTATTTCGTTTTCATTTTTGCATACTTTGACTATATCTGAACCAATTTGTTTAAATATTTCTGATACATTCTCTGTATCAAACAATTCAAGGGCAGGCATGTCCTTGATTTCTTGTCCTGAAACATAGACAAATATAGTAATTCCAGAATGTTGGAATACATCGACAATGATTTTGGAAACTTCTTCCCAATTCATTTTATCTAAGCCACAAGCAATTTTGGGCATTGCGATAGATCGAATGTTATTTGCTATAGCATGATCTTTCATTTCGGACAAGGTATTGAATATAGCGTCGTAAGTGGGTTTCTGAAAGTACCTCTGTTTGGTAATCAGGTTATATATGATTAGTCCAGATTTTGGATCAGTGAAGATGAGAATATCGTTAATGTTAGCATGTATTGAGTTACAAAAGTGTCGTAGCTCAGGATACCTTTTGCTAATTGATTCAGCAAATCCTTTTTTCATTGCTCTATCTGCAGAGATTGTATGGGCAATGGGCATATTCGATTCGAATATGGACCTTTTTTTGAAGTCTACATATTGTAGACAGGGGCCGGATAATTGAGTATTGCTTTCCTGTGTTGTATTGACAACAGTGTTCAGCATGAAACAGCTATCGAATTCCGAACTTTCGTTTAAAATTCTCGTTGTGAACTCATCACAATCGTGGATAGCAAATATTTTATCCTCGTATCCTTGAATATCAGTTACTGCATAGCCTAGTACACACTTGTTTAGTGTGACAGGATGATCTTTTTGATTCTCAATTAGGATAGGTAGGCTTTGCTCAATTTGAGTACAAACTGTATTAATGAAAACCAATTCGGTTTTAGTTGTATTTTTATGAGGCAGGAATGTAGTCCCTTTTTCGAAGTATGAATTTGGTTCAGCCAAGTGTTTGTATAAGTATGTAGAGCGTGCTGGAATGAACAAGGGTTCTTTCAAGTTAATTGAGACAATTTTTGAAACGTTAGGATATTCTTTATCGTTGTTCATCAACCCGTAGGATATTACACCTTCTTTTGATTTGAGCTCAACTGCGGGGATATCAAAGTAGAGAGCTTTTAAGAAGAGATGACAAAAGTCTACTCCTAACAGATAAGCAGTCTTTTCTTCAGTTATCCACACTTTGTGGTTAGATGGATATTTTCCATCAGTGTCGAAACAAGATTGAATAGATGTATGGCCAAACATACGTATATCAGATCCATTATAAGTCTTTGCTTTAATTTTGGATCGGTAAATTGTCATTTTTTGACCTAATTTTTCCAATTCTTGATAAGTTGGGTAGTTTATGATACTACAAGTTGATCCTGGATCAATCATGAATTCAATTTCAAGTCCACTATTATTATTTTTGTCTCCGGTGGCAAAATGATATAAGCTAAGATATATCATTACTATCATCGCTTGGTTTCGGAGACTTTAATAGAATAAAGGGTCCTTTCTACTTTCTATCTTAGAAAGTAAATCTAAAATTCGCTGAGAAATATTTTATTAAAAAAAGAAGTTAGAATGAATTTACAGCAAGTTGCCTTTTGACTCAATATCTATTTTAACGGTGAGATGAGAGATATTTTTACTGCGAGTAGATATTATTTTAGAGATTGGTTGGGGTGGTAGAAGAGAGGGGTGTTGGTGTTAGAAAAGATATTGTTGGGAATATTAGAGAGGGAGGTTGTGGTGTTAGAAGAGAAATTGTTGGGAATGAATTCCCGTAGTTTTGAGCTTCTATTTATACTCAGATGGGAAATCGTACCACTTTTCGTATCAAATGAGAAGTTACTTCTTAACTTCGTATTCTCTATTCGTACATTCGTATTTTACGAGAAGAAGGTTTCGTATGCTCGTATTTTACGAGAGGAATCGTTAATATTCGCATTGAATGAGAATAGTCGTTTCAATTCTCAATGCTTAAAACGTTATACGAATTATTCCAATAGCATTTCCCTTCCTTTTGCAAGGGAATAAAAACAAATTTCTTTTGTGGTGGCGGCGGCGTCACATTTTGTGAACGCAATAAAATAATTCATGTTTCTGTTTCTATTTGAAATCAGAACACTTAGGGTGGCAACCATAAGCAATGTCTGCTTCTGACGATATTCAATTAAAGAAGCTTTTAAAAAGCGACGAGTCCAATCAAAACGTTCCAACTATTGTAATTCGTATCACGATGATTGCTTGAACTGTTGCTGAAAGTGAAGAGAGAGTGAGAGCAGCGTGAGATGAGGAAGTTGTCTCATCAACTGTCATTGGAACTCAGAAAGCAATAGTAAATAGCAGGAAGCATCTATTGGATGATCTGGAAAGTAAGTTTATTGATCGAATCGATGTAAAAAGAAAAAACTCAAAATCACCCTTCCGACCCTTGTGCATATTCATCGGGACGAATTAAATGATCAAGGGGTTATCTGGAGCTGGAGCGTTCCGCTAATCGCAAGTATCACACCGATAACTTACGGGAAGCTGCCCTTTTTGTGTGCAAAATTGCGAGGAATGCTCAATACAGCGAATGGTTCTCTTATCCGACGGCCCGATGCGCCATTTAAGTATAGAGTCCAGAGCACGTATTTGTCGAACCCTGGGCCTATCGCTTGGGCGGAAACCTGTTTCCCTCAATAACCACGATACTGTTGACCCGATTTCTCACGAACCCGTTTTGATGGAGTGCGCGCTTGGGGGATCATGTTGCTTCCTTGATTGCATTCATTACCTTCTAACTGGGAACCGAGGAAGGTCCTGGGCCTTACAGAGGGAACTCAAGGAGCAACAGAAAAAGCAGGCGGGCCGCCTGAGTTCTTTTTATTACCCTTACCACGACCCCAAACAGTCGTTACTCGATCGGGGTATTATCGAATCGGACCTGCACATTTTGGCTGAACTACTCGGTGTGCATATTTACGAGTACCGAAGTGACCTGAACACTCCTAAATGGAACTACGTCGCCGGGCATAAGTGAGGCCGAACTGGGGCAGAAGCTATTTATGTATGGTATCGCGTACAATCCGAGGGGAGACAAAAAGGGGAGGGTCACTGCGCTCTAGTCACAGGAATGTGTCCACGCACTACTTAGGTTAGCCTAGAATTTCATATTCTACATGACTCATTGAAAAACAGATGGCAATTCCTCAAAACTTTCGAGTGATGATTTTACTTTCGAACAGCTTTATTAGATCTAACGTTCTAGCGACGCGAAAGCAACCACAATAGATCAGTTCGGATCATACGGCAACTGAAAAATCGAGTGAAAACTGGAGCAGCTTGTAGCAGAATCCGGGCTGCTGGCGTTGATATCTTCGGTTAACATCAAGAAGTAAAAAAAATCACTACTCTGTCTAAGAATCACGGGGAAAACATAAACAAACCAGATACTGTTCGCGGTAGAATTTAAAACGTTAGGCGTCCCGGTTTTCAACGAGAAGGGGAGATACACAAAGGAGAGCATAGTTTCATTCCATCATCGAACAAAGAACTGTCACGCCAGAATGTAACATCTTGTAAATATACTAATCAATATTTGCATCTAATATTAAAGATAACCAACTTTAAGAGCAACATTCAGAATTGCAATGACCAGTTGCAAGCTAAATTGTAAAGCGAAGTTTTCAAGAAAGATTCAACACTCTTAAACCTTTGTTAGAAATATTAATGCTTATGAACCATTGAAGCGTGAAAACTGCTAGTTACAAAGCTTGGATTAATACCAGCATAAATCAACACGTTACTTCAGAATTTCGAACAGTTACACTGAACTTGATTCTATGTAATTTCTTAATGAAAAGTAATCCGAACAATGCGTAACAAAAGGGTTGTCGGAACAACAGCTAAAACTGTCTTCAAGAATAAACATCACAACTTGTGGCACTGAAAACATGGCACAAACTTCACCAAATAGCAAAAAAACTGCACCAATCATTAGTTAGTAAGTCAGTCAATAAGTCCCTACTAGTCGAAACCAGCCAGCCAAAATTGATTGATCGAAGCACTGTTAATCAAGTTATGAACTGAATTAGGCGAACAACAATTATTATTACTTCTAGCAGATTCCACTAGCTGCAATTTTGACCTCCTTCGAAGTCTTGCCATCTTTGGACCCGACAGCCTCCATCTTTTTCAGAATATCCATTCCTACAAACAAAACAAGGATAGCCGGTTGCTGTGAAAGTAGTACCGAATGCTTCAATCATAGTCTAAAACAGTACAAAAAAGTTTTTTTTTGCAGAATCAATTTTTTTGAATGTTTGATGGTTTTTATTCCCAGATGGCGCAAAAAAAAAACAACTTTATTTGGGTAAAACTAAGTTTTCACGGCCAAAATCAAACAAAAATAGGCTATTGTAAGCCTGCTAGCTAGCATTATTTGCTCGAATTTAGACTGAAAATCAAAATTTTTGAACCTGAGTTTCTCAATACTAGGACAACTTTTTTTTCTTCATGTCGTTCGAATCACGACTGAAAGGGCTTAAATATGGAATTCCCATAATTATGTGCTACCTACCTGATTATGCGTGGAAAACAAAAAGAAAAAAGTTTAACATACCCGCATACACAATTCCGACCCATTTTTCAAATGGTCGGAACATCGGAACAAAAAGTGTTTGAGCTTTTACACAGAGGCCAAGCAGAGCTTCGCACCACTTGCGATACATAAAGCCTCCAAATATGAAAAATTGAAAAAACACGCCAAAAAACAGCCGAAATTTTTATACGTTTGTCTCAAAATGAGACTAATTTTGATAAATATCTGTAGCAGAACACAAAAACCAGCATTGAACTAGCATAAAAAGTTATCGAGCGGTAACTATGCAGACAAAACCGGGATAAATGGTCCTAAAAATCCAAACGTGGGAATTTTAAAAGCAGAAAACGTTGAAACTTAATTATTTTTTTGTCAAAAATTTGATGTGCCATTAATTGGAATCGATCAGCAAGCAAATGTTCTCAGAAATCACCAGAAATAAGGACGAAAAGTTGCTCCGAACTAAGTCCAAACAAACTAAGACAAAAAATTATCGCCAAGAAAAAAGCTGGCAAAAAAAACTCTTCTATTTTATTAGCCTGCTGAAATTTGAATTGCAGATGAAAAAATAACACTATGTAGAAGGAAAGAAAAACATTAAGTGTACTAGAACAAAATAGCGCAAACAAACTAAATTTGTTATTTTGAAAATACTGAGCAAAGTATCAATAAAAACAATATAAAAGTAGTTTGTGATCTACTAGCAGTTAAGGCCTCCTGAATACGTGTCTCATGCTTAGTGATATTGTCGTTCTATTAAAATATAGAGGTTAGAAAGCAATAAAAGCAAAATTAAAATCAATTGACGAAAAAATTGATTGATAATTACACCAAGAAAATAGCGAATAAACTCATGACTTCAATTGCCTTAAGTAACGAAAAGAATATGATTGTTGTTTGCATTTTTGAAATCACTTTTCCGACCTTATTTGAAAACGTTAGAAACAATCATAAAAAAAGTCTCGAAATTTTTTTGGAATGTTTTCATCGAGTTTGCTGTTCTTAATTCTGACGTTTTCAAATAAGGTCGGAGAAGTCATTTCAAAAATCCAAACATACCTAATTGAAGTTGAATTAAATCCAAAAAAGGCTGGAAACAAATTTAAAAAATTATTAGCCAAATAAGCCGACAGAATTAAAGCCGATACTTAAGCTCAAAAACAGCCGAAGTATTTTCAGTAAAAAAAATCAAAAAAAGATTTGCATCTTACCGCTAAAATGCAAGTCCTATACAGCAAAACAAGTACGCTGCATAAACTGCATATTTGTAAACTTGCTTTTCAAACTTTCTAGACATTTACCATTCTGTGACCTAAGTTATTCACGGAAAAAAAATCTAGTACCCGGTTGCAAAACCCTTGCTTATCACAAGGGTAAAAATATAGCCGAGAGAGTTTTCACATTTCTGTTCAAGAAAATTATCTCATTTAAACTCTTGGAATTTCAAAAAAAAATCGTTTATGATAGTTTGACTTACAATAATTAAAACTAACCCAATTAGAGAAAATTGGATAAAGAAGCATTGTATTCGAGAGCACAAACTGCCTCACTTTCATTAAATGAATTTGAATTGAACTTATTCATTGACACTTAGAACTTTCAACTTAGACGAACGTGATGAGAGTGAATACCCAATGTTACGTGGGTTTCATTTAAATAATTTAAGGATAGGTTAAGATTAATATTTTTGAATGCTGTCTGTTCGATCGTTTCAAAACTAAAAACAAGAAAAAATCACAGATGGTCGTAAAAAATATCCGAGTAGTTCCTTTCACTTCGGCTAACTTCGACAAAAAAACAGCCACATTTTCTCAATTTAATGAATAAAAAGGATCTCCAACTTCACTTCTGAAATGCAAAAAAAAACATATTTCTCGGCAACGTCCAAAAACACTAAAAAAACAACAATTCAAAAAATGCATTCAATCATCAAACAGTCGCAAATTTTTAAGGATGATCAGAGTGAAACATATTTCTCTAAATTATCTAACAGACCCGATATCCCTTATAGTTCCTTACCATCTACAACCTTGCCGAACACCACGTGTTTTCCATCCAACCATGATGTCTTGGCGGTGCAGAGGAAGAATTGAGAGCCATTAGTGTTAGGTCCACAATTGGCCATAGAGAGTATGCCCTTTCCAGTATGTTTCAGCGTGAAGTTTTCGTCCGCAAATTTCTCACCCTGCATGAGAAATACAATTATTCATCAACCATTAAAATGCGGAACTGGAAAAAAACGTGCCCTTTCGCACCCCAAATCGATTCAGAAGAAAGATAATAACTTGAACTGTTGCTCAATCAGACTCAAATGCACAACGCTAAACAATTCCAATTCTAAACCAGGATAACCGGTTAGTGTGCTAGAAGCACAGAATGTTCCGACTATATTCATAAACAAATTAGTGTCACTTTTAGTGGGTGGTATGATTCGAGAATTATACAATCTCGTAGAGAATTAGTGAATTGAGCATGATTGACAAAAATTTGCTTTCAAAAAATGAACACCAATTAAATGAAAAAAAAACTGGACTGAAAAGGCTTTAAAATGATATACCACAACTCTCACGGATGATTATTTGTGGCAGCTGATTTTGCTTGAAGAAGAAAAAAGAAAAAGCAAAAACACACCCGAATACAAGGTTCCTCAACATTTTCGAAGGCTGGAACAAAAAAGCACAGTAGTTTTTTTTACATTTTTCGTCATTTTTGTTTTCAAATAAAAGCTTAACTGATGTAAAAAATGCATTCAAATTAAAGTGAGAGTCAGTTTCATATATAAATATTATCATTTAGTATGAAAAACAGAAGTTTTTCTCGAAAATGACAATTCTTTCCAAAAACTTTGAATCTTAATCACGGCTGAAAGGGTTTTTAAATGATACCAAATTTGACCACTAAAAAGCTTTCTTTGAGGCAACCAAAACCGGGCAGAATAAATTACACAGAATAAACAATAGTTCCTTTCTGTCATTTCGAGCAGTTTGGACTCATTCAAGTTGGTCAAGGTGGTTGACACAATCTTGAATTGTCCTTAATTCATTGAGAAATCAAATTTATTGAAATTGTGAACCAACTCCGGTAAATCAAGTAATCATGTCATGGATTTACCGCGTTTTGGGGCAATTCATTTGAAGAACTATTGAAAAAGCTAGAAAAAACGAAATGCACTTTTATGTGTTTAGTTTTTAAACCCATGCCCCAATATCCCGGTTTCACGCAAAACATAGCCAATCGAAGATTGGAAGAAAAAAGTAATGAACGCAAGCATACATAAAAAAACAATAACTTTCGTGAAAAAATCTCAACTTTCGAATTTCAAAGAAAAAATAGATGCCCTTTAAGCTCTTTGAATTATTAAAACAATTTATGATTGGCACTTTTTTGATAACATGAACCCAACTTGAGAAAATTGGATCAATAGGTAATGTTTTTATTACGCTGGGAATCTTAAAAATAAATTCCACTTTCGAAACTAGAAATCGTTCACGTTTTTTCGCGCTTTTTCCACTTTCGTATTTGGAGAGTGCTATTTACGTCACTTTCAGCAGATGAATTTCAATTGAACTCAAAAAGTGCATTATACCTAAGTGCATCAATATTTTAAGACTTTTTCCTCAAAAAAAAAAACAAAAAAATCAGCAAGACCTATATAAAAGTCTTCACTACGTTTATTACTCTTAATAACTGCCTTGAACTGGTTCAAAAATCACAATAAATTGAAAACTTAAGAATTCAGCAAAAACGAAAAAAAACGTCATTCAAATATACTAAGCTTATTAGCAAACTTTAATGAATTAGCTCCAATTAAAAAATTGTTTCATCTAAACTCATAACGCTCACAAAGCTCGTTAATGAGTAAGGTTTTGCTGTGCTTAGTACCCCAAGTGGATCAAATCAGAAGAAGAACTAATTCATCCAAGAGTATCAATTACACACAGAGGCGAAGCTGTGCTTCGCACCATTTGCTATACAAAGACAGAAAGCCGCTAAATCGAAAAAAAATCGAAAATGTTGAAAAGCCAGATCTATCAAAATGAACCAGGCTACTTTTGAAGCAAAAACATGCCAAGACAATCGAATGTAAAAATCGCATCTAAAAAAATCCAAGTGGTAACAAAGCCGAAAGTCCTTCGCAGAAAACCTTCCAGCCGACAAATAATAAACAAGACTTATGACGTATAAAAAGTTAAAAGTCCCCCTTCACCCTCAAAACACACACACATGCTCTAATTATTTAACTCATCAAAAGACGCACAATGACGCCATTAAGCCTATACAATACAGGCGAAACCTATCAAGCCACAAAAAAAATGTTTGCATGAAAAACATGAACAACTATTTCTTTTAAGATATACGCAATTTGAGCGATCTAGAAAGAGCATGTTTTTTGGCTTGTTGAAAAACGCAATATGAGGCCATTAGGCCGATATAATATAGGCCGAAACCTATCCAGCCAAAAAAGAGAAAAAAAGGCCGGTGATGAAAATAATGTAATGTAGAACTTGAACGATAATTTCTAGTAATATTGTAGCAATTTGTCTGTATCATAATATTTTTTCCCTTCAAACGATTCAAAATTAGGCGGCCACTAAGCTGATGAAGTATGAGCTGAAATCATGTAGGCAGAAGAAGGTAAAACAATAAACATACAAAATTACAAACAGCAAAAGTAAATCAAAACTCTACAAGCAACTACACTGTAAATTGCGTTCAGCAAAAAAAACAATTATACGATGTGGCTACAAATAACAATAAGCCGATAAATAGGCATTCAAATCATAAGCCGACAATTTTTTTTGAAACGAATTTTTCGTTCAAAAAAAAGGTCGTCTCAGATTCGAACTTAAGACCTTTGCCGTCACAGGCGTATTAATTACCACCAGACCAAAAAAAACATAGAGACACAAAAATTAGAATTCATTTTGAACGGATCTTAAATTTACCATTTTTGATTTTGACCATTCTGTGAACAAAGTTATTAACGAGAAAAAAGGCTAGTACCCGATTGCGCTACCTTTGGATTATTGAAACCCTTGGAATGGGTAGATAAAATGATCAGCTGATCTACTCTAAGTCTACACTTGAAGCTTAAATAGAAACTTTACAAGAGCTATGCTTTTTAACTGAAAAATAAAAAAAGTTTTTTTTTTTCATATTTAGGCTACGCGAGAGAGAGAGAAAGAAAAGAAAAAATTGGTCACTACGAGGATCCTATAGTTTATTTTTGTTTTCTTTCTAAGATTGGAGTAACTTTGAATTGACTGACCCATATACTCTTGCCGCCTGTTCCATTGTGACGGGTGAAGTCTCCCCCTTGACACATGAAGCCAGGGATGATGCGGTGAAAAATGGAATCCTGGTAGCCATAACCTGGAACACAGGAACTTAAGCTATTTTGGCGCGTTACCATTTGAAAACAAAAACGTGACCAATATGCCGGTGTATGAAGTGTTCTCAAAACATTGGTGGATACCAGTCAATTATTACACTAATCGTAGATGGACACATCCAGATGCTGGAGTTGAATTTGATTTCAATGGATCAAATTTGAAAGCTACTTTTTTAGTTCGAGAAAAGAAAAGGACCTTATCGATGCAACATCGTGATTGCTTGGATATAATTCTGAACATAGTTGATATAACCAACGAGGAAATTAAAACATACTGTGTTTGAAATTCGAGATAGCTGTGAATTTTATTTTAAAAATGTACTAGTATTCAGAGTCAGACTCAGTTAGACATCAGATCTCGCTGTAAATTCTTCAGAGACATTATAATTAGTAGGGCAAACACACTTCTCTCTTCGTTCTGCTGAAATATCATTTTTCGAATTTCGCCCTTTTCGGATTATTTTGCCCTCTGCCGCCTTTTTAAAACTTGATTTAAATCAACTTTTATTTTTTTCTACAAATTAACAAACACATGGCTTGAAATTTCACTCAATCCAGGGCAGCTCAAAAATGAATTTTCCAGCCAAAAACTTTGTATTTCTCAGATACAGTTTTCTAAAAAAAAAAGTCCTAATCGTCCATTTGGATGTCCCTTATGCCCCTTCGTAATTTGTTTAAAAACTAGGCGTTGTTACAGAATAACAAAAACTTACGAGAGAGATGAAATGTTTCAAGCTCAACTTCCATGTTGAACTTTCAACTCCAACTGCATGTTTACCCAATCACGACATAAAAAAGTCAAAAACTCTTTTAAATTTCGGTCCAACCTTTTTCTCCTGTACAGAGAAGTTTGAAGTTCTCGACAGTTTTCGGAACCACATCATCCCGCAACTCCATAGTGATTCTGCCCGCAGCTTCCCCTCCAATTGTGATGTCGAAATAAGTGTTCACGGGCATTCTTCAAATTATTTTTGAGCCACTCAAGGTTAACAAAGTTTGTTCAAGCTTACCACATCCACCATAAAACAAAGTCAAGTCAGAAACAAACCTGAAAAGCCAACCAAATGCACTTATATAGAGATATAGAGATCTTGATGATTTTTTTTTTGTTTTTTAATGGAAAAGTCTCAAGTTTGTTCACGTTCAAATTGGTTGTTATTTTGCACTTTGATTTTCTATTTATTTTTAAATTCAAAGCATTTCCTTTGTTAAAATGAAGGCAAACTCCACTATCGAACAGCAAAATTGTAAGGTCACCAAAGAATTTATAGCTTCTAGTTTCAAAAATGGACTTGAAATATCTTATTTCCATTTTTTTTCCGGTCTCCTTGGTCTTCTACACTTTTCCAACCATCTGTTGGCTATGTTTTAGAATCTGAAAGTGCACAACAGCCTTTAATCTGATGTCTCAAAACAAGATCTGAACATGCAGATTATGCCCGTCCTGCAAAAGAAGTTTGTCTAATATTTTCACTCCGATCAGGAAAACGGAATCGATTACGGCATGAATACATTGCTTGACCTTGATCTAACTCGTGATCATTTAGACGCCATTTTTTCGATGAGTCAAATGAGCGAAAAAAAAAGATCTGCGGAAACGCGTGAGCACTAAGCATAAGTCGGTTTTTACGAGACTGGTTAATCAGCAGACAATCAAAAACAATACGTATGTGAAGGACGACAATTTAATATCACTAGCTTTCCGGATGTGGGACATACCAGTTGGTGGAGAGCGACTCTACAAACAACAAAGCCTCAAAAAGAGGAAACGAAATTGATAACGCAAGAAGTCGTATCCAGTACCTTTTTATGGAAGGGAGTAGCCCGGCAATAGCCGAACCAAGCACCTCCTAAAACAACCCGCAGGCTATAATTGTGGAGTCTGGAGGAACTAAGTCACGCATTCAACACGAAATGGGGGCACGGAACAAGGTCAAAAAGCGTCTTAAAAACTCACGGTTAACAAAAAGGACTCAAGCACGATGATCAATTGCCAAATACGCACATGGAAAGTGTCAGAAAATCAACAGAACACAAAAAATATTGACAAATTTTACCGATATGCGTAGAATTCCAAGAAATAAGCGCCACTAAAAGAAATTTAAAAAATAGATGGAATGTGAGAAAAGAACTGCCCAAATACATCAATACGAATGAAAATCGAAAAACAAAGTATGGAATGGCTATCACACATGATATGAAAGCCCGACGACAGCAGAGTAAAGAAAGTAAACTTTGGTGGGCTGAGCCAGCTGGAAGAAACTGCGGAACGGAAAATAAATTAACGATGCACCAGCAGACATTGGATCAAGTTAAATTGTAAGGCAGTAGTGGACCAGCTAGAGATAGAAGACAAAGCTGACAGGAATTTTTTAATGTAATGGTCTGAATTTCATTGATTATTTGATGATTACTTCGCTTCATTTTGTGCTTTCCAAATGCATTGTTTTTAAGTGACTATTTTTATTCAGCTGCCACCAAAAGTTCACCTCTAAAACCGTTCAATACGCAGCTCTGCAAGTCGTAACAGAGCCCCGAATATCAGCTACATAGATCACCGACACACTGAATGCAAACGTCTTTCGGTGCAACAGCACCATAAGCTATTATCAGGATCCATCTCCTTCAATTTCATCAATGATTTTCTTTCCCTCCTAGACAAATCAACACTGACACTAAAACCAGAGGCGGATCGGAGCTTCGCACCTCCCACGAAACAACACAAACAAAAGTCAAAAAAAGTAAAAAATGTTGAGAAAAAATTAGGTCTATCTAAGTTTAAAAAAATTCGAATGTCTCGTTCGATACAAGTTCCTTCTAGGCAAACCTGTCAGACAATTGTAGATCAAATTAATAACGGAATAAAGCTTAAGGCTAAACGAAGCCGACAGTCAGTGATCAGACAAGTTGAGCCGATTTAATTAAGTCCCCCAGAAATTAAGTCTCTCCTGAAACTACAACCACACTTTCACAATGAGAGCTGCTTACAGCAAAGCAAAAAAAAATCAGTGATGGGGCAACTAAGCTGACAATCTTTGACTAAACACCAGTTGAGCCGAAAAAAAAATATTTCAAAAAGTTTAAGTCCCCCCTGAAACTACTTTGACCAACACTATCACTAGCAATTTTAGTGAAAGTCGCTAACAGCACAATCAACAACCGTGATAGGGCAACTAAGCGGACAAAACTTGAGCAGACAAACGAAAGACAGACAATTCAAATTCAATTGCGTTTCCCCTCAATTTTGGTCGTTCAAATTTGGTTTCTAACTTCTACGGGTCTCGGCAAAATGGCTGCCCAGTTTCCAAAAGAGTGGTAACTTTATAGAAAAATTCTTTCAATAATATGATTTATCGATAAAAAATTATGCCGTCTACTGTCGAGAATTCGAAGCTAAAATGAACAATGAAGGTCCAGATCTGTGACTGCTCTTATCCACGCGAAGGTTTCGATCAAATTTTTTTTTCTAAAATGTCAATTTATCAAAACTCTTCAAAATCCGTGATCACATAAATTACTCAAATGCAAAAGAAAAATTAATTAAATTCCAAGTATTTGATAATCGTCATACTATTATTAGTGATTGGTCCTTTTGAGCAAATTTTGAATTAAATTATATTCATCACCGACTACTGTAGAGACATACAGAACCAATAACAAGCGTAGCACCCATTAGAAAAACGGCCGACACTTCGAAACTGAATAGAAATATAGAGCACACACACGAAATGATGATTGCTATTGAGGTTGCGAACCCTTTTAAAATATTATCTGCATACTTAACTACAAATGCAACAACAAGTCCGCCCAGTGCTTGATTTAGGATGACCATGATTGTATATTGATTGTATCCGTGAAAGAATCCAAAAGCTAGCACGTTGGCACCGTCGTTAATATAAACAGCTATCATTCCTAAAACAATTCCAAAAATGGCAAGCTGGATATTTCTCAACCAAGTTGAAACAGGAGATCCTTTTAGAATCTTTTCGAAATAAACTCCTGCAAATCCTGATGACAAGCACGCTATTAACACAGCTACGAAACCCAAAATTGGATTCTGATTCGAGTTCAAATCGTCTTTCGAAGTATCTTTAGTTAAAGTAGTTTCAATTTGAACCATCGCTACTCCTGTTGTTAAAACAACTAGCGCAAACCAATGCATAATTGATAACTTCTTATCCAGCATTATAACCGAAAAGAGGGCAGTCGTTAAAATTTTGATCTGATATACAACTTGAAATGTGGCTGCTGGTAAATTAGAAACTGCAACATAGAGCAGATTATTTTGGAATGTGTAAATAAGTCCAGGAACTGCCACTTTTAGGGTATCCATAGGTGCATTGATAATATTTCGGTCCAGCTCTCGAATTAGACCTCTGACACCGCCTTCATTGTATGAAATAATAAAGAAACAAGCGACTAATTTAACTGCTTCCGCCATGACAACCGCTGTTGTCGCGTAGAACTTTTCGCCCGGCATTGTGCGGGCATATCGCATGATAAGAACTAGGGTCGCATTTTGGATCGCAAGAATGGCTAAAGACGAGTATCGCAAATATCTATGATTTTTGGGTTGCATTTTCACAATTTCTCGTAAATTACCCGGGTTTCCACTCAGAATATTGTTGTTGTTGTTTTCAGAAAGAACATTACTGTTATAGCTGTTATTTCCATTGTGGTTAGATTTTTCATTGTTCATTTTCAACAAAACACGCTTGAACTAAACCAAGCTGAGTAAAATCATCACATGCGCAAAATTGATCTGAAAAGTAATCGTTTTTCATTGTTTTTTGCCAATGATTTTACAGAACTTTATGGACAAATAAACCTACAGTGTTTTTCAGTACAACGTTTCGTTTATCCAACCAAAATGTTTAAAACAACTTGATAAACTATATTGAATTGGTTTCTTTTGAATGTATACAAATTAAATATATAAAACGAAAAAACATAAGCGGTGTAAATCTGTAAGTGAAAGAAAACGTTTTATTAATTATTTTTAGATCTTAAAGGGAGGAAGTCTTTCACATTTGGTATGATGGTACCACGTTGCATTTGAAATATGTGGTAACTTATGCTAGTTTTATAAGCAGAAACAGTAAACAGAAAAACAGTAAGACAAAACAACTGAAATAACGGAGCATCCACCTTATAACGTCGTTACTCCTGACCAAGATTATTCTATTGGTATTTTTTGGCGAAGGAAGGGGTATAAAAAAGTTTTTTGAAACTGAACAAACTTATGCCATATTGCAGTCCGAAATAATATCCCAAAACATCCCCTTTCTGCCACTGATCAAGTGTCGATAGAAAGAAGATAAATGTGTTTTTCAGATAATAATTCTATTTTCTTAGGTTTGAGAAATTACATTTTTATTGACATGTTTAGATGCACGCTGTATTTTATCTAATGTTTCAGTTCTTTCGCTGCTAGCTAAATAAATAATGCATATCTGTTTAAACACTGTTCACAAAAAAATTCCTGTATATTAAAAAGGAATAAAAAACGTAAGTTTTATAAAGTTTTACACCACTGCCAATCATTGTATAAAAATGAGATAAAAATATCTGAGATAAATCAGAAACCACCTTTAACGATAATGACATCATTTTGTTATCTATCTGAAAAAAAAACTCGTATATTTAACTTTTGTTATGGTGCTTATGTTGGTTCAGGCTTTCAAAATTGACTCAAAAGCACACTTAGAATGAGTGCAAAAAATTTACAGTAAAAACAAAAAAAAATCGAACAAACCTCCGAACTATTATTATCTCTAATAATTCAGAAAAACGAAAAAAATATATTACAAAAAAGACAAATTTCTAAAGTTTAAATAGAATTATTGGCCCATCCAAAATTGAAGTAGAATTGGGCATGTAGATGAACTGTGCTAATATATAAAATTAGTACTATCAACAAAAACTAACAGCAATTTCAAATGACAATGATGCTTCGACTTTCAAACCTATTTCTGTTTGAGTCTTTGAATTTGAGTTAGCTGATATCATGTTAACACTTGTTCGGAGAAATGAATTCTTTCGTTCTTTCATACTTATATTTTTATCGGGTGACGTCATCAAAGTGGAGAGAAGCAAAGTCGGTCAGAAGAGGTAAAAAACGGAGTAACATTTCGCAGGGACGTAGCCAGAAAAATAACATCTTACAAAAATATAACTAATAAAAAATCTTAACGCTGCTTCGTAACACTTACGATAAGAAACTGAAAGCAAAAGGGTAAAAAGAAACGGTTTAATTTTTTTACAAAACAAAATGGAACCCCGTTTACATCCTCAAATGCCCAAAGCCGTTTAGAAGGAAGGGAGGATGTTAACTTGGTTCTGATTTCGAAGTTTTAGTTCATCAGAATGAAGGAAGCATTTAGCACACAACGCATAGAAAATTTAATCCAAATTGAACTCTGGGGTGCAGGATCTTAACTTGGTCTGTGGGGGGATGTTAACTTGAACCAATACAATTTCAAACTGAACAAACAAAAAAAAAACAGCCAACAGTCAGTGGGAAAACTGTAAATGACAGGCTCCATAAAAAGTAATATTATAGTGAAATAGCAAGGTACAATGGTGGAAATTTACAAACATAGCCAACATAAAGTTGGAAAATTGTAAAAGAACAAGGAAATGGGAATTTTTGTTTCCTTTTGAAGGAAAAACGAATTAGGTTGAAGATATTTGAAGTTCATGAAAACTTTATGATGGAAACTTTTTTTGATAATATTAACGCAATTTAACAAAACTAATTATCGCAGAAAATTTAACACAGAGGCGAAGCAGCGCTTCGCACAATTTGCAACAGAAAAATGAATGACTCTCAATAATTGCATGTGAACCGACAAACCGGACAAAAAACCTCAACAACAAAAAAAATTTGCAAAAAAACCGCAATCTTTTCAAAAAGTTTGACAAAAAGAGGCGAAGCATCAGACAAATGCAATAAAATCCATACATAGCAAGAGAATATGAGTCTCGCACACTATCCACTCAACTACGGACGCTTAATAATAATAAACTACAAAAACTACCCAGAAAAAGCAAAAAAACTGATGCGATGAATTACCAATGCTATATACAGATCGTGATAAAAGCAAAGTGCCACCAAGAAATTGGAGACATTTAAGGAACACTTTTACTGCCGATTAAGAATAGAAAAAAGAAGATTCGAACTAAACACTACGGTCGCAAGCTCGCTAGTATAAAAAGATCAGGAGTTTAAATTGCAGTTGTGCTCAAAAACGGTCTGCTCTCGATCTTTTTATTCGTTGACGAAAGTAGAGATGATCGAAATTTCAGTCATCCCGTGAACACAGTCATTTACGGGAAAAAAAGTTTAATACCCGATTGCAATACTCCTGTTATCTCAAATGTAACAGAATTGAAACAAGCGACTCAACCAGGGAAAAACTGGACCCGCATCATAATACAAATAGAACAGCAACCAACGTGAAAAGCAAACCAGCAACCAAATTTCAAATTTAAAAATAGACGGGCTTAACGCTTTTTCAATTTATAACTTTATTGATAAACTTTCAATTTATAACTTTATTTCAAAACAATTTATAATTGGCAATTTTTTGACACATGCTAAGCTGCGCTTCGCAAACACTAGCGACAGCACAAAAAGCAGCTCTATAAATAGCAGTGAGAAGTAGAAATAAGCCTCGAATTAGTTAAAGTTCTACTACGTCTCGGACTGCAACCTAGAGATTATTCGCACTAACCACTCGGCCGCGGATGCCTATTAACTTACAAACACTAGCCACAAAAAAAGCAAAGAGATGCAACGGAATTTCCAATTCTACAGATCCTATAGTGGACATATTTTTACTTGCGAGTTAGGTTAGAAAAAAAAGAAGGTTCGTAATAATACACTAACGCTCGCAAGCTCGCTAGTCTAATAACATAAACCCAATTTGAGAAAACTGGATTATTAAGTAAGTTTTTGTTCCACTGGGAAATCTGAAAACTAAATTCCACTTTCGAAAATAGAAGTTGATTACGTTTTTTGTGATTATTTTCGCGATTCGATAAACAGAGGAAATGAACGGAACTTAAAAAGAAATCAAAAGTCAGCGAAAAACCGAATTTGAGCCTGAAATTTAAAGCCTTTTCCTGAAAAAAAAACCGTCACGACCTAGATAAGAGTGAACTAAGTTCATCGACTCTTAAAAATATATGGCCTTAAAGCTTCTTGAAGTTCTAGAACAATAATTCATGGACAATTTAAAAAAAGTGTATCCAATTTGAGAAAACTGGAGCAAAAAAAATTATTTCGCTGGGAAATCCGAAAATTAAATTCCATTTTCGAAATCGAAGTCGATCACCTTTTTCGTGGTCGTTAAACTTTCACTGTTCGATAGTGGAGTTTGCCTTCCTCTTAGCAAAGGAAATAAACTGAGCTAAAAAAATCAAAAGAGTCAATCCGCTAAAAAGCAAACTTGAACCTGATCAAACGTTAAGACTTTTCCGGGAAAAAATATCATCACAACTTATATAAGACTCTGAACTATATTATTCGGCTCTTAATGAAATCTTGTCAAAAGTTACATTCAAAATATAATAAAACAGTTTACATTGCCGACAGCAATGTACGGCTTAAACGCTTAAATCTTAACTAACTTGTTCTTGTTACCAACATTTCATTTATATCCTACTCTCATTTTTTAAAAATAATAGTTACGAGAAATTAAATTCAGTATTTCGTTTTTCACAATCTTTACAACGTAGCAAAAAACCATTGAAATAACTCTAATTTCTATCACCATCCTTATTAGAATTCGACTGTTGATTGAAATGATCCATGAAACTGACTTCAGCGGATCCCCTTGGCTTCGCTTTGGGCTGGGAGGGGTGGGGCTTCCAGCCAATGAAATTTATTGTTTGAAATGTAGCTGGGATGCTGTCTTCGGTTCCGTACATTTCCTTGTATTTTTCAGCTAAAACATTGCAATTAATTCTAACAGTTAATGGAACTCTATCTCCCCCCCCCCTATAACGAAGAGGGGTACGGATAAAGTAGGTTGGAGATAGTTACAAAAGATGCAAGTGAAAATGTATATGGTCAAAATAGTTCTAAAAGTACATACTTCAATAATTTTTGAAAATACTTAAGTAAAAAAAACCTACGCGTAATATAAAATTCATTGGGGCTATAGATGGCAGATTCAAAAAGATCCACAACTTATTTTATAAAACTGTCAATTTGACTAATGTGTATCAAAACTCACTTGAAAACATAGCAAACAGACACCGAAAAAAAAATTGAAATTATATTAAAAAAAACTTCATAAGCAGAATTCCGAAGAAAGAAAGTTTATTTCTTCAATATCAACAAAACTCATACATAAATTGAATCACAAAAATTTATGATACGGAGGGGACAGATGAAAGGCATTTGGATGCCTATAAGGGGTCTACCCGAAACACAATAAGTGCACTTAATGAAACAAACATATTTTACATTATTTATGTGAATATTAAAGCAAAGAGAAAAATAATAAAAAAAACTTCATTGCAAAAATCAATTTAGTTGATTTCTAGTAGAACTTCCCTATCAAGTAAATGCATTCGATACCTGATAGTGCAAACATACTCATCAAATCTAAACAAAGCCAAAAAATTGCAAAAAAAACGAATTGCTCTGCAAATGTTCAGTATGGTTCCTTAATAATTTTTAAAACCTTGAAAGATTACAGATTTCATGCAGCTTCGCTAAAAGCAGATTCAATGCAGCTCCATTTAGGATATCGAAGCAACTAGAAAAAATATCTATAAGAAACCCTAAGTTTTTGCAATTTTTCAAAAGTTTCAGAATAATGTCGTTTTCTCGAAACCCAGAAGGAGTTGAGGGTTCAGATTTTGGTAACGAGATAAAAAGCATAAAACGACTACCCGTAAGCATTTACCCCGATACTTTCACTGGTTTATGAAAATGAATAATTTGTGGAAAATATTTCCAATCAGTTCAGTATTTCCGACTAGATAATTATCTTTGAATTTGTGAACGAAGATTCATTCATCATTTACATTCATGATTCCAAAATTAGAGGCTAATATATTAATTGCACTCATTAGGTTTAATAACTTAGAGCCTCGATTAGCCAAAGAGCATGTTTTTTTTCTGCTTATACAAGGGATGTAAGAATTGCTGATTTTCCTTTTATATAGGAAAAAGTCTCCTGGATATAAAAAAGAAATTAGGTTTTTTTTGGAGTTTCTTTGATTAACTGAACAAAAGCAAAAAATGAGCAAATCAAAAAAAATAAAGCGCAAGTACGGTTAGAATCTTATTATCGATGAGTGATGGATTAATAACTTCGAATTTTTTCTGGAACAAAACGATACGTCTTCATTCAAAAGTTTATATACTTATCGCGAGTCTCCTATTATTATTGAATCTCCTGTAAAAAAATAATCTTTTTAGTAGTTTTTTTTCTACTTTTTCTCTTTGCTCTATGCAATTTTCTCTCAATTATGTCATTTTTCTCGGTTTTCCATTTTTGTACAGGTGGTCTCTTTTAACAAAAGCGTTCATTTTTTTAGGCCTTTATGAAATCAAGGAGAATTGGTGTTGCTTTTGGAAAATTTTGATTTAAATGACAACACTAACCTTATTCGGAAAAAAATTGAGCATAAGATTTGTTTAACATCCGCTAGGAATTTTTGTAAATCAATGTGGGAACTTGGTATACTTCTAGCACGTGAATTTCAATTGACATTAAAAAATCGGATCAACTGTAACCGGGACACGATAAAAAAACGGATCAACCGTTATTTGCGCAACACATTTTACAGGATTATTGTTCAGATTTAAAACATGCTTGAGGAGGGCATTCTACGGTAGGTCACTTAGGGGGAGGGAGATTGTACGGTTGATCCAAAAAATCAAAGTCAAACCGCAAACATCAAACTTGAGAACGAAAAACTTTTTCCTGAAAACAAACTCAACACGACCTATATACGTGCCTTTTCTCCGTTTATTGACACTTAATTTAAAGTTGACACTTAATTCAAACGCTGTAATTGACGACGCTACATATTTCTCCCTCCAACTGTACTTCAGAGAAATTTAAACCTAATAACTCGAACAGTTCATTTTAAGTGTTTTAACGCTCATTTATGGTCCCGTAAAGTACTATAATTCAATTTACCCATCACCCAGTGATGTCCATTTAAAAAAAACTGAAATTTAAATTAAAAATGTTCAAGAAAATTATAAGACTTGTTGGCATCTATTTAAATTTTTCTGTATATATTTCTTTAGCAATTTAATTTTTTCTTTAGTCTGTTTTTAGGGGGGCAATCAACAGTGCGAAAATGAAAGTGTTCAACAGTGCCGAAAATCATAAATTTTGGCACTGTTGGACTCTTTTTCATTTTCGGCACTATTTTACTTCGGCACTGTTGCACTGCCACGTTTTTAGCAGTTTTTCTGCCATTTATGGGTAATTTTCGCAATTTTGAGAAAACATCGAAAATATTTTTTGGGACACATCTACTTGCAACATTTGTTGTTCGAGTTATATTTAAAATTTTCATTGAAATTGAGTGGGCTCATAATTTCACATTTAGAAGATTGAAATTTAAATGAACATATTAATTAATTTGAATGGTTTTTAAATGGATATCACTGCTATCAGCTAATCAAATACAATCTCAAAATTATTTTAAAAACATACGAAAATGTTCCCAAGCTCGATGTTTCTTAACCTGAATTTAAAACTCGGTCAGTACCAGTAAAAACATTTATGGGAAAACGTTAAATCGGCGCCTAAATTAGGCTTTAATCAATGAATTTTGACAAGAAAAAAAATCTCGGCTAACACATATCGTAACTACTTAATTGGTGACGTTTCATGCAGAATAGTCCCATTACGCATACTTATCACGAATTCAACTTACAAACTTGATCGAATTTCTGTATTAAGCATTAGAAAAATAGCTAACATACAGTTGTAATAGTGTCAATGAACAAGGAAACCGAAATATTATTTACTGTTTTAACTGATATTTTTGTAACGGCTTTGAATGATGGAGATAAAAAATCTTGCTGTAAAACAAAAGAATACAAGCCCACCTGCCACTTTCATAGTGTCCCTTCTCAGACTGGGCTTCCTGTTCCAGGCACAGTTGCCCTCCCCCATCCTGCCCAGATCCACCATTAGGGAGTGCATGTCCGGATACCTCACACAGATCTCATCTACGTCTATCGTGATCATCTTGAATCCAGCACTGTGCAACAATCTGCAAATGGATACTAACAAATGTATTTAACTAGGAGAGAGTTATTCATACATAATTAATTTATTTATTTATATTCCACTAGTCATTACAAATTCAATCACATTGTACAAACTCAGAGAACAAAATCAATGAAGTCCAATAATTACAGCCTCCCTAGGAGATGCCCCTAACTAAGGAAACTACTTGTACAAACAAACTACTCATTAAAGGATCATTCAAAAATTTACACAGAGGCGAAGCAGCGCTTCGCAAACACTTGTGAGAACACGACCAAAAAGCAGCTCTGAAGAAAAAAGAAATAAGCCTCAAATTAGCAAAAACTCGGCTGGGTCTAGGATTCGATCTGCGATCTACTGCAATCAAGTGATTTTGAGTCTCACGCACTATCCACTCAGCCACGCAAACTTAACAACCGACAAACACTTGTCCCGAATAAAGCAGCAATAGATACCAATAAGTAGCCTTCAGCAAAAGTGGCACCAAATACAAATAGACTCAATTTTGCAAGTAATAACTTGGATTATTATAAACTGAAGGCACTCACACTAATTTTGCATTAAATAAATCGCAAAGCATAAAACCACAAAATGTATTAATTATGCAATTCAAAAAACTGAGATATATTAACTTAGAAAATTTCTGAAACCGAGTTTTCATTATTGTTATGTAGTTTGAAACAATTCACTTTTTTAGGTTTACTTGATGAACTAAAAATGCATCAACTGTGTTAACTTATTACAATTCGAATTTCAGCGCATATGCTATCAAAAAGCTGTAAAGGTGCCCCAAAACTGGCACTAATAATTGCGACTTAAGTTGGAAAAAGAAGGTTCGTACTAATACACTCGCTTCGCAAGTGTAATAATTAGGAAATAATCAGTAAAAAACCAAAAGAGAACTTTATACTATAGAATTTTGAACTGGTCTCTTTCTCTATATAAATGTGTTATTTGTTGATTCGTTTCCTACTACATTAAAATCTCTCTGGTGAAGAAAAATTCTCTAAATATTACCATTTAAAATTAATACAACTTATCAGAATTACTTTGCAAATTTGAACAAAGCCTTCGAAAGATACGTTGCAGTATTCTACAAACAAAACACAGTTGATATCGGTTGCGCATCAAATAACCTCGGGATTCAAGAGTTTGAATTTAACGAAAAGTATATGAGAACGCCTCTGGAAATCTAAAACGACATTATGAGTGTGGTTTAATTGAAAGGAAGCGAAGACTCGGATTCTAAGCAAGTTCATGAACCCCACCACTGCAACTACAACTGAGGCAGAGATCAAACATCTTCTCCAGGAAATTGAATCTTTTGTTGCTATTAATATTAACTACATCTCACTTTTTACGATACGCTCTCAATTGATTCTACTTTTCCAACTATTTCTTCCCAACTAATTACTCTGATCTTTAATTCCTTCGAAAACAAAATAGTAGATTGATTTTTCTTACAGTGCCCGCAACAATTAACAATTGAAAAAATTCTTAATTACCTTCCCATGTCAGGCATATTAACCATGGGCGACACGTGGGGTCCAAATCCATTCTCAACTTCCTGTTCCGCCAACTGAAGAGCTGTCCTCAATTCAAAAAGAGTGTCTCCACCTAAGAGCGAACCCAGAAACACTCCATCTGGCACTAGGCTTCTAATCACGCGGTGCATCAATCCGGGAAGATCGTTCACCCAGTGCAGGCTGCCACAGGTCATTACTAAACAAATAATGAAAAAACAATTGTCAGTAGATATTGGAAGATTTGTCACGAAATCTATGTGGAACTCAAAAAAGTCGTCGAAATCTGGAAAATTTAAATTTTCCGCCTGCCTTCCAAAAAAGAAACAGATTTGTAGAATTCAAACATTCCAGACGCAGTTTCGTACTCGACCAAAGCCGGTTTAATACCTGGTAAGAAAAAAAAACTTAAAAAAAAAACATTTTGTGTTCATAGAAACTCAACGTTGCAAACACAGCTATAGTTTCATCAAAATTATTCTATGCAAGGTTATTCGCTTTGTTTGAGCAAAGCACGTTGGCTTAATATCTGGCAAAAACGAACAGTTATGAAAAAATATATTGCATTCATAGAAACTCAACTTTGCTCAAGCAGTTCAAGTTCCAAAGAAGTTAATCTAAGCCACGTTAGTCGCGTAGCTTGAGCAAACCACGCCGGCTTAAAACCTGGCAAAAACGAACAGTTATGAAAATATATATTGTAATCATAGAAACTCAACTTTGCTCAGGCAGTTCAAGTTTCAAAAAAATTAATCTATGCCACGTTAGTCGCGTTGCTTGAGCAAACCACCCCGGCTTAGTACCTCGCAAAAACGAGGAGTTATGAAAATATATATTATATTCATAGAAACTCAACTTTGCTCAGGCAGTTCAAGTTTCAAAAAAATTAATCTATGCCACGTTAGTCGCGTTGCTTGAGCAAAGCACGCCGGCTTATTACCTGGCAAAAACGAACAGTTATGAAAAAACATGTTGTATTCATAGAAACTCAACTTTGCTCAAGCAGTTCAAGTTTCAAAGAAACTAATCTGTGCCACGTTAGTCGCGTTGCTTGAGCAAAGCACGCCGGCTTAAAACCTGGCAAAAAACGAACTGTTATGAAAAAATATTTTGTATTCATAGAAATTCAACTTTGCTCAAGCAGTTCAACTTCCAAAGAAATTAATCTGAGCCACGTTAGTCGCGTAGCTTGAGCAAACCACGCCGGCTTAAAACCTGGCAAAAACGAACAGTTATGAAAATATATATTGTATTCATAGAAACTCAACTTTGCTCAAGCAGTTCAAGTTTCAAAGAAACTAATCTGTGCCACGTTAGTCGCGTTGCTTGAGCAAAGCACGCCGGCTTAATACCTGGCAAAGGAACGAACAGTTATGAAAAAATGTTTTGTATTCATAGAAACTCAACTTTGCTCAAGCAGTTCAAGTTCCAAAGAATTTAATCTAAGCCACGTTAGTCGCGTAGCTTGAGCAAACCACGCCGGCTTAAAACCTGGCAAAAACGAACAGTTATGAAAATATATATTGTAATCATAGAAACTCAACTATGCTCAGGCAGTTCAAGTTTCAAAAAAATTAATCTATGCCACGTTAGTCGCGTTGCTTGAGCAAACCACCCCGGCTTAGTACCTCGCAAAAACGAGGAGTTATGAAAATATATATTGTATTCATAGAAACTCAACTTTGCTCAGGCAGTTCAAATTTCAAAAAAATTAATCTATGCCACGTTAGTCGCGTTGCTTGAGCAAAGCACGCCGGCTTAATACCTGGCAAAAACGAACAGTTATGAAAATACACGTTGTATTCATAGAAACTCAACTTTGCTCAAGCAGTTCAAGTTTCAAAGAAACTAATCTGTGCCACGTTAGTCGCGTTGCTTGAGCAAAGCACGCCGGCTAAAAACCTGGCAAAAAACGAACAGTTATGAAAAAATATTTTGTATTCATAGAAATTCAACTTTGCTCAAGCAGTTCAACTTCCAAAGAAATTAATCTGAGCCACGTTAGTCGCGTAGCTTGAGCAAACCACGCCGGCTTAAAACCTGGCAAAAACGAAGAGTTATGAAAATATATATTGTATTCATAGAAACTCAACTTTGCTCAAGCAGTTCAAGTTTCAAAGAAACTAATCTGTGCCACGTTAGTCGCGTTGCTTGAGCAAAGCACGCCGGCTTAATACCTGGCAAAGGAACGAACAGTTATGAAAAAATGTTTTGTATTCATAGAAACTCAACTTTGCTCAAGCAGTTCAAGTTCCAAAGAAAGTAAAATAAGCCACGTTAGTTGCGTAGCTTGAGCAAACCACGCCGGCTTAACACCAGGCAAAAACGAACAGTTATGAAAATCTATATTGTATTCATAGAAACTCAACTTTGCTCAGGCAGTTCAAAGTTCACAGAAAATATTCTATGCCACATTAGTCGCGTTGCTTGAGCAAAGCACGCCGGCTTAATACCTGGCAAAAACGAACAGTTATGAAAATATATATTGTAATCATAGAAACTCAACTTTGCACACGCAGTTCAAGTTTCACAGAAATTAATCTATGCCACGTTAGTCGCGTTGCTTGAGCAAAGCACGCCGGCTCAAAACCTGGCAAAAACGAACAGTTATGAAAAAATATTTTGTATTCATAGAAACTCAACTTTGCTCAAGCAGTTCAAGTTCCATAGAAATTAATCTAAGCCACGTTAGTCGCGTAGCTTGAGCAAACCACGCCGGCTTAAAACCTGGCAAAAACGAAGAGTTATGAAAATATATATTGTATTCATAGAAACTCAACTTTGCTCAAGCAGTTCAAGTTTCAAAGAAACTAATCTGTGCCACGTTAGTCGCGTTGCTTGAGCAAAGCACGCCGGCTAAAAACCTGGCAAAAAACGAACAGTTATGAAAAAATATTTTGTATTCATAGAAATTCAACTTTGCTCAAGCAGTTCAACTTCCAAAGAAATTAATCTGAGCCACGTTAGTCGCGTAGCTTGAGCAAACCACGCCGGCTTAAAACCTGGCAAAGGAACGAACAGTTTTAAAAAAATGTTTTGTATTCATAGAAACTCAACTTTGCTCAAGCAGTTCAAGTTCCAAAGAAATTAAAATAAGCCACGTTAGTTGCGTAGCTTGAGCAAACCACGCCGGCTTAATACCAGGAAAAAACGAACAGTTATGAAAATCTATATTGTATTCAAAGAAACTCAACTTTGCTCAGGCAGTTCAAAGTTCACAAAAATATTCTATGCCACATTAGTCGCGTTGCTTGAGCAAAGCACGCCGGCTTAATACCTGGCAAAAACGAACAGTTATGAAAAAACATGTTGTATTCATAGAAACTCAACTTTGCTCAAGCAGTTCAAGTTTCAAAGAAACTAATCTGTGCCACGTTAGTCGCGTTGCTTGAGCAAAGCACGCCGGCTAAAAACCTGGCAAAAAACGAACAGTTATGAAAAAATATTTTGTATTCATAGAAATTCAACTTTGCTCAAGCAGTTCAACTTCCAAAGAAATTAATCTGAGCCACGTTAGTCGCGTAGCTTGAGCAAACCACGCCGGCTTAAAACCTGGCAAAAACGAAGAGTTATGAAAATATATATTGTATTCATAGAAACTCAACTTTGCTCAAGCAGTTCAAGTTTCAAAGAAACTAATCTGTGCCACGTTAGTCGCGTTGCTTGAGCAAAGCACGCCGGCTTAATACCTGGCAAAGGAACGAACAGTTATGAAAAAATGTTTTGTATTCATAGAAACTCAACTTTGCTCAAGCAGTTCAAGTTCCAAAGAAATTAAAATAAGCCACGTTAGTTGCGTAGCTTGAGCAAACCACGCCGGCTTAATACCAGGCAAAAACGAACAGTTATGAAAAAATATTTTGTATTCATAGAAACTCAACTTTGCTCAGGCAGTTCAAAGTTCACAGAAAATATTCTATGCCACATTAGTCGCGTTGCTTGAGCAAAGCACGCCGGCTTAATACCTGGCAAAAACGAACAGTTATGAAAATATATATTGTAATCATAGAAACTCAACTTTGCACACGCAGTTCAAGTTTCACAGAAATTAATCTATGCCACGTTAGTCGCGTTGCTTGAGCAAAGCACGCCGGCTCAAAACCTGGCAAAAACGAACAGTTATGAAAAAATATTTTGTATTCATAGAAACTCAACTTTGCTCAAGCAGTTCAAGTTCCATAGAAATTACTCTAAGCCACGTTAGTCGCGTAGCTTGAGCAAACCACGCCGGCTTAATACCTGGCAAAAACAACAGTTATGAAAATATATACTGTATTCATAGAAACTCAACTTTGCTCATGCAGTTCAAGTTTCAAAAAAAGTAATCTATGCCACGTTAGTCGCGTTGCTTGAGCAAACCACGCCGGCTTAATACCTGGCAAAAACGAACAATTATGAAAAAATATTTTGTATTCATAGAAACTCAACTTTGCTCAAGCAGTTCAAGTTCCATAGAAATTAATCTAAGCCACGTTAGTCGCGTAGCTTGAGCAAACCACGCCGGCTTAATACCTGGCAAAAACAACAGTTATGAAAATATATACTGTATTCATAGAAACTCAACTTTGCTCATGCAGTTCAAGTTTAAAAAAAGTAATCTATGCCACGTTAGTCGCGTTGCTTGAGCAAACCACGTCGGCTTAATACCTGGCAAAAACGAACAGTTATGAAAATATATATTGTATTCATAGAAACTCAACTTTGCTCAAGCAGTTCAAGTTCCAAAGAAATTAACCTAAGCCACGTTAGTCGCGTAGCTTGAGCAAACCACGCCGGCGTAATACCAGGCAAAAACGAACAGTTATGAAAATATATACTGTTTTCATAGAAACTCAACTTTGCTCATGCAGTTCAAGTTTCAAAAAAATTAATCTATGCCACGTTAGTCGCGTTGCTTGAGCAAACCACGCCGGCTTAATACCTGGCAAAAACGAACAGTTATGAAAATATATATTGTATTCATAGAAACTCAACTTTGCTCAAGCAGTTCAAGTTACAAAGAAACTAATCTGTGCCACGTTAGTCGCGTTGCTTGAGCAAAGCACGCCGGCTTAATACCTGGCAAAAAAAACGAAGTTATGAAAAAATATTTTGTAGTCGTAGAAACTCAACTTTGCTCAAGCAGTTCAAGTTCCAAAGAAATTAATCTAAGCCACGTTAGTCGCGTAGCTTGAGCAAACCACGTCGGCTTAATACCTGGCAAAAACGAACAGTTATGAAAATATATATTGTATTCATAGAAACTCAACTTTGCTCATGCAGTTCAAGTTTCAAAAAATTAATCTATGCCACTTTAGTCGCGTTGCTTGAGCAAACCACGCCGGCTTAATACCTGGCAAAAAAAACGAACAGTTATGAAAATATATATCTTGTATTCATAGAAACTCAACTTTGCTCAAGCAGTTCAAGTTACAAAGAAACTAATCTGTGCCACGTTAGTCGCGTTGCTTGAGCAAAGCACGCCGGCTTAATACCTGGCAAAAAACGAACAGTTATGAAAAAATATTTTGTAGTCATAGAAACTCAACTTTGCTCAAGTAGTTCAAGTTCCAAAGAAATTAATCTAAGCCACGTTAGTCGCGTAGCTTGAGCAAACCACGTCGGCTTAATACCTGGCAAAAACGAACAGTTATGAAAATATATATTGTATTCATAGAAACTTAACTTTGCTCATGCAGTTCAAGTTTCAAAAAATTAATCTATGCCACTTTAGTCGCGTTGCTTGAGCAAACCACGCCGGCTTAATACCTGGCAAAAAAACGAACAGTTATGAAAATATATATCTTGTATTCATAGAAACTCAACTTTGCTCAAACAGTTCAAGTTACAAAGAAACTAATCTGTGCCACGTTAGTCGCGTTGCTTGAGCAAAGCACGCCGGCTTAATACCTGGCAAAAAACGAACAGTTATGAAAAAATATTTTGTATTCATAGAACCTCAACTTTGCTCAAGCAGTTCAAGTTCCAAAGAAATTAATCTAAGCCACGTTAGTCGCGTAGCTTGAGCAAACCACGCCGGCTTAATACCTGACAAAAACGAACAGTTATGAAAATATATATTGTATTCATAGAAACTCAACTTTGCTCAAGCAGTTCAAGTTACAAAGAAACTAATCTGTGCCACGTTAGTCGCGTTGCTTGAGCAAAGCACGCCGGCTTAATACCTGGCAAAAAAACGAACAGTTATGAAAAATTATTTTGTATTCATAGAAACTCAACTTTGCTCAAGCAGTTCAAGTTCCAAAGAAATTAATCTAAGCCACGTTAGTCGCGTAGCTTGAGCAAACCACGCCGGCTTAATACCTGGCAAAAACGAACAGTTATGAAAATATATATTGTATTCATAGAAACTCAACTTTGCTCATGCAGTTCGAGTTTCAAAAAATTAATCTATGACAAGTTAGTCGCGTTGCTTGAGCAAACCACGCCGGCTTAGTACCCGGCAAAAACGAGCAGTTGCTTGAGCAAAGCACGCCGGCTTAATACCTGGCAAAAAAACGAACAGTTATGAAAAAAAATATTTTGTATTCATAGAAACTCAGCTTTGCTCAAGCAGTTCAAGTTCCAAAGAAATTAATCTAAGCCACGTTAGTCGCGTAGCTTGAGCAAACCACGCCGGCTTAAAACCTGGCAAAAACGAGCAGTTGCTTGAGCAAAGCTCGCCGGCTTAATACCTGGCAAAAACGAACAGTTATGAAAAAACATGTTGTATTCATAGAAACTCAACTTTGCTCAAGCAGTTCAAGTTTCAAAGAAACTAATCTATGCCACGTTAGTCGCGTTGCTGCAGCAAAGCACGCCAATTTAATATCAGGAAAAAACGAACAGTTATGAAAATATATATTGTATTCATAGAAACTCAACTCAATTTTTTCCAAGCCACGTTTGTCGCGCTGCTTGAACAAAGCACGTCGGCTTAATACCTGGCAAAAACGATGTTTTGATCAACATCTTTTGTATTGATGGAAACTCAACTTTACAAATGCAGCTCAAGTTTCACCGAAATAAGTCTATACCATTTTAGTCGCGTTGCTTGAGCAAAACACGCCGGCTTAAAACCTGGCAAAAACAAACATTTAAAAAAAAAATACCGTATTCACAAAAACTCAATTGAGCTGACGCAGCTCAAGTTTCACCGAATTTATGCCGTGTTAGTCGCATTACTTGAGCAAATAAAGCCGGCTTTATACCAGCCAAAAAGTAACCTTTAAATTATATACTGTATTCATAGAAATTCAACTTTGCTGACCCAGCTCAAATTTCACTCAATTTATGCCACGTTATTCGCATTGCTTGTGCAAAACTCCGCCGGTTTAATACCTGGCAAAAACAAACAATTAAAAAAAATACATTTTGTATTCATAAAAATTCAACGTTGCTGACGCAGCTCAAGCTTCACTGAACTTATGCCGTGTTAGTCGCGTTGCCTCAGCAAACACGACGGCTTAACACCAGGCAGAAACAAGCAATTTCGGAAAAATTTATTTAGATTTCATAGAAACTCAACTTTGCAAACACGGCTTTCGTTTCACCGAAATTAGTCTATGCCAGGCTATTCGCGTTGCTTGAACAAAGCACATCAGCTTAATAACTGGCAAAAACGAAGTGTTGAATAACATTTTTTTGTATTCATGGAAACTCAACTTTACGAAAGCAGCTCAAATTTCAACGAAAAAAAATCTAAACCCATTAAGTCGTGGAGCAAAGCACGCCGGCTAAATACTTGGCAAAAACGAAGTGTTGAATAACATTTTTTGTCTTCATAGAAACTCATGATTGCACACGTAGCTCAAGTTTCACTGAAATTAACCAATGCCACGTTAGTCGCGGCGCTTGAACAAAGCACGCCGGCTTAATACCTGGTAAAAACGAAGTGTTGAATAACATCTATTGTATCCATGGAAACTCAACTTTACAAATGCAACTCAAATTTCTCCCAAATAAATCTATACCACTTTAGTCGCGTTGCTTGATCAAACCACGCCGGCTTAAAACCTGGCAAAAACGAGCAGTTGCTTGAGCAAAGCTCGCCGGCTTAATACCTGGCAAAAACGAACAGTTATGAAAAAACATTTTGTATTCATAAAAATTCAACGTTGCTGACGCAGCTCAAGCTTCACTGAACTTATGCCGTGTTAGTCGCGTTGCCTCAGCAAACACGACGGCTTAACACCAGGCAGAAACAAGCAATTTCGGAAAAATTTATTTAGATTTCATAGAAACTCAACTTTGCAAACACGGCTTTCGTTTCACCGAAATTAGTCTATGCCAGGCTATTCGCGTTGCTTGAACAAAGCACATCAGCTTAATAACTGGCAAAAACGAAGTGTTGAATAACATTTTTTTGTATTCATGGAAACTCAACTTTACGAAAGCAGCTCAAATTTCAACGAAAAAAAATCTAAACCCATTAAGTCGTGGAGCAAAGCACGCCGGCTAAATACTTGGCAAAAACGAAGTGTTGAATAACATTTTTTGTCTTCATAGAAACTCATGATTGCACACGTAGCTCAAGTTTCACTGAAATTAACCAATGCCACGTTAGTCGCGGCGCTTGAACAAAGCACGCCGGCTTAATACCTGGTAAAAACGAAGTGTTGAATAACATCTATTGTATCCATGGAAACTCAACTTTACAAATGCAACTCAAATTTCTCCCAAATAAATCTATACCACTTTAGTCGCGTTGCTTGATCAAACCACGCCGGCTTAAAACCTGGCAAAAACGAGCAGTTGCTTGAGCAAAGCTCGCCGGCTTAATACCTGGCAAAAACGAACAGTTATGAAAAAACATGTTGTATTCATAGAAACTCAACTTTGCTCAAGCAGTTCAAGTTTCAAAGAAACTAATCTATGCCACGTTAGTCGCGTTGCTGCAGCAAAGCACGCCAATTTAATATCAGGAAAAAACGAACAGTTATGAAAATATATATTGTATTCATAGAAACTCAACTCAATTTTTTCCAAGCCACGTTTGTCGCGCTGCTTGAACAAAGCACGTCGGCTTAATACCTGGCAAAAACGATGTTTTGATCAACATCTTTTGTATTGATGGAAACTCAACTTTACAAATGCAGCTCAAGTTTCACCGAAATAAGTCTATACCATTTTAGTCGCGTTGCTTGAGCAAAACACGCCGGCTTAAAACCTGGCAAAAACAAACATTTAAAAAAAAAATACCGTATTCACAAAAACTCAATTGAGCTGACGCAGCTCAAGTTTCACCGAATTTATGCCGTGTTAGTCGCATTACTTGAGCAAATAAAGCCGGCTTTATACCAGCCAAAAAGTAACCTTTAAATTATATACTGTATTCATAGAAATTCAACTTTGCTGACCCAGCTCAAATTTCACTCAATTTATGCCACGTTATTCGCATTGCTTGTGCAAAGCTCCGCCGGTTTAATACCTGGCAAAAACAAACAATTAAAAAAAAATACATTTTGTATTCATAAAAATTCAACGTTGCTGACGCAGCTCAAGCTTCACTGAACTTATGCCGTGTTAGTCGCGTTGCCTCAGCAAACACGACGGCTTAACACCAGGCAGAAACAAGCAATTTCGGAAAAATTTATTTAGATTTCATAGAAACTCAACTTTGCAAACACGGCTTTCGTTTCACCGAAATTAGTCTATGCCAGGCTAGTCGCGTTGCTTGAACAAAGCACATCAGCTTAATAACTGGCAAAAACGAAGTGTTGAATAACATTTTTTTGTATTCATGGAAACTCAACTTTACGAAAGCAGCTCAAATTTCAACGAAAAAAAATCTAAACCCATTAAGTCGTGGAGCAAAGCACGCCGGCTAAATACTTGGCAAAAACGAAGTGTTGAATAACATTTTTTGTCTTCATAGAAACTCATGATTGCACACGTAGCTCAAGTTTCACTGAAATTAACCAATGCCACGTTAGTCGCGGCGCTTGAACAAAGCACGCCGGCTTAATACCTGGTAAAAACGAAGTGTTGAATAACATCTATTGTATCCATGGAAACTCAACTTTACAAATGCAACTCAAATTTCTCCCAAATAAATCTATACCACTTTAGTCGCGTAGCTTGATCAAAACACGCCGGCTTAAAACCTGGCAAAACCAACGTTTTAAAAAAATGCCGTATTCACAAAAACTCAATTGAGCTGACGCAGCTCAAGTGTCATCGAATTCATGCCATGTTAGTCGCATTACTTGAGCAAATAATGCCGGCTTTATACTATCCAAAAAGTAACCTTTAAATTATATACTGTATTCATAGAAATTCAACTTTGCTGACGCAGCTCAAATTTCACTCAATTTATGCCACGTTATTGGCATTGCTTGTGCAAAGCCGCATCGGTTTAATACCTGCCAAAAACAAACACTGAACTTATGCCGTGTTAGTCGCGTTGCCTCAGCAAACACGACGGCTTAACACCAGGCAGAAACAAGCAAACTTCGGAAAAATACATTTTGATTTCATAGAAACCCAACGTTGCAAACACGGCTTTCGTTTGACCGAAATTAGTCTATGCCAGTCTAGTCGCGTTGCATGAACAAAGCACATCAGCTTAAAAACTGGCAAAAACGAAGTGTTGAATAAAATTTTTTGTTTTCATGGAAACTCAACTTTACAAAAGCAGCTCAAATTTCAACGGAAAAAAAACTATACCCCTTTAGTCGTGGAGCAAAACACGCCGGCTTAATACCTGTCAACAAAGTTTAAAAAAAATAGATTGTCTTCATAGAAACTCAAGATTGCACACGTAGCTCAAGTTTCACTGAAATTAACCAATGCCACGTTAGTCGCGGCGCTTGAACAAAGCACGCCGGCTTAATACCTGGTAAAAACGAAGTGTTGAATAACATCTATTGTATCCATGGAAACTCAACTTTACAAATGCAACTCAAATTTCTCCCAAATAAATCTATACCACTTTAGTCGCGTTGCTTGATCAAAACACGCCGGCTTAAAACCTGGCAAAACCAACGTTTTAAAAAAATGCCGTATTCACAAAAACTCAATTGAGCTGACGCAGCTCAAGTGTCACCGAATTCATGCCATGTTAGTCGCATTACTTGAGCAAATAACGCCGGCTTTATACTATCCAAAAAGTAACCTTTAACTTATATACTGTATTCATAGAAATTCAACTTTGCTGACGCAGCTCAAATTTCACTCAATTTATGCCACGTTATTCGCATTGCTTGTGCAAAGCCGCATCGGTTTAATACCTGCCAAAAACAAACACTGAACTTATGCCGTGTTAGTCGCGTTGCCTCAGCAAACACGACGGCTTAACACCAGGCAGAAACAAGCAAACTTCGGAAAAATACATTTTGATTTCATAGAAACTCAACGTTGCAAACACGGCTTTCGTTTGACCGAAATTAGTCTATGCCAGTCTAGTCGCGTTGCATGAACAAAGCACATCAGCTTAAAAACTGGCAAAAACGAAGTGTTGAACAAAACTTTTTGTATTCATGGAAACTCAACTTTACAAAAGCAGCTCAAATTTCAACAAAAAAAACTATACCCCTTTAGTCGTGGAGCAAAACACGCCGGCTTAAAACCTGGCATAAAACGACGTATTTAAAATTATACCGTATTAACAAAAACTAAATTGAGCTGACGCAGCTCAAGTTTCACTGACTTTATGCCGTGCTAGTCGCGTTGCTTGAGCAAGTATCGCCCGCTTAATACCTGGACAAAACCAACCTTTAAAACATACTGTATTCATAAAATTGCAAAATTGCTTACGCAGCTCAAATTTCACCGAATTTATGCTACGTTATTCGCATTGCTTGTGCTACGCCGCGCCGTTTTAACACCTGGCAAAAACAAACAAATTCCAAAAAAAAAACATTTTGTATTCATAGAAAATAAACGATGAAACACGGCTTTGATTTCACCGAAGTTATTCTATGCCAGGTTAGTCGCGTTGCTTGAGCAAAACACGCCGGCTTAATACCTGTCAACAAAGTTTAAAAAAATACATTGTCTTCATAGAAACTCAAGATTGCACACTTAGCTCAAGTTTCACTGAAATTATTCCATGCCACGTTAGTCGCGCTATTTCAGCAAAGCACGCCTGTTTAATACCTGGCAAAAACGAACAGTAATGAAAAAATATTTCGTAATCATAAACTCAACTTTGCTCAAGCAGTTCAATTTTTCTAAGAAAATAATCTATGTCACGTTGGTCGCGTTGCTTGGGCAAAGCACGCCGGCTTAATACTTGGCAAAAACGAAGGGTTGAATAACATCTTTTGTCTTCATAGAAACTCATGATTGCACACGTAGCTCAAGTTTCACTGAAATTAATCCATGCCACATTAGTTGCGGCGCTTGAACAAAGCACGCCGGCTTAATACCTTGTAAAAACGAAGTGTCGAATAACATCTTTTGTATCCATGGAAACTCAATTTTACAAATGCAACTCAAATTTCACCGAAATAAATCTATACCACTTCAGTCGCGTTGCTTGATCAAAACACGCTGGCTTGAAACCTGGCAAAACCAACGTTTTAAAAAACATACCGTATTAGAAACTCAACTTTCCACACGCAGCTCGTATTTCACAGAAATTAATCTATGCCACGTTAGTCGCGTTGCTTGAGCAAAGCACGCCGGCTTAATACCTGGCAAAAACGAAGTTATAAAAAAAATACTTTGTATTCATAGAAACTCAACTTTGCACAAGCAGTTCAAGTTTCACAAAAATTAATCTATGCCACGTTAGTCGCGTTGCTTCAGCAAAGCACGCCACCTTAATACCTGGCAAAAACGAACAGTTATGAAAATATAAATTGTATTCGTAGAAACTCAAACTTGCACACGCAGCTCAAGCTTCCCAGAAAGTAATCTATGTCAAGTTAGTCGCGTTGCTTGAGCCAAGCACGCCGGCTTATTACCTGGCAAAAACGAACAGTTATGAAAAAATATTTTGTATACAAAGAAACTCAACTTTGCACAAGCAGTTCAAGTTTCACAGAAAATAATCTATGCCACATTAGTCGCGTTGCTTGAGCAAAGCACGCCGGCTTAATACCTGGCAATAACGAACAGTTATGAAAATATATATTGTATTCATAGAAACTCAACTTTCCACACGCAGCTCAAATTTCACAGAAATTAATCTATGCCAGGTTAGTCGCGTTGCTTGAGCCAAGCACGCCGGCTTACTACCTGGAAAAAACTAACAGTTATGAAAATATATATTGTATTCATAGAAACTCAACTTATCACACGCAGTTCAAGTTTCACAGAAATTAATCTATGCCACGTTAGTCGCGTTGCTTGAGCAAAGCACGCCGGCTTAATACCTGGCAAAAACGAACAGTTAAGAAACGGTAAACACATATATATATTGTATTTATAGAAACTCAACTTTGCACACGCAGCTCATGTTTCACAGGGATTAATTTATGCCACGTTAGTCGCGTTTCTTGAGCAAAGCACGCCGGCTTATTACGTGGCAAAAACGAACAGTTATGAAAAACAATTTGTATACAAAGAAACTCAACTTTGCACAAGCAGTTCAAGTTTCACAGAAAACAATCTATGCCACATTAGCCGCGTTGCTTGAGCAAAGCACGCCGGCTTAATACCTGGCAAAAACGAACAGTTATGAAAATATATATTGTATTCAAAAAAACTCAACTTTCCACACGCAGCTCAAATTTCAGAAATTAACCTATGCTACGTTAGTCGCGTTTCTTGAGCAAAGCACGCCGGCTTAATAGCTGGCAAAAACGAACAGTTATGAAAAAATATTTTGTATTCGTAGAAACTCAACTTTGCACAAGCAGTTCAAGTTTCACAGGAACTAATCTATGCCACGTTAGTCGCGTTCCTTGAGCAAAGCACGCCGGCTTAATACCTGGCAAAAACGAACAGTTATGAAAAAATATATTGTATTCATAGAAACTCAAGTTTCCACACGCAGCTCAAATTTCACAGAAATTAATCTATGCCACGTTAGTCGCGTTGCTTGAGCAAAGCACGAAGGCTTAATACCTGGCAAAAACGAACAGTTAAGAAACGGTAAACACATATATATTGTATTTATAGACCCTCAACTTTGCACACGCAGCTCATGTTTCACAGGGATTAATTTATGCCACGTTAGTCGCGTTTCTTGAGCAAAGCACGCCGGCTTATTACGTGGCAAAAACGAACAGTTATGAAAAACAATTTGTATACAAAGAAACTCAACTTTGCACAAGCAGTTCAAGTTTCACAGAAAACAATCTATGCCACATTAGCCGCGTTGCTTGAGCAAAGCACGCCGGCTTAATACCTGGCAAAAACGAACAGTTATGAAAATATATATTGTATTCAAAAAAACTCAACTTTCCACACGCAGCTCAAATTTCACAGAAATAAACCTATGCTACGTTATTCGCGTTTCTTGAGCAAAGCACGCCGGCTTAATACCTGGCAAAAACGAACAGTTATGAAAAAATATTTTCTATTCGTAGAAACTCAACTTAGCACAAGCAGTTCAAGTTTCACAGGAACTAATCTATGCCACGTTAGTCGCGTTTCTTGAGCAAAGCACGCCGGCTTATTACGTGGCAAAAACGAACAGTTATGAAAAACAATTTGTATACAAAGAAACTCAACTTTGCACAAGCAGTTCAAGTTTCACAGAAAACAATCTATGCCACATTAGCCGCGTTGCTTGAGCAAAGCACGCCGGCTTAATACCTGGCAAAAACGAACAGTTATGAAAATATATATTGTATTCAAAAAAACTCAACTTTCCCACGCAGCTCAAATTTCACAGAAATTAATCTATGCCACGTTAGTCGCGTTGCTTGAGCAAAGCACGAAGGCTTAATACCTGGCAAAAACGAACAGTTATGAAAATTTATTTTGTATTCATTGAAAATCAACTTTGCACAAGCAGTTCAAGTTTCACAGAAATTAATCTAAGCCACGTTAGTCGCGTTGCTTGAGCAAAGCACGCCGGCTAAATACCTGGCAAAAACGAACAGTTGTGAAAATCTATATTGTTTTCATAGAAACTCAAATTTGCACACGCAGCTCAAGTTTCCCAGAAATTAATCTATGCCACGTTAGTCACGTTGCTTGAGCAAAGCACGCCTGCTTAATATCTGGCAAAAACGAACAGTTAAGAAACAGTAAAAACATATATATTGTATTTATAGAAACTCAACTTTGCACACGGAGCGCATGTTTCACAGGGATTAATCTATGCCACGTTAGTCGCGTTGCTTGAGCAAAGCACGCCGGCTTACTACCTGGCAAAAACGAACAGTTATGAAAAAATATTTTGTATAGAAAGAAACTCAACTTTCCACACGCAGCTCAAATTTCACAGAAATTAATCTATGCCAGGTTAGTCGCGTTGCTTGAGCAAAGCACGCCGGCTTAGTACCTGGCAAAAACGAACAGTTACGAAAAATTATTTTGTATTCATAGAAACTCAACTTTGCACAAGCAGTTCAAATTTCACAGAAATTAATCTAAGCCACGTTAGTCTCGTTGCTTCAGCAAAGCACACCGGCTTAATACCTGGCAAAAACGAACAGTTATGAAAATATATACTGTTTTCATAGAAACTCAAATTTGCACACGCAGCTCAAGTTTCCCAAAAATTATTCTATGCCACGTTGCTTGAGCAAAGCACGCCTGCTTAATACCTGGCAAAAACGAACAGTTAAGAAACAGTAAAAACATATATATTGTATTTATAGAAACTCAACTTTGCACACGCAGCTCATGTTTCACAGGGATTAATCTATGCCACGTTAGTCGCGTTGCTTGAGCAAAGCACGCCGGCTTATTACCTGGCAAAAACGAACAGTTATGAAAAAATAATTTGTATTCAAAGAAACTCAACTTTCCACACGCAGCTTATATTTCACAGAAACTAATCTATGCCACGTTAGTCGCGTTGCTTGAGCAAAGCACGCCTGCTTAATACCTGGCAAAAACGAACAGTTAAGAAACAGTAAAAACATATATTTTGTATTTATAGAAACTCAACTTTGCACAAGCAGTTCAAGTTTCACAGAAAATAATCTATGCCGCATTAGTCGCGTTGCTTGAGCAAAACACGCCGGCTTATTACCTGGAAAAAACGAACAGTTATGAAAAAATAATTTGTATTCAAAAAAACTCAACTTTCCACACGCAGCTCATATTTCACAGAAATTAATCTATGCCACGTTAGTCTCGTTGCTTCAGCAAAGCACACCGGCTTAATACCTGGCAAAAACGAACAGTTATGAAAATATATACTGTTTTCATAGAAACTCAAATTTGCACACGCAGCTCAAGTTTCCCAAAAATTAATCTATGCCACGTTAGTCACGTTGCTTGAGCAAAGCACGCCTGCTTAATACCTGGCAAAAACGAACAGTTAAGAAACAGTAAAAACATATATTGTATTTATAGAAACTCAACTTTGCACACGCAGCTCATGTTTCACAGGGATTAATCTATGCCACGTTATTCGCGTTTCTTGAGCAAAGCACGCCGGCTTAATACCTGGCAAAAACGAACAGTTATGAAAAAATATTTTGTATTCGTAGAAACTCAACTTTGCACATGCAGTTCAAGTTTCACAGGAACTAATCTATGCCACGTTAGTCGCGTTTCTTGAGCAAAGCACGCCGGCTTATTACGTGGCAAAAACGAACAGTTATGAAAAACAATTTGTATACAAAGAAACTCAACTTTGCACAAGCAGTTCAAGTTTCACAGAAAACAATCTATGCCACATTAGCCGCGTTGCTTGAGCAAAGCACGCCGGCTTAATACCTGGCAAAAACGAACAGTTATGAAAATATATATTGTATTAAAAAAAACTCAACTTTCCACACGCAGCTCAAATTTCACAGAAATTAATCTATGCCACGTTAGTCGCGTTGCTTGAGCAAAGCACGAAGGCTTAATACCTGGCAAAAACGAACAGTTATGAAAATTTATATGTATTCATTGAAAATCAACTTTGCACAAGCAGTTCAAGTTTCACAGAAATTAATCTAAGCCACGTTAGTCGCGTTGCTTGAGCAAAGCACGCCGGCTTAATACCTGGCAAAAACGAACAGTTATGAAAATCTATATTGTTTTCATAGAAACTCAAATTTGCACACGCAGCTCAAGTTTCCCAGAAATTAATCTATGCCACGTTAGTCACGTTGCTTGAGCAAAGCACGCCTGCTTAATACCTGGCAAAAACGAACAGTTAAGAAACAGTAAAAACATATATATTGTATTTATAGAAACTCAACTTTGCACACGGAGCTCATGTTTCACAGGGATTAATCTATGCCACGTTAGTCGCGTTGCTTGAGCAAAGCACGCCGGCTTACTACCTGGCAAAAACGAACAGTTATGAAAAAATATTTTGTATACAAAGAAACTCAACTTTCCACACGCAGCTCAAATTTCACAGAAATTAATCTATGCCAGGTTAGTCGCGTTGCTTGAGCAAAGCACGCCGGCTTAGTACCTGGCAAAAACGAACAGTTACGAAAAATTATTTTGTATTCATAGAAACTCAACTTTGCACAAGCAGTTCAAATTTCTTAGAAATTAATCTAAGCCACGTTAGTCTCGTTGCTTCAGCAAAGCACACCGGCTTAATACCTGGCAAAAACGAACAGTTATGAAAATATATACTGTTTTCATAGAAACTCAAATTTGCACACGCAGCTCAAGTTTCCCAAAAATTATTCTATGCCACGTTAGTCACGTTGCTTGAGCAAAGCACGCCTGCTTAATACCTGGCAAAAACGAACAGTTAAGAAACAGTAAAAACATATATATTGTATTTATAGAAACTCAACTTTGCACACGCAGCTCATGTTTCACAGGGATTAATCTATGCCACGTTAGTCGCGTTGCTTGAGCAAAGGACGCCGGCTTATTACCTGGCAAAAACGAACAGTTATGAAAAAATAATTTGTATTCAAAGAAACTCAACTTTCCACACGCAGCTTATATTTCACAGAAACTAATCTATGCCACGTTAGTCGCGTTGCTTGAGCAAAGCACGCCTGCTTAATACCTGGCAAAAACGAACAGTTAAGAAACAGTAAAAACATATATTTTGTATTTATAGAAACTCAACTTTGCACAAGCAGTTCAAGTTTCACAGAAAATAATCTATGCCGCATTAGTCGCGTTGCTTGAGCAAAACACGCCGGCTTATTACCTGGAAAAAACGAACAGTTATGAAAAAATAATTTGTATTCAAAAAAACTCAACTTTCCACACGCAGCTCATATTTCACAGAAATTAATCTATGCCACGTTAGTCTCGTTGCTTCAGCAAAGCACACCGGCTTAATACCTGGCAAAAACGAACAGTTATGAAAATATATACTGTTTTCATAGAAACTCAAATTTGCACACGCAGCTCAAGTTTCCCAAAAATTAATCTATGCCACGTTAGTCACGTTGCTTGAGCAAAGCACGCCTGCTTAATACCTGGCAAAAACGAACAGTTAAGAAACAGTAAAAACATATATATTGTATTTATAGAAACTCAACTTTGCACAAGCAGTTTAAGTTTCACAGAAAATAATCTATGCCGCATTAGTCGCGTTGCTTGAGCAAAGCACGCCGGCTTATTACCTGGCAAAAACGAACAGTTATGAAAAAATAATTTGTATTCACAGAAACTCAACTTTCCACACGCAGCTCATATTTCACAGAAATGAATCTATGCCACGTTAGTCGCGTTGCTTGAGCAAAGCACGCCGGCTTAATACCTGGCAAAAACGAAGTTATGAAAAAATACTTTGTATTCATAGAAACTCAACTTTGCACAAGCAGTTCAAGTTTCACAGAAATTAATCTATGCCACGTTAGTCGCGTTGCTTGAGCAAAGCACGCCTGCTTAATACCTGGCAAAAACGAACAGTTAAGAACCAGTAAAAACATTTATATTGTATTTATAGAAACTCAACTTTGCACAAGCAGTTCAAGTTTCACAGAAAATAATCTATGCCGCATTAGTCGCGTTGCTTGAGCAAAGCACGCCGGCTTAATACCTGGCAAAAACGAAGTTATGAAAAAATACTTTGTATTCATAGAAACTCAACTTTGCACAAGCAGTTCAAGTTTCACAGAAAATAATCTATGCCACGTTAGTCGCGTTGCTTGAGCAAAGCACGCCTGCTTAATACCTGGCAAAAACGAACAGTTAAGAACCAGTTAAAACATATATATTGTATTTATAGAAACTCAACTTTGCACAAGCAGTTCAAGTTTCACAGAAAATAATCTATGCCGCATTAGTCGCGTTGCTTGAGCAAAGCACGCCTGCTTAATACCTGGCAAAAACGAACAGTTAAGAACCAGTAAAAACATATATATTGTATTTATAGAAACTCAACTTTCCACACGCAGCTCATATTTCACAGAAATTAATCTATGCCACGTTAGTCGCGTTGCTTGATCAAAGCACGCCGGCTTAATACCTGGCAAAAACGAAGTTATGAAAAAATACTTTGTATTCATAGAAACTCAACTTTGCACAAGCAGTTCAAGTTTCACAGAAATTAATCTATGCCACGTTAGTCGCGTTGCTTGAGCAAAGCACGCCTGCTTAATACCTGGCAAAAACGAACAGTTAAGAACCAGTAAAAACATATATATTGTATTTATAGAAACTCAACTTTGCACAAGCAGTTCAAGTTTCACAGAAAATTATCTATGCGCATTAGTCGCGTTGTTTGAGCAAAGCACGACGGCTTAATACCTGGCAATAACGAACAGTTATGAAAATATATATTGTATTCATAGAAACTCAACTTTCCACACGCAGCTCATATTTCACAGAAATTAATCTATGCCACGTTAGTCGCGTTGCTTCAGCAAAGCACGCCAGCTTAATACCTGGCAAAAACGAACAGTTATGAAAAATTATTTTGTATTCATAGAAACTCAACTTTGCACAAGCAGTTCAAGTTTCACAGAAATTAATCTAAGCCACGTTAGTCGCGTTGCTTCAGCAAAGCACGCCGGCTTAATACCTGGCAAAAACTAACAGTTATGAAAATATATACTGTTTTCATAGAAACTCAAATTTGCACACGCAGCTCAAGTTTCCCAGAAATTAATCTATGCCACGTTAGTCACGTTGCTTGAGCAAAGCACGCCTGCTTAAAACCTGGCAAAAACGAACAGTTAAGAAACAGTAAAAACATATATATTGTATTTATAGAAACTCAACTTTGCACACGCAGCTCATGTTTCACAGGGATTAATCTATGCCACGTTAGTCGCGTTGCTTGAGCAAAGCACGCCGGCTTATTACCTGGCAAAAACGAACAGTTATGAAAAAATAATTTGTATTCAAAGAAACTCAACTTTCCACACGCAGTTCAAATTTCACAGAAATTAATCTAAGTCACGTTAGTCGCGTTGCTTCAGCAAAGCACGCCGGCTTAATACCTGGCAAAAACGAACAGTTATGAAAATATATACTGTTTTCATAGAAACTCAAATTTGCACACGCAGCTCAAGTTTCCCAGAAATTAATCTATGCCACGTTAGTCACGTTGCTTGAGCAAAGCACGCCTGCTTAATACCTGGCAAAAACGAACAGTTAAGAAACAGTAAAAACATATATATTGTATTTATAGAAACTCAACTTTGCACACGCAGCTCATGTTTCACAGGGATTAATCTATGCCACGTTAGTCGCGTTGCTTGAGCAAAGCACGCTGGCTTATTACCTGGCAAAAACGAACAGTTATGAAAATATATACTGTTTTCATAGAAACTCAAATTTGCACACGCAGCTCAAGTTTCCCAGAAATTAATCTATGCCACGTTAGTCACGTTGCTTGAGCAAAGCACGCCTGCTTAATACCTGGCAAAAACGAACAGTTAAGAAACAGTAAAAACATATATATTGTATTTATAGAAACTCAACTTTGCACACGCAGCTCATGTTTCACAGGGATTAATCTATGCCACGTTAGTCGCGTTGCTTGAGCAAAGCACGCTGGCTTATTACCTGGCAAAAACGAACAGTTATGAAAAAATAATTTGTATTCAAAGAAACTCAACTTTCCACACGCAGCTCATATTTCACAGAAATTAATCTATGCCACGTTAGTCGCGTTGCTTGATCAAAGCACGCCGGCTTAATACCTGGCAAAAACGAAGTTATGAAAAAATACTTTGTATTCATAGAAACTCAACTTTGCACAAGCAGTTCAAGTTTCACAGAAATTAATCTATGCCACGTTAGTCGCGTTGCTTGAGCAAAGCACGCCTGCTTAATACCTGGCAAAAACGAACAGTTAAGAAACAGTAAAAACATATATATTGTATTTATAGAAACTCAACTTTGCACAAGCAGTTCAAGTTTCACAGAAAATAATCTATGCCGCATTAGTCGCGTTGCTTGAGCAAAGCACGACGGCTTAATACCTGGCAATAACGAACAGTTATGAAAAAATATATTGTATTCATAGAAACTCAACTTTCCACACGCAGCTCACATTTCACAGAAATTAATCTATGCCACGTTAGTCGCGTTGCTTGAGCAAAGCACGCCGGCTTAATACCTGGCAAAAACGAAGTTAGGAAACAATACTTTGTATTCATAGAAACTCAACTTTGCACAAGCAGTTCAAGTTTCACAGAATTTAATCTATGCCACGTTAGTCGCGTTGCTTCAGCAAAGCACGCCTGCTTAAAACCTGGCAAAAACGAACAGTTAAGAAACAGTAAAAACATATATATTGTATTCATTGAAACTCAACTTTGCACACGCAGCTCATCTTTCACAGGGATTAATCTATGCCACGTTAGTCGCGTTGCTTGAGCAAAGCACGCCGGCTTAATACCTGGCAATAACGAACAGTTATGAAAATATATATTGTATTCATAGAAACTCAACTTTCCACACGCAGCTCGTATTTCACAGAAATTAATCTATGCCACGTTAGTCGCGTTGCTTGAGCAAAGCACGCCGGCTTACTACCTGGCAAAAACGAAGTTATGAAAAAATACTTTGTATTCATAGAAACTCAACTTTGCACAAGCAGTTCAAGTTTCACAGAAATTAATCTATGCCACGTTAGTCGCGTTGCTTCAGCAAAGCACGCCACCTTAATACCTGGCAAAAACGAACAGTTATGAAAATATATATTGTAATCATAGAAACTCAAATTTGCACACGCAGCTCAAGTTTCCCAGAAAATAATCTATGCCGCATTAGTCGCGTTGCTTGAGCAAAGCACGACGGCTTAATACCTGGCAATAACGAACAGTTATGAAAAAATATATTGTATTCATAGAAACTCAACTTTCCACACGCAGCTCATATTTCACAGAAATTAATCTATGCCACGTTAGTCGCGTTGCTTGAGCAAAGCACGCCGGCTTAATACCTGGCAAAAACGAAGTTATGAAAAAATACTTTGTATTCATAGAAACTCAACTTTGCACAAGCAGTTCAAGTTTCACAGAATTTAATCTATGCCACGTTAGTCGCGTTGCTTCATCAAAGCACGCCTGCTTAAAACCTGGCAAAAACGAACAGTTAAGAAACAGTAAAAACATATATATTGTATTCATTGAAACTCAACTTTGCACACGCAGCTCATCTTTCACAGGGATTAATCTATGCCACGTTAGTCGCGTTGCTTGAGCAAAGCACGCCGGCTTAATACCTGGCAATAACGAGCAGTTATGAAAATACATATTGTATTCATAGAAACTCAACTTTCCACACGCAGCTCGTATTTCACAGAAATTAATCTATGCCACGTTAGTCGCGTTGCTTGAGCAAAGCACGCCGGCTTACTACCTGGCAAAAACGAAGTTATGAAAAAATACTTTGTATTCATAGAAACTCAACTTTGCACAAGCAGTTCAAGTTTCACAGAAATTAATCTATGCCACGTTAGTCGCGTTGCTTCAGCAAAGCACGCCACCTTAATACCTGGCAAAAACGAACAGTTATGAAAATATATATTGTATTCATAGAAACTCAAATTTGCACACGCAGCTCAAGTTCCCCAGAAATTAATCTATGCCACGTTAGTCGCGTTGCTTGAGCAAAGCACGCCTGCTTAAAACCTGGCAAAAACGAACAGTTAAGAAACAGTAAAAACATATATATTTCATTTATATAAACTCAACTTTGCACACGCAGCTCATATTTCACAGGGATTAACCTATGCCACGTTAGTCGCGTTGCTTGAGCAAAGCACGCCGGCTTATTACCTGGCAAAAACGAACAGTTACGAAAAAATATTTTGTATACAAAGAAACTCAACTTTGCACAAGCAGTTTAAGTTTCGCAGAAAATAATCTATGCCACATTAGTCGCGTTGCTTGAGCAAAGCACGCCGGCTTAATACCTGGCAATAACGAACAGTTATGAAAATATATATTGTATTCAAAGAAACTCAACTTTGCACACGCAGCTCATCTTTCACAGGGATTAATCTATGCCACGTTAGTCGCGTTGCTTGAGCAAAGCACGCCGGCTTAATACCTGGCAATAACGAACAGTTATGAAAATATATATTGTATTCATAGAAACTCAACTTTCCACACGCAGCTCGTATTTCACAAAAATTAATCTATGCCACGTTAGTCGCGTTGCTTGAGCAAAGCACGCCGGCTTACTACCTGGCAAAAACGAAGTTATGAAAAAATACTTTGTATTCATAGAAACTCAACTTTGCACAAGCAGTTCAAGTTTCACAGAAATTAATCTATGCCACGTTAGTCGCGTTGCTTCAGCGAAGCACGCCACCTTAATACCTGGCAAAAGCGAACAGTTATTAAAATATATATTGTAATCATAGAAACTCAAATTTGCACACGCAGCTCAAGTTTCCCAGAAAATAATCTATGCCGCACTAGTCGCGTTGCTTGAGCAAAGCACGACGGCTAAATACCTGGCAATAACGAACAGTTATGAAAAAATATATTGTATTCATAGAAACTCAACTTTCCACACGCAGCTCATATTTCACAGAAATTAATCTATGCCACGTTAGTCGCGTTGCTTGAGCAAAGCACGCCGGCTTAATACCTGGCAAAAACGAAGTTATGAAAAAATACTTTGTATTCATAGAAACTCAACTTTGCACAAGCAGTTCAAGTTTCACAGAATTTAATCTATGCCACGTTAGTCGCGTTGCTTCATCAAAGCACGCCTGCTTAAAACCTGGCAAAAACGAACAGTTAAGAAACAGTAAAAACATATATATTGTATTCATTGAAACTCAACTTTGCACACGCAGCTCATCTTTCACAGGGATTAATCTATGCCACGTTAGTCGCGTTGCTTGAGCAAAGCACGCCGGCTTAATACCTGGCAATAACGAACAGTTATGAAAATATATATTGTATTCATAGAAACTCAACTTTCCACACGCAGCTCGTATTTCACAGAAATTAATCTATGCCACGTTAGTCGCGTTGCTTGAGCAAAGCACGCCGGCTTACTACCTGGCAAAAACGAAGTTATGAAAAAATACTTTGTATTCATAGAAACTCAACTTTGCACAAGCAGTTCAAGTTTCACAGAAATTAATCTATGCCACGTTAGTCGCGGTGCTTCAGCAAAGCACGCCACCTTAATACCTGGCAAAAACGAACAGTTATGAAAATATATATTGTATTCATAGAAACTCAAATTTGCACACGCAGCTCAAGTTCCCCAGAAATTAATCTATGCCACGTTAGTCGCGTTGCTTGAGCAAAGCAGGCCTGCTTAAAACCTGGCAAAAACGAACAGTTAAGAAACAGTAAAAACATAAATATCGCATTTATATAAACTCAACTTTGCACACGCAGCTCATATTTCACAGGGATTAACCTATGCCACGTTAGTCGCGTTGCTTGAGCAAAGCACGCCGGCTTATTACCTGGCACAAACGAACAGTTACGAAAAAATATTTTGTATACAAAGAAACTCAACTTTGCACAAGCAGTTTAAGTTTCGCAGAAAATAATCTATGCCACATTAGTCGCGTTGCTTGAGCAAAGCACGCCGGCTTAATACCTGGCAATAACGAACAGTTATGAAAATATATATTGTATTCATAGAAACTCAACTTTCCACACGCAGCTCGTATTTCACAGAAATTAATCTATGCCACGTTAGTCGCGTTGCTTGAGCCAAGCACGCCGGCTTACTACCTGGCAAAAACGAAGTTATGAAAAAATACTTTGTATTCATAGAAACTCAACTTTGCACAAGCAGTTCAAGTTTCACAGAAATTAATCTATGCCACGTTGGTCGCGTTGCTTCAGCAAAGCACGCCACCTTAATACCTGGCAAAAACGAACAGTTATGAAAATATATATTGTATTCATAGAAACTCAAATTTGCACACGCAGCTCAAGTTCCCCAGAAATTAATCTATGCCACGTTAGTCGCGTTGCTTGAGCAAAGCACGCCTGCTTAAAAGCTGGCAAAAACGAACAGTTAAGAAACAGTAAAAACATATATATTGCATTTATATAAACTCAACTTTGCACACGCAGCTCATGTTTCACAGGGATTAACCTATGCCACGTTAGTCGCGTTGCTTGAGCAAAGCACGCCGGCTTATTACCTGGCAAAAACGAACAGTTATGAAAAAATATTTTGTATACAAAGAAACTCAACTTTGCACAAGCAGTTTAAGTTTCGCAGAAAATAATCTATGCCACATTAGTCGCGTTGCTTGAGCAAAGCACGCCGGCTTAATACCTGGCAATAACGAACAGTTATGAAAATATATATTGTATTCATAGAAACTCAACTTTCAAAACGCAGCTCAAATTTCACAGAAATTAATCTATGCCACGTTAGTCGCGTTGCTTGAGCAAAGCACACCGGCTTAATACCTGGCAAAAACGAACAGTTATGAAAAAATATTTTGTATTCATAGAAACTCAACTTTGCACACGCAGCTCATGTTTCACAGAGATTAATCTATGCCACGTTAGTCGCGTTGCTTGAGCAAAGCACGCCGGCTTATTACCTGGCAAAAACGAAAAGGTTATGAAAATATATTTTGTATTCATAGAAACTCAATTTTGCACAAGCAGTTCAAGTTTCACAGAAATTAATCTATGCCACGTTAGTCGCGTTTCTTGAGCAAAGCACGCCGGCTTAATACCTGGCAATAACGAACAGTTATGAAAATATATATTGTATTCATAGAAACTCAACTTGCAACACGCAGCTCAAATTTCACAGAAATTAATCTATGCCACGTTAGTCGCGTTGCTTGAGCAAAGCACACCGGCTTAATACCTGGCAAAAAACGAACAGTTAAGAAACAGTTAAAACATATATATTGCAATTATAGAAACTCAACTTTGCACACGCAGCTCATGTTTCACAGGGATTAACCTATGCCACGTTAGTCGCGTTGCTTGAGCAAAGCACGCCTGCTTAATACCTGGCAAAAACGAACAGTTAAGAAACAGTAAAAACATATATATTGCATTTATAGAAACTCAACTTTGCACACGCAGCTCATGTTTCACAGGGATTACCTATGCCACGTTAGTCGCGTTGCTTGAGCAAAGCACGCCGGCTTATTACCTGGCAAAAACGAACAGTTATGAAAAAATATTTTGTATACAAAGAAACTCAACTTTGCACAAGCAGTTTAAGTTTCGCAGAAAATAATCTATGCCACGTTAGTCGCGTTGCTTGAGCAAAGCACGCCGGCTTAATACCTGGCAATAACGAACAGTTATGAAAATATATATTGTATTCATAGAAACTCAACTTTCCACACGCAGCTCGTATTTCACAGAAATTAATCTATGCCACGTTAGTCGCGTTGCTTGAGCAAAGCACGCCGGCTTACTACCTGGCAAAAACGAAGTTATGAAAAAATACTTTGTATTCATAGAAACTCAACTTTGCACAAGCAGTTCAAGTTTCACAGAAATTAATCTATGCCACGTTAGTCGCGGTGCTTCAGCAAAGCACGCCACCTTAATACCTGGCAAAAACGAACAGTTATGAAAATATATATTGTATTCATAGAAACTCAAATTTGCACACGCAGCTCAAGTTCCCCAGAAATTAATCTATGCCACGTTAGTCGCGTTGCTTGAGCAAAGCACGCCTGCTTAAAACCTGGCAAAAACGAACAGTTAAGAAACAGTAAAAACATATATATTGCATTTATATAAACTCAACTTTGCACACGCAGCTCATATTTCACAGGGATTAACCTATGCCACGTTAGTCGCGTTGCTTGAGCAAAGCACGCCGGCTTATTACCTGGCAAAAACGAACAGTTACGAAAAAATATTTTGTATACAAAGAAACTCAACTTTGCACAAGCAGTTTAAGTTTCGCAGAAAATAATCTATGCCACATTAGTCGCGTTGCTTGAGCAAAGCACGCCGGCTTAATACCTGGCAATAACGAACAGTTATGAAAATATATATTGTATTCATAGAAACTCAACTTTCCACACGCAGCTCGTATTTCACAGAAATTAATCTATGCCACGTTAGTCGCGTTGCTTGAGCCAAGCACGCCGGCTTACTACCTGGCAAAAACGAAGTTATGAAAAAATACTTTGTATTCATAGAAACTCAACTTTGCACAAGCAGTTCAAGTTTCACAGAAATTAATCTATGCCACGTTAGTCGCGTTGCTTCAGCAAAGCACGCCACCTTAATACCTGGCAAAAACGAACAGTTATGAAAATATATATTGTATTCATAGAAACTCAAATTTGCACACGCAGCTCAAGTTCCCCAGAAACTAATCTATGCCACGTTAGTCGCGTTGCTTGAGCAAAGCACGCCTGCTTAAAAGCTGGCAAAAACGAACAGTTAAGAAACAGTAAAAACATATATATTGCATTTATATAAACTCAACTTTGCACACGCAGCTCATGTTTCACAGGGATTAACCTATGCCACGTTAGTCGCGTTGCTTGAGCAAAGCACGCCGGCTTATTACCTGGCAAAAACGAACAGTTATGAAAAAATATTTTGTATACAAAGAAACTCAACTTTGCACAAGCAGTTTAAGTTTCGCAGAAAATAATCTATGCCACATTAGTCGCGTTGCTTGAGCAAAGCACGCCGGCTTAATACCTGGCAATAACGAACAGTTATGAAAATATATATTGTATTCATAGAAACTCAACTTTCAAAACGCAGCTCAAATTTCACAGAAATTAATCTATGCCACGTTAGTCGCGTTGCTTGAGCAAAGCACACCGGCTTAATACCTGGCAAAAACGAACAGTTATGAAAAAATATTTTGTATTCATAGAAACTCAACTTTGCACAGGCAGCTCATGTTTCACAGAGATTAATCTATGCCACGTTAGTCGCGTTGCTTGAGCAAAGCACGCCGGCTTATTACCTGGCAAAAACGAAAAGGTTATGAAAATATATTTTGTATTCATAGAAACTCAACTTTGCACAAGCAGTTCAAGTTTCACAGAAATTAATCTATGCCACGTTAGTCGCGTTTCTTGAGCAAAGCACGCCGGCTTAATACCTGGCAATAACGAACAGTTATGAAAATATATATTGTATTCATAGAAACTCAACTTGCAACACGCAGCTCAAATTTCACAGAAATTAATCTATGCCACGTTAGTCGCGTTGCTTGAGCAAAGCACACCGGCTTAATACCTGGCAAAAAACGAACAGTTAAGAAACAGTAAAAACATATATATTGCAATTATAGAAACTCAACTTTGCACACGCAGCTCATGTTTCACAGGGATTAACCTATGCCACGTTAGTCGCGTTGCTTGAGCAAAGCACGCCTGCTTAATACCTGGCAAAAACGAACAGTTAAGAAACAGTAAAAACATATATATTGCATTTATAGAAACTCAACTTTGCACACGCAGCTCATGTTTCACAGGGATTACCTATGCCACGTTAGTCGCGTTGCTTGAGCAAAGCACGCCAGCTTATTACCTGGCAAAAACGAACAGTTATGAAAAAATATTTTGTATACAAAGAAACTCAACTTTGCACAAGCAGTTTAAGTTTCGCAGAAAATAATCTATGCCACATTTGTCGCGTTGCTTGAGCAAAGCACGCCGGCTTAATACCTGGCAATAACGAACAGTTATGAAAATATATATTGTATTCATAGAAACTCAACTTGCAACACGCAGCTCAAATTTCAAAGAAATTAATCTATGCCACGTTAGTCGCGTTGCTTGAGCAAAGCACACCGGCTTAATACCTGGCAAAAACGAACAGTTATGAAAAAATATTTTGTATTTATAGAAACTCAAATTTGCACACGCAGCTCAAGTTCCCCAGAAATTAATCTATGCCACGTTAGTCGCGTTGCTTGAGCAAAGCACGCCTGCTTAAAACCTGGCAAAAACGAACAGTTAAGAAACAGTAAAAACATATATATTTCATTTATATAAACTCAACTTTGCACACGCAGCTCATGTTTCACAGGGATTAACCTATGCCACATTAGTCGCGTTGCTTGAGCAAAGCACGCCGGCTCATTACCTGGCAAAAACGAACAGTTATGAAAAAAAATTTTGTATACAAAGAAACTCAACTTTGCACAAGCAGTTTAAGTTTCGCAGAAAATAATCTATGCCACATTAGTCGCGTTGCTTGAGCAAAGCACGCCGGCTTAATACCTGGCAATAACGAACAGTTATGAAAATATATATTGTATTCATAGAAACTCAACTTTCAACACGCAGCTCAAATTTCCCAGAAATTAATCTATGCCACGTTAGTCGCGTTGCTTGAGCAAAGCACACCGGCTTAATACCTGGCAAAAACGAACAGTTATGAAAAAATATTTTGTATTCATAGAAACTCAACTTTGCACACGCAGCTCATGTTTCACAGAGATTAATCTATGCCACGTTAGTCGCGTTGCTTGAGCAAAGCACGCCGGCTTATTACCTGGCAAAAACGAAAAGGTTATGAAAATATATTTTGTATTCATAGAAACTCAACTTTGCACAAGCAGTTCAAGTTTCACAGAAATTAATCTATGCCACGTTAGTCGCGTTTCTTGAGCAAAGCACGCCGGCTTAATACCTGGCAATAACGAACAGTTATGAAAATATATATTGTATTCATAGAAACTCAACTTGCAACACGCAGCTCAAATTTCACAGAAATTAATCTATGCCACGATAGTCGCGTTGCTTGAGCAAAGCACACCGGCTTAATACCTGGCAAAAAACGAACAGTTAAGAAACAGTAAAAACATATATATTGCAATTATAGAAACTCAACTTTGCACACGCAGCTCATGTTTCACAGGGATTAACCTATGCCACGTTAGTCGCGTTGCTTGAGCAAAGCACGCCTGCTTAATACCTGGCAAAAAACGAAGAGTTAAGAAACAGTAAAAACATATATATTGCATTTATAGAAACTCAACTTTGCACACGCAGCTCATGTTTCACAGGGCTTACCTATGCCACGTTAGTCGCGTTGCTTGAGCAAAGCACGCCGGCTTAATACCTGGCAATAACGAACAGTTATGAAAATATATATTGTATTCATAGAAACTCAACTTTCAACACGCAGCTCAAATTTCACAGAAATTAATCTATGCCACGTTAGTCGCGTTGCTTGAGCAAAGCACACCGGCTTAATACCTGGCAAAAACGAACAGTTATGAAAAAATATTTTGTATTCATAGAAATTCAACTTTGCACACGCAGCTCATGTTTCACAGAGATTAATCTATGCCACGTTAGTCGCGTTGCTTGAGCAAAGCACGCCGGCTTATTACCTGGCAAAAACGAAAAGGTTATGAAAATATATTTTGTATTCATAGAAACTCAACTTTGCACAAGCAGTTCAAGTTTCACAGAAATTAATCTATGCCACGTTAGTCGCGTTTCTTGAGCAAAGCACGCCGGCTTAATACCTGGCAATAACGAACAGTTATGAAAATATATATTGTATTCATAGAAACTCAACTTTCAACACGCAGCTCAAATTTCACAGAAATTAATCTATGCCACGTTAGTCGCGTTGCTTGAGCAAAGCACACCGGCTTAATACCTGGCAAAAACGAACAGTTATGAAAAAATATTTAGTATTCATAGAAACTCAACTTTGCACACGCAGCTCATGTTTCACAGAGATTAATCTATGCCACGTTAGTCGCGTTGCTTGAGCAAAGCACGCCGGCTTATTACCTGGCAAAAACGAAAAAGTTATGAAAATATATTTTGTATTCATAGAAACTCAACTTTGCACAAGCAGTTCAAGTTTCACAGAAATTAATCTATGCCACGTTAGTCGCGTTTCTTGAGCAAAGCACGCCGGCTTAATACCTGGCAATAACGAACAGTTATGAAAATATATTTTGTATTCATAGAAACTCAACTTGCAACACGCAGCTCAAATTTCACAGAAATTAATCTATGCCACGTTAGTCGCGTTGCTTGAGCAAAGCACACCGGCTTAATACCTGGCAAAAAACGAACATTTAAGAAACAGTAAAAACATATATATTGCAATTATAGAAACTCAACTTTGCACACGCAGCTCATGTTTCACAGGGATTAACCTATGCCACGTTAGTCGCGTTGCTTGAGCAAAGCACGCCTGCTTGATACCTGGCAAAAACGAACAGTTAAGAAACAGTAAAAACATATATATTGCATTTATAGAAACTCAACTTTGCACACGCAGCTCATGTTTCACAGGGATTACCTATGCCACGTTAGTCGCGTTGCTTGAGCAAAGCACGCCGGCTTATTACCTGGCAAAAACGAACAGTTATGAAAAAATATTTTGTATACAAAGAAACTCAACTTTGCACAAGCAGTTTAAGTTTCGCAGAAAATAATCTATGCCACATTAGTCGCGTTGCTTGAGCAAAGCACGCCGGCTTAATACCTGGCAATAACGAACAGTTATGAAAATATATATTGTATTCATAGAAACTCAACTTTGCTCATGCAGTTCAAGTTTAAAAAAAAGTAATCTATGCCACGTTAGTCGCGTTGCTTGAGCAAACCACGTCGGCTTAATACCTGGCAAAAACGAACAGTTATGAAAAAATATTTAGTATTCATAGAAACTCAACTTTGCACACGCAGCTCATGTTTCACAGAGATTAATCTATGCCACGTTAGTCGCGTTGCTTGAGCAAAGCACGCCGGCTTATTACCTGGCAAAAACGAAAAAGTTATGAAAATATATTTTGTATTCATAGAAACTCAACTTTGCACAAGCAGTTCAAGTTTCACAGAAATTAATCTATGCCACGTTAGTCGCGTTTCTTGAGCAAAGCACGCCGGCTTAATACCTGGCAATAACGAACAGTTATGAAAATATATTTTGTATTCATAGAAACTCAACTTGCAACACGCAGCTCAAATTTCACAGAAATTAATCTATGCCACGTTAGTCGCGTTGCTTGAGCAAAGCACACCGGCTTAATACCTGGCAAAAAACGAACATTTAAGAAACAGTAAAAACATATATATTGCAATTATAGAAACTCAACTTTGCACACGCAGCTCATGTTTCACAGGGATTAACCTATGCCACGTTAGTCGCGTTGCTTGAGCAAAGCACGCCTGCTTGATACCTGGCAAAAACGAACAGTTAAGAAACAGTAAAAACATATATATTGCATTTATAGAAACTCAACTTTGCACACGCAGCTCATGTTTCACAGGGATTACCTATGCCACGTTAGTCGCGTTGCTTGAGCAAAGCACGCCGGCTTATTACCTGGCAAAAACGAACAGTTATGAAAAAATATTTTGTATACAAAGAAACTCAACTTTGCACAAGCAGTTTAAGTTTCGCAGAAAATAATCTATGCCACATTAGTCGCGTTGCTTGAGCAAAGCACGCCGGCTTAATACCTGGCAATAACGAACAGTTATGAAAATATATATTGTATTCATAGAAACTCAACTTGCAACACGCAGCTCAAATTTCACAGAAATTAATCTATGCCACGTTAGTCGCGTTGCTTGAGCAAAGCACACCGGCTTAATACCTGGCAAAAACGAACAGTTATGAAAAAATACTTTGTATTCAAAGAAACTCAACTTTGCACAAGCAGTTCAAGTTTCACAGAAAATAATCTTTGCCAGATTAGTCGCGTTGCTTGAGCAAAGGGCGCCGGCTTAATACCTGGCAATAAGGAACAGTTATGAAAATATATTTTGTATTCATAGAAACTCAACTTTGCACAAGCAGTTCAAGTTTCACAGAAATTAATCTATGCCACGTTAGTCGCGTTGCTTGAGCAAAGCACGCCTGCTTAATACCTGGCAAAAACGAACAGTTAAGAAACAGTAAAAACATATATATTGCATTGATAGAAACTCAACTTTGCACACGCAGCTCATGTTCCACAGGGATTAACCTATGCCACGTTAGTCGCGTTGCTTGAGCAAAGCACGCCGGCTTATTACCTGGCAAAAACGAACAGTTATGAAAAAATATTTTGTATACAATGAAACTCAACTTTGCACAAGCAGTTCAAGTTTCACAGAAAATAATCTTTGCCACATTAGTCGCGTTGCTTGAGCAAAGGGCGCCGGCTTAATACCTGGCAATAACAAACAGTTATGAAAATATATTTTGTATTCATAGAAACTCAACTTTGCACAAGCAGTTCAAGTTTCACAGAAATTAATCTATGCCACGTTAGTCGCGTTGCTTGAGCAAAGCACGCCTGCTTAATACCTGGCAAAAACGAACAGTTAAGAAACAGTAAAAACATATATAATGCATTGATAGAAACTCAACTTTGCACACGCAGCTCATGTTCCACAGGGATTAACCTGTGCCACGTTAGTCGCGTTGCTTGAGCAAAGCACGCCGGCTTATTACCTGGCAAAAACGAACAGTTATGAAAAAATATTTGTATACAAAGAAACTCAACTTTGCACAAGCAGTTTAAGTTTCGCAGAAAATAATCTATGCCACATTAGTCGCGTTGCTTGAGCAAAGCACGCCGGCTTAATACCTGGCAATAACGAACAGTTATGAAAATATATATTGTATTCATAGAAACTCAACTTTCAACACGCAGCTCAAATTTCACAGAAATTAATCTATGCCACGTTAGTCGTTGCTTGAGCAAAGCACACCGGCTTAATACCTGGCAAAAACGAACAGTTATGAAAAAATATTTTGTATTCATAGAAACTCAACTTTGCACACGCAGCTCATGTTTCACAGAGATTAATCTATGCCACGTTAGTCGCGTTGCTTGAGCCAAGCACGCCGGAATATTACCTGGCAAAAACAAACAGTTATGAAAAAATATTTTGTATACAAAGAAACTCAAGTTTGCACAAGCAGTTTAAGTTTCGCAGAAAATAATCTATGCCACATTAGTCGCGTTGCTTGAGCAAAGCACGCCGGCTTAATACCTGGCAATAACGAACAGTTATGAAAATATATATTGTATTCATAGAAACTGAACTTTCAACACGCAGCTCAAATTTCACAGAAATTAATCTATGCCACGTTAGTCGCGTTGCTTGAGCAAAGCACACCGGCTTAATACCTGGCAAAAACGAACAGTTATGAAAAAATATTTTGTATTCATAGAAACTCAACTTTGCACACGCAGCTCATGTTTCACAGAGATTAATCTATGCCACCTTAGTCGCGTTGCTTGAGCCAAGCACGCCGGCTTATTACCTGGCAAAAACAAACAGTTATGAAAAAATATTTTGTATACAAAGAAACTCAACTATGCACAAGCAGTTCAAGTTTCACAGAAAATAATCTTTGCCACATTAGTCGCGTTGCTTGAGCAAAGGGCGCCGGCTTAATACCTGGCAATAACGAACAGTTATGAAAATATATTTTGTATTCATAGAAACTCAACTTTGCACAAGCAGTTCAAGTTTCACAGAAATTAATCTATGCCACGTTAGTCGCGTTGCTTGAGCAAAGCACGCCGGCTTATTACCTGGAAAAAACGAACAGTTATGAAAAAAAATATTTTGTATACAAAGAAACTCAACTTTCCACACGCAGCTCAAATTTCACAGAAATTAATCTATGACACGTTAGTCGCGTTGCTTGAGCAAAGCACGCCGGCTTAATACCAGGCAAAAACGAACAGTTATGAAAAAATATTTTGTATTCATAGAAACTCAACTTTGCACAAGCAGTTCAAGTTTCACAGAAATTAATCTATGCCACGTTAGTCGCGTTGCTTCACCAAAGCACGCCGGCTTAATACCTGGCAAAAACGAACAGTTATGAAAAAATATTTTGTATTCATAGAAACTCAACTTTGCACACGCAGCTCATGTTTCACAGAGATTAATCTATGCCACGTTAGTCGCGTTGCTTGAGCCAAGCACGCCGGCTTATTACCTGGCAAAAACAAACAGTTATGAAAAAATATTTTGTATACAAAGAAACTCAACTTTGCACAAGCAGTTTAAGTTTCGCAGAAAATAATCTATGCCACATTAGTCGCGTTGCTTGAGCAAAGCACGCCGGCTTAATACCTGGCAATAACGAACAGTTATGAAAATATATATTGCATTCATAGAAACTCAACTTTGCACAAGCAGTTCAAGTTTCACAGAAATTAATCTATGCCACGTTAGTCGCGTTGCTTGAGCAAAGCACGCCGGCTTATTACCTGGAAAAAACGAACAGTTATGAAAAAAAATATTTTGTATACAAAGAAACTCAACTTTCCACACGCAGCTCAAATTTCACAGAAATTAATCTATGACACGTTAGTCGCGTTGCTTGAGCAAAGCACGCCGGCTTAATACCAGGCAAAAACTAACAGTTATGAAAAAAATATTTTGTATTCATAGAAACTCAACTTTGCACAAGCAGTTCAAGTTTCACAGAAATTGATCTATGCCACGTTAGTCGCGTTGCTTCACCAAAGCACGCCGGCTTAATACCTGGCAAAAACGAACAGTTATGAAAATATATATTGTAATCAAAGAAACTCAAATTTGCACACGCAGTTCAAGTTTCACAGAAAATAATCTTTGCCACATTAGTCGCGTTGCTTGAGCAAAGGGCGCCGGCTTAATACCTGGCAATAACGAACAGTTATGAAAATATATTTTGTATTCATAGAAACTCAACTTTGCACAAGCAGTTCAAGTTTCACAGAAATTAATCTATGCCACGTTAGTCGCGTTGCTTGAGCAAAGCACGCCGGCTTATTACCTGGAAAAAACGAACAGTTATGAAAAAAAATATTTTGTATACAAAGAAACTCAACTTTCCACACGCAGCTCAAATTTCACAGAAATTAATCTATGACACGTTAGTCGCGTTGCTTGAGCAAAGCACGCCGGCTTAATACCAGGCAAAAACGAACAGTTATGAAAAAATATTTTGTATTCATAGAAACTCAACTTTGCACAAGCAGTTCAAGTTTCACAGAAATTGATCTATGCCACGTTAGTCGCGTTGCTTCACCAAAGCACGCCGGCTTAATACCTGGCAAAAACGAACAGTTATGAAAATATATATTGTAATCATAGAAACTCAAATTTGCACACGCAGCTCAAGTTTCCCAGAAAATAATCTATGCCACGTTAGTCGCGTTGCTTGAGCAAAGCACGCCGGCTGAATACCTGGCAAAAACGAACAGTTATGAAAATATGTATTGTATTCATAGAAACTCAACTTTGCACACGCAGTTCAAGTTTCACAGAAATTAATCTATGCCACGTTAGTCGCGTTGCTTGAGCAAAGCACGCCGGCTTAATACCTGGCAAAAACAAACTAATAAAGACGTCTTTAAAACCTTGCAGCCGGGGCTAGGTCTTTTACCAGGCCGACCTTTTAGCACAACCCCATGCAATAATTCAATTGAGATAAGTGAAAATTAGTGGAAGATTCGAAAAGGAAGCGGTTAGAACAAACAAACCTTCGCTGAGAAACCGTGAAATCATTGTCTTTAACCTGTCTAAATGACGTCATTACATCTGTCAATCAAACTTGTTTAACGAGTCTGGTAAAAGATCCATGTTATAACTTTTCTGGTAAAAGGTCGGTCCCTTTGCAGTCTTATGTTCAATGGTATCTTTGTGAGCCAATTATGAGCTCCTACACTAACCTAAATCGAAGAAGTCCTTCTCAAATTCAATTTTTTCTTCATCCATATGAAATGATTTTGTGTTTGAGATTTTGGACGGCAGTACTCTATTCAGAAGCTGACTGGACAGCTCACATTGGTATAATTCTTTAATGTCATCTCCATCTACGATTGATGACAAGTAACCTCTCCCGCATCCAAGATCAAGGGCCTTATAAACACGAAACGAATAATAAATAAAAACAAAGAGCCCTAATTTCATTCGATTTAAATTTGCATGATTCATATTTTTAATAATATTCATACTTATCTGCTGAACTGCCTTGTTATATCCGCAAGTCGATCACTGAGTCTTTCTGCCATTTCCACTCTTAGGTATTCGTAAGTCTCGATAGATTCGCTGGCAGCCATCAAGTCTCTGTGCCGTCTTTTCGCATCACGATTGAAAACTTTCATTGAGGTGGTAGTCAAGTGTTTACGACAAGTTATACACCTCGAAGAGGTTTTAAGCCAAAAACTCATTTCAACTGAAAAAAGCATGATATATATCTGAGGTTGCCAAAACATTAATGCATTGTCATTAGTATGATATTTACCGAGGTTACAGTCAAGCGACCCTTCCTCACATTCAAATCAAATCCTGGGCTTTATTTCGATAGGGAATAAAGAAACTATGCTGAATAACGTTTTTTTCGGACAGCTCGGAGTTTTACAAATATACTCATTGCGCCTATAGTAAACCGAGTTATCTTGTTTACGGAAATTCTATCACTATGTTGTCGGAGGAAGGAACACAACAAGGTGACCCCGAGGCTCCACCGCTTTTTGCTGAAGCAATACAGACGCTTGCAAAAAAGCTTGAATCCAAAATAAACGTTTGGTATTTAGATGATGGAAACCTAGCCTACGACCCCAAGGTGGCGTGTCACGGAGCCGAATACCCGAAAAATAAATTCGTTCCCGGATAGCCGAAAAATAAATTCGTTCCCGGATAGCCGAAAAAAATATTCGTTCCCGGATAGCCGAAAAAAATATTCGTTCCCGGATAGCCGAAAAATATAAAAAACTATTAAGGGCCCCCAACCTGAGGGCCCAAATTAAGGGCCACCAGCCGAAATTAAAGTGACAGTGCAGAGGCGGATCTAGGATTTTCTCAAGTGGGGGGGGGGGGACAAGTGTTCAAAAAAAAAACAGGCCAAAAAAGTTGTTTTTGGGATTTTTTGAAAAAATTTATAAAAAAATTGCTTTTTTCAGCGCGTGCTCCCATTTAAAATTAGTATATACTGCAAAATTTAAGGGTTTGTCGGCCGAAAATGGATGTCATGAAAAAACCAAAGAGGAACTCTTTGGTTGGTGAGGGGGCCGCATCCCTGTAGTAGTCGGGCTTTTGTTGTTAATTAATTGGATCTACTAAACAATTGCCTCCTCCCCCCCCCCTCTTTTAAGAGGGGGGATTGTTAAGTAGATTAAATTTACGCATTTTCGACCATCAGATTGCAGCAAAAATCTCTGTATAGAATTCTCAATACAAAACTCTAGCGCTAATTTACTATTTCTTTGTAACCAATGAGCACAGTTGTACTCTCACCTCCATTCTTGATTTGGACTTTGAAAAACAAACTCATTTGGAAATTAGTCCGTGATTATGCGTCCATATATGTTAAATTTATCAACTGTCACCAACGTGTTAAATTTTTGAGAGTTTGTCTAGAAAACGACATTATACCTGATTTTTTGAGGTTCAGGGTACCGGAAAATGGGGTGTTTTCAAACCAAGCGGTACACAGTTTTCAGACAAAACTTCTAAGAACGGAGATAAACAAGGCAAGGACAGATGAGAAAAACGTTGGTCAAACTAGAAAGGGCGAGAGGCGCAGTACAGAGGGGTGTAGATGAGAAGTTTTGGCCTTCGGTAATTAAATATTTAACTCTTAGGGGACAGACAAACAGCAACAGTCAAAGAGACCCATCAGAAGAAGCTAATGAAACTATCAGAAAGGCAAGACCGACCTCTAGGGAAGCAAGGTGAGGGTTCAGTAAGAGCTCTTGACGATGTTGAATTACCAAATTGGGTACAACAAGTGTTGGCATTAGGGCCAAAGCATCCCGTCAGGGATAAATTTAATGAGACGCACTTTCTCGCCGACATTAACATCTTTCTATCGTATCTCAAAAATTGTTAAGTCCCCGGGGAGGCCCTTTGTGAGATCGAAATGTGGCAAAAGCCTATGCTAAAAGTGTGAAACAAACATCATCTGACAAAGGCGTTGAGAAGGCCCGAAAGTATCTGAAGAGTAATGGATTAGTTGCGGTACCGTATGACAAAGGCGTGGGTTTTTGTGTAATAAGTACGGACACCTACGAGAACAAGTTGTCGGATACATTAGATTCAAATCAATTCAGCAAAAGTAAAGGAACAAGTGATGCGATTGTTTTGAAGATAGAAAGAGACATCAATAAGGAGTTGTTGGCTATGAGGAAAAAAGATGAAATAAGTGAGAGTCTCTACACAAAGATGAGGTCTACTGGGGGGCAGCCCGCCAGGCTTTATGGGTTGGCGAAAGTGCATAAAGTGAATACCCCATTAAGACCGGTCCTCTCCTTGCCTGGTAGCTCTTATTATAACTTGAACAAGGTTCTTTCAAAATTTTTTGAGAAAATTGAGGGCGCAAACATCGAAACCAACTCACTAGATGCGAGAGAAATCTTAGAGAGCACTAATCTTGAGCCCAATGAAAACTTGATATCTCTAGATGCGAAGAGTTTGTACACAAATGTTCCACTGAAAGAAGCGATAGACATAGCTCTGAGAAAACTGTATGAGCAAGATGAGCCACCATCAATTGCTAGGAAAACCATGAAGAGACTGTTGAACATGGCAGTTAGTCGAGTCCATTTCAAGTGCAATGAAACATGGTACGTTCAGAAAGATGGTTTGGCAACGGGGCATCTCTTGCCGTTAGTTTAGCAAATCTTTGGCCGAAGCAGTACGAAACTGCACTATCGAGGGATATTCCCGAAATGTTTTTGCCCGAGAAGGATCTAAACGGAATATGTTCCGAGTGCAACAAGAAGGTCACGTACAGATCAAAAGGTGTAAAATGTGAATGCTGTTTGAACTGGTATCACGTAAAATGAGGTGATATATCAGATGATGAGGATCGAAATATAAGTGAAACCGTCTGGTACTGCAGAAAATGCATCGCAATAAGAGAGAAAAACAAGTCAGGGCAACAAGCTAAGTTATTTCTCCGTTACGTTGTGATATAGTGAGAACAGTGAAGGGTGATCCTGAAAAAGTGTTACGGGCTGCAAACTTACTACATCCAAATTTACAGTTCACAATAGAGACACCAAACACAAACGGAACTTTGGCATTTTTGAATTTACAAATTAGTATTCACAAAAGCAGGAAAATTAGCTGAGGGTGGTATCAAAAACCAACAGATACAGGTACCATACTAAATTTTAGAAGCTGCGCCCCCCTTCAGTACAAGAGAAGTGTGATTGAAGGAACTGTTCACTGGGTTTTCCGCAGTACGTCAACATGGGAAGAATATGATAAAGCCATGAAAATCAACCGTGAGCAGTGGTTGGATAACCAATATCCGGAAAAATGGTTGTCTCGGGTTGTGTCGCATGCCCTTGAAAAGATCATCAGGGATGGCAAAAACAAATAGAACATGGCTGAGAAAAAGAAGCCCTGTGATTATAGCAGTGATTCACCACCAATCTTGATGGTCCAATATAGGGGAATCACAGTCAGATATTAGCAAAAAAATGCGCGATATCACCAATGCGCAGATAATATTCACGACGAAGAAAATAAAAACATGCATGCCCTCTCTGAAATCCTCCTTTTCCAGTGAACTGAAATCAAAAGTGGTGTACAGACTTGAATGTTGGGGGTTCAAATCCGTCTATGTTGGCCAGACGATCCGACATCTCACCACAAGGACTGAGGAACAGGGAAAAGAGGATACCCCAGTTGGACAGCCTATAAAGCAGTGTGGTAGTGAGGGTGGTAAGTCGGAGTTTAAATGGAAGACAATCGACCAGGCGTCCAGCAGCATTAAGTTACTTACATTAGAGGCGATGCATATTAGAAAAGAAAGACCGGCAATTAACACGCGCGACGAGTTAGAAGTAGGGAGATGTCACTATGGCTCGAGTTCCAGAATCAAACAAATCTGGCACAAAAAAATTTGAATTAACTAACATGTTAGCATGAAATTAGCGACAAAACGAAAGGGTAGAAACAAAAAAAGGTGAAAATTTTCAGAAATTTGTGACTTGAGGTTTAAAATTGTTACCTAACAGTTGTTACCTAATTTCAGTAATATTTGTAAGGTTGTGATTGGTTGAATTTTTTAAATTTTGAAATAATGATTTGTATGACACTTCTTAGGATCTTTGATCTTTTCGTACAGATAGCTTAGAACTTTAAAAGCTGATGATGCACAAAAATGTGCGAAAACGTTTGTTTGAAATTACAATTTTAATGCATTCTCTTAAAAAAATACTGAAATCAGAAAAAGACTACGAGTTAAGCCTAAACTAAGAAAAAAAACTATGGATTAAGCCCAAACTCAGAAAAGCTATATTGTCTAGGCCAGACCACAAGTACGCAGTACAATACAATTATAAATCAATTTCAAAAATTTTATCAAAAAAAAACCAAGGATGAACATGTAATCTTAGGCTTCCCTGCCTATCGGCGAATTTTTTCGATGAGAAATACAAAATGACAAAATAGCTGAATTGGAAAAGATTTCGGAACATTGATAAGCTGGATGCACATTATGGTTTTTCTCTCTTAGAAAATTGCTTTAACCTGCAGGTACTCCTATATTTTTTGCGTTGTTGTTTTTTTCAAAACGATTTTTTGGAAAAATATGATTGAATTTTCAGAAACTCTTCATGTAAGTTTACAAATAAAGAAATGATGATAGCCAATTTTTGCAAGCAGTTCTTCCGGCAGTCAACGGTGGCTTGGGCGTGTCTTCCGCTCGCCTACTAGCTTTACTCGCTTTTTTAGCCTCAGCAGTAGGAGCGAAAGCTACCTTAAGTGAGATTTATGGCTTAGAGCACGAGGATGGAACATTTTATGGTGAATTGAAACTTTGGTTAGATTCAGCAAAACGTGAAGTAGCTCCAGAAAACGGAAGCCAAAAAGATGGGCAGAGCCTTTTTTTGATAGAGAAAACGCTCATATGATTTCGAAAACAGAACCTACTGATGTAAAAAGATTCATTGCTTACCTGGTTAGGTTCGGATCGCAACGGTTGAATGTCATACCTTGTAAAATTTTAAGTTTGAAAGTGTCGACCCAGCAGCTTAGAATTGCAATCGGACTCCGCCTAGGTTGAAAATATTGGAAAAAACATAGATAAGTTGAGGACAATATGTAACCGATGATAGATGGCATGGCTTATCTTGTCTCAAAAGTGCAGGGAGACTCCCAAGGTGTTCAAAAATGAATGCCTTCATAAAGCAAAGACCCCCCACTCACATTTCTGTTTTAGAGCCACGACACCCCCACGGGAAAGATCAGATGCGATCAGACGGTTGACGCTCATCCCATTGACTGTTGGTAGATGGAAGATCGAAAACCTGACAAATAGTGAGATTTACTTAATGATGGAGCTTTTGAAAGCTCAGGGTAATCTTATGAAGCTTTTGAAAATCAGGGTGCCGCTGGCCCTAGCACTAAGGTTTTCTGAATATACTTTGTGAAAACTTGTGCACCTCTACCGAGAAGACCAGGACAGGTAGCTTTCTTAAGTAGAGAACCTCCCTGGAATTACAGTTTGCGAATGCCGCTTGCGTACTCGGCACAATGAATGACAGAACAATTTCGACGAATTTTTTTCATTTGTTACACAATATATATCAATATAAGTATATATATACATACATATATATATATATATATATATATATATATATATATATATATATATATATATATATAAATAAATATATATCTCGTAACGCGTATTGAGTTTAATATTACCACCATTCATCTCCTTTTTATTATCATCATTTCCTTATCTAAAAAAATTTCGAGAGTTTTGACTAAATAAATTTATGAAGGGACTATGAAATCTCGGTTACTATGATACAATTTCGACACTCTGATTAACCGATAGAGACGTTCTAATGATAAACAGGAGGACGAGAGCATTCAAAATTAAAATTAAAATCGATACGGAATGCGTTTCTTTAAAACAAGCACGTAACTTGACACGAAACAAAAAACAAAGTATTATGTATTATGAATACAAAGTTACGCCGAAATGTTTTTCCAGTAAATGTTCCAAGTACCCACGCGGCGTTGGCAATCTGTATTGCCAGAGAGCTTTAGTTTTACAACGCTCCCTTCCCTGGGTTTCTAAGCTTAAGCTATTACATAGCTTGCTCAAGGAAATTTATTTGTTGGGACCGGCCGCGCCTCAAATCTCAATAGATAGAGGATGAAAAAGATATCCATCATCCACAAAATCTTCATAAGTGTCATTTTTTGCTCTTCCGCTTCAGCGGCAGGACGTGCCAGCGGCAGTACGCACTAATCCCACAGGGCGCTAGGAACTTTACTACCATTACTTCACACAGTTGCTCTTCTAAACCATCGAAGAAGCATCGAACCATCTCGTCGCTTATGATGGGTCCTGTAGAGGATTCGTGCCTCGAGTACAGAAAAAAAAGGTTAGAAGATACACTCTGCTTTCTACGAGCATTCAGATTAGAATTCCTACAGCATCTCTGAGCACTTTCGAGGTGAGAAAGGCCAGGCCAACGATCTTCGGTAACGTCTTTTCCGCACATGGACTTCAGCCGTTCGCAATTTTTTTTGTTCATCAAATTTTTTGTTCTTTCAGCTGATGATAAGAAAGAGGGTAAAGCTAGGACACTATCGGAAAAACATCAAAATGACTTTTGGCTACCGGAAAAATTATATGTAAAAACTAGTTTTTATCAATTTTCATATTAGTGACTTTGCATTGCGATTTTTTTGTCAAACGAATCAAAACAAAAATCTTTCAAAGAAAAAGCTCTGTAACAGTCGTCCGCTTACGTCACATATGAGATTAAGAAAAAGAGGCCCTATAAGCCTTGGCTCAAGGGTCAGGGACACTAGCTCTTGTGTTCTTTAACCTCATTCTGTCAGAGCCAATTCAGTTGGCTTAAGACATGGGATAACGAGATCGTGGTACAGCTGAAGGATACTACCAAAGAACACGCGACTCTAGTAATAAGCAAGTCCCCATGGTTAAGTCTCAAGATACATGGGTTGAAATAGGGCTGGAAACTCAAGTAAAAACTATGAGTTTTTCTCGGACAGTGAACCTCTGCTCAGCTTCAGATGGATCAGCCTAGAACCCACCTTATCTCATTAAAACTCTATAAAACACATAAGAGTAATTAAATTCGTTACTCACTTTTTGACTACGGTTCTGGAATTGATTAAGTATTGAAACTAAAATAACTCAATTAGTTTTAAGAACTATTTAGTTTTAACTGAAGCAGTTTTTCAGTTTAGACCTTTAGGTCGTTCGACTGGTCGACCTTCCCAATCAGGATGTTCTCTGCTCCAGTAAAAGCACTCTTGTAACCAATCTCGTTGCTCTCTATCGGGAACAACACAGCTCTACTCAAATAGATTGTTGGTTGTGCAAATTGCGGATAGCAGTTTGACTCTAGCTCCAAATTTTGGTCCTCTTTCCAGCAATCCGTTCAACTGGTCCACTCGGTTCTTCTGATTTTCTGACTTTTCATTTCAGTTGCCGCGACAAACTTGAGCATGGCATGGCATATTCGAATTTTTCGAAAACAAAATTTTTTACCCCAAAACAAGATAAACTTCAGGATATGATCGACTGGCACACATGTACGCACAAAATATTTATAGAAAGCAATTTTTCAGAAAGTAAAAATATAAGTGGGCATCTATTTTTTCAAGGATATCGGAGAATTTTCAAGCTCCTTAATTTTTTTCGGCGACCAATCCTTGTTAAGTTCTTCTCATGTGTTTTTTGCATATCTTCTAACGCTGCGCTAAAAACGAAATTTACTGTAAACCCGTAGTCGCTACTAAAATACAAAATTCGCACTATTCAGTGCTCAGACTTAGGCAGTAGTTTTTTTCCGGTTTCAGAGTTTTTTAAGTTAAGGGAGTAAAACATTATAGTCGTACGCTAAATAACCATCATCTAAAAACAATGGATTTGTTTTCAACTCCAGTTGCTTTAGTAACGTCTGAGACTTTACCGCAAAGTGACGGGTCTTCAGGATCGACTTGTTAAATTCCGTCTTCTAACAATATAATAGAACTTCCCTAAAAAACGGACAATTAAACGCATGCTTAAAGCCTAGTCTTATAAGAAGAGCTTTTTTCATTGCCGTCGCGCTCAGTTAGGTATCGAAACAAGTGTGCAGCTGTTTCTGCTCATCGTTAAGTGCCACATCCGACCTATAAATTTCTGAAAAAAATTTCCGCTGGCCTTGCTTTCAGCTCATTAAGACAAGCCGCGTCTTAGCTGTTGCCTGAGCTAATTGGTGTCAACCCTCCGTCTATCTTTAGGAGAGCGATAAGCTTTGAGGAAAAAAAATTCTTAGATTTTCAGGTAATTTGTCTCTTGCAATGAGGCTTAATAATTTAAAAAGCGGTTTCAGAAAACAAAATCTTGAACTTCAATTTGATTAACTAACAAGATTAAGAATTTAAAGAACTTGAGAAATTTTTTGATTTTCAGACTTGCTGCTTAAGTTTTCAGAAAAAAACTTTTGATTTCGTTAGATCAGTTTGGATGAGGTAGAACTCTCTATTTTTTTTGGGAGTTTGGAGCGAAAAACTGAGGTTGCCTATAAAACAGTTTTGATGGTTATTTAAAATAAAATATTATAGTAACCGTGGTTGCAGTCGGGGGTCAGGAGTCAGGAGTCTTATAGTCGCATTGTTGTGTATCGGTAGTGATGTTGCCCAAAGTTATGAGGTTGCGGGTATAAATCACAAGTGCACTGCAATTTGCAATGAGAGTTCTTTTTGACGCAGCAAAGCTTAGTTAATTTTAGATAATTAATTGCAATGTTGAGCCTTAACTGGTTAAGTGAAAAAAGCAACTTTCATCACATATTCTAGTCAAAAACCCTAGAGTTTGCTGAGTATGGAAGTGACAAGGATGAAAAAGTAGACAATTGGAGTTGATGTGGTTGAAACTGACCTCGATACTAGTTAGTTTTCTAGAAAGAAGAAAAACTCAACACGGAAAAAAAATCGCAAAATATTATTTACTACGATTATAAAATTTCTCAAAACTTCTTTTGTCCTTTATTATGCAGAGTACGCACGCGGCGTTCACAATCTGTACTGCAAGAAAAAAATTTTGTTTTAAAAAGGTGTCTGCCATGGGATTCTCCGTAAAAATGATTAGAGTCTTGAAAAATTTGCTCAAGAAATTTTTCGTGCTGAGACCGGTGGTGCTTTTAATCTCAAAAGCTAGCGCTTGAGAAAAACTATACTTCATCTACTAAATATTTATACTTGTCCATTTTTGTTTTCTGGCTTCAGCGGCAGGACGATTCAGGGTTTCAATCTGACCTCGCACTAATCCTACAGGGGACTAGGAAGTCTTCACCACAAGAGCTGCTCACCTAAAGCTCATTGAATGAGAGTCAAATTGTCTGGTCTTTTTTAATCGGTCATGTAGAATTTTTGTGTCTTTTATATAGGAGGAATCTGTGAAGAAGATAGAATCTGCTTTCTCAGCGCATTCAGACTAGAATGCCTGGATCATCTCCCTGCAATTATAAGGCAAGAAAATCTATGACAACTGTCTCTGTCTGTTCGCAATTTTAAGAGCCAAACTGAAGTCCTTTGGCGACACCGAAATAATGATTCGATCGTTTTGACCGTATAATTTCCAAACGATGATGTTCAACCATGGGGAACCAAACAAAATTTGCATAATGTTCAATCTTTTTACGTTCGTTGGTATGAGTTTTGAAATCAACTCGGCAGCTTAGCTGTAAAAAATCTGGCTTTATTCAAATTGTTTTTGATTTCCTTATCTGGAGCCAATTCAATTTTTCCAATTCAAAACCACCGTTTGGCCCATCGTTATAAGCTCTATCCGTACGCTTCAAACCAAAAATTTTGTCTAAGACAATTTTCGCTCTTACCCTGAAGTAAGAAAGCTAGCAGACGAGCGGAAGAAACACCTATGCCGCATTTGGCTGACCAAAAATTGCTTGTAAAAACTGGTTATATTTCATTTTTTGATAAATGATTTGCAAAACTAGTTTGTTAGTATTCTGTTGTAACGATCCAAAAAGAAAACAATTTTCGAAAAACACAAGGACTCATTTTAGGTCACGCACTCGCTCTATTGAATTCCCTTTTTCGCGCTCGCTTTATTGAATTCCCTCTTCTTTCATTATTACAGAAACTCATGATTACAGTAAAGATTCTAACTCTGCTTAATGTAGTGGAATAGCTTTATTGAACAATTCCGGTTAGCTCGATAAAACATGATTAACTATTGTTTTTCAATTAGAGAGTTTAAAGCATACATGACGCCTAGTTTTGATTAAATAATGGTGTTTATTTTGTCGTCGCGCTCAACTTGGCTTCGAAACGAGTGAGCAGCTGCTTCTACACCTCATTTAGTGCCACATCCAAATTGTAGATTTCAGAAAAAAATTTCGCTGGGCTTGCTTGCAGCATAATTAGACAAACTGCATCTTATCGTGTTGCCTAAGTTAATTGATCTCCCACCTCCGTCTATCTTTATGATAGCGATAAGCTTTGAGTTAAAAAAATGGTCTTGGTGTTTCACTCTTTTGCCAATTCCAATGAGCTTTATCAACTCAGAAAAAGATTTCAGAACATGGAGTCCTACACTGTCATTCAATAACTAACAAAATTTTTAGGAATTTGAAGATGCATTTTATCTGAAAATGCTCTTGATTCGTTCGGAATAAAAATTTTTGGTTTGTAAACCAAAAAGCCTATCAATTTTTTTTGGATTTGAGCATCAATTTTGGCTAAATGAGTGTGCTTAGAAAACAAATTTTGATAGTTATGTCTAAAAAAGGAGCAGTTTTGCATCCGAAATTTTGCATTTTTTGTTTTAAAAAGCTGCCTACCCTGGGTTCTTCCGTAAAAATGCTTGGAATCATACAAAATTTGCTCAAAAAAATCAAATCTCCGTGCTGGGACCGGTCGTGCTCTAAATCTTAAAAGCTAAAAGTTGAAAAAGATATCCATCATCTACGAAATATTTTTTCGTCATTTATTGCTCTTCCGCTTCAGCGGCTGGATGTACCAGGGTACAAACGGACCTAGCACTAATGCTAGGGAATATTTCACCGTTTCGTCCCACAAGAGTTGCTCACCTAATTCCCGTAGAACGAGCATCAAACCGTCTCTGCAAATTTGATTGGTCCTGTAGAGGTATCATGGCTCTAATACAGAACAAAATCTGAGTAGAAGGTAATCTCAGCCTTACAAGAGCATTCTAGAATGTTTAGTCTGCACTGGTAAAGCAAAAAAGCCATGGTAAACCATCTCGGAGTCTGTTCGCAAATTTTACAGCTTGTTGAAGTCGCAACCGAAGCAGCAAGCCTTATCCCTCAATTCTGCCTCCCCTCGTACTACTGAGTTGGTTTATTCTTGCTCATGTTTGTGGTTTTTGTGTGTTTATTTTTTTTGATTGCTCCAAAACCAAAGAAAGACGTTGAAAACTTTGTTATGTGTCATCAGCATTGTGAAAGGTGCCACTTTCTGTCCGACAGACTTTCAACCAACGTAACACGCGAGTCTTTGGTAGTTTCTTGAGTAATCGGATCTTTGAGAGGGCTGTTTTTGAATAATTGGCTAGCTCTTAAGCATTACCTATTGTTGCATCATCAAAATAATTTCTATCATCACAACTGATATCATACCAATTGACTGAAATTTTTACCCAACTGACATCACAACAACTGGAAAACAATCGCATCTAAACCAACTGATCGGTCTTAAAAGTTTTAAGCATTCTTTCCTTGTACATTTCTGTTGTTTTTGGTCATCTTGACGAAGGGTAACGGTAAGAAAATGGAACTTGACAGGACTTTAGTCGACTGAACTCAACCAAGGTTGAGCGGTTAATATGTTTTTTGTGGTTCGACAATTAACAAATAATAAAATTAAAATTGAAAATCCAACTATATATCGAAAGCCACGAACAACCTCACACGAGATCAGCAGGTCCAGCGGTGTACCATCAGACTTTTCAAGTTAGTTCTTATTTCCTCTTTCCTTCCACTTGGCAGACCAGTCTCTAAAACTCCATAAAGGGCGGTTAATAAACAGGCACTGTCATCAATCATTACACTTCTGTAATATAAGTATAAGTTTATCACAACAATTAGGATAGCGAAATACCCTAGTCAAGAACGTCAAAATTTATTATGATAAACGAAGTAATTTTGAGTTCATCACAACAATTAGGATTAAGAACTTAACTGAGCAAGAACGTCAGAAGTTATTATGATAACTGAAGTAACCTTACCAGTTCTTCATAATTTCAAAAAATACCTAGGATTTTGTGCAATTTAGGAAGCGTAAAAGAAAGTTGGAAAAAACGCATTATTAATTTTTTTTCTCAAAATTAATTTCAAAGAAAATTTTGGACATTATCAAATTAGACTGAAAGTGATCAAAGCTTTTTCGCTTTGTCTCATTTTTTTAATTCCAAGCAATCACCAACTTAATCCGGATCTACCATCTTTCGCCAGTTGTAAAAATTTACTGTTCTGATGTGAAACTAGTTTCCACACGAGCAAAACGCTGACTTTAAGGATCAATGCACAAACTCAGACATTGACTACTTTCAAAATCTTCAAAATTAGTTCCAGTAGTTTTATCTTTCAAGCCTTGTAATTTTATTTGAGAGGCCTGGACGTATTAAATCAAAAACTCAAACCAACAAAATCAACGGTTTTATATGTCCTTTATAAACCTGTTACTCGAAATAAAAAAAAATCAAAATAATTTTGCATAATGCTTAATCTTTTTACGTTCGTTGGTATGAGATTTGAAATCGAGTCTGCAGCTTAGCTGTAGAAAAACTGGCTCTGTTCAAATTGTTTTTGGTTTCCTTGTCTGGAGCCAATTCAGTTTTTCCAATCAAAACCACCGTTTAGGCCCATCGTTATGAGTTCCATCCGTACGCTTCAAACCAAAAATTTTGTCTAAAGTAATTTTTGCTCTTACTCTGAAGTAAGAAAGCTAGCAGACGAGCGGAAAAAACACCTATATCGCATTTGGCTGACCAAAAAACTGCTTCTGAAAACTTTTTTTTTGATAAATGATTTGCAAAACAAATTTGTTGGTGTTCTGTTGTAACGATCTGAAAGAAAATTAAATATCAAACAACACAAGGGCTCGTTAGCAAAATATTTAGGGCTTTTGTGAAGCAAAAGCAATTTTTCAGAAAAAAAACCTACAAGGCATCTAGTTTTTCAATGACATCAGAGATTTTTTAAGCACCTTAATTGCTTCGTCGAGCTATTTTTTTGGCAAAGCTTGCTGATTGGAGATCCTAGTAAATTAGGTTCTTCTTTGCTTTCTTTTTTTTTGGGGCAAACAAACTCCATTGATGCATTGTACTCAGGTTCGCTACTAAAACACAAAATTTGCTCTTTCAGACTTCAGACTCAGCCCGTCATTTTGTTTTGGTTTTCTTAAGGCCTCCTCTGTTTCGGTTTCCTTTGCTTACTTCATTTTAGTCGGCGGCTAAAACTCCATCATCTGAATACAATGGGTTAATTTTCGACTCACGTCTGATTTTTTTCCGCAAGTTGACGGGACTTCGCACTCGCTTTATAGAATTCCCTCTTCTTTCATTATCATAGAAATTCTGTAAAGAATATAACTTTGCTTATTGTACGTAGAATAGCTGCCTTTGAACAATTCCGGTTAGCTCGATTTGCCAAACAAATTTGTTGGTGTTAGCAATTTAAAAAAACGTACTAGGCATCTAGTTTATCAATGACATCAGAGATTTTTCAAGCACCATAATTGCTTCGTCGAGCAATTTTTTTTGGCAAGGCTTGCTGATTGGAGATCCTAGTAAATTAGGTTCCTCTTTGCTTTCTTTTTATTTTGGGGCAAACAAACTTCATTGACGCTTTGTACTCAGGTTTGCTATTAAAACACAAAATTTGATTTTTTTCAGAGTTCAGACTCAGCCCGTAATTTTGTTCCGGTTTCCTTAAGGTCTTCTTTGATTCGGTTTCCTATGTTTCGGTTCGAGTTTTCTTAAGGTCCCGTAGTACTTCATTTTAGTCGGCGGCTAAATTTCCATCATCTAAATTCAATGGGTTGATTTTCGACTCATGTCTGATTTTTTTCCGCAAGTTGACGGGACTTCGCACTCGCTTTATTGAATTCCCTCTTCTTCCATTATTATTTAAATTCTGTAAAGAATATAACTTTGCTTATTGTACGTGAACAATTCCGGTTAGGTCGGTAAAACATGATTAACAATTAATTTTCAATAAGAGAGTTAAAGGAATACCTGACGCCTAGTTTTGAATAAATAATGATTTTTATTTTGTCGTCGCGCTCGATTTGTATTTGAAGCAAGTGAGCAGCTGCTTCTACGCCTCGTTTAGTGCCACATCGAAATTTTAGATTACCGAAGAAAAGTTTTCGCTGGAATTGCTTGCAGCATAATTAGACAAGCTGCGTCTTAGCGTGTTGTCTAAGTTAACTGATCTCACACCTTCGTCCATCTCTATGATATCGATAAGTTTGAGATAAAAAATGGTCTTGGTGTTTCAGTCTTTTTGCCAATCCAATGAGGTTTATCAACTCAGTAAAAGATTTCAGAATATGGAGTCCTCCACTGCTATTCAAATACTAACAAAATCTTCAGGAATTTGAAGAAGTATTTCATCTGGAAACGCTTTTGATTCGTTCAGAAAGAAAATTATCGCTTTGGAATCCCCCACAAGAAACCTTTCAATTTTTTCTGGACTTGAGCGTCAATTTTGGCTCGATGAGCGTGCTTAGACAACAATTTTTGATAGTTATGTTTTGAAAAAGGAGCATTTCGTCCCACAAGAGTTGCTCAACTAATGTCCGTGGAACGAGCATCAAACCGTCTCTGCGAATTTGATCGGTCCTGTAGAGGTTTCATTGCTCTAATACAGAAAAAAATCTGAGTAGAAGGTAATCTCAGCTTTACAAGAGCATTCTGGAATGCCGAGAGCATCTCTATGCACTGGTAAGGCAAGAAATCCATGTCAACCATCTCGGGGTCTGTTCGCAAGTTTAACCGCCTAATTGAAGTCCCAACCGAAGCAGCAAGCCTTATCCCTTCCTTATACTTCCCCTCGTACTACTGAGTTGGTTTATTCTCACTCACAGGTTTGTGGTTTGTGAGTTCATTTTTTTTCGATTGCTCCAAAAACATAGAAAGACGTTAAAAACATTGTTATGTATCATCAGCATTGTGCAAGGTGCCACTTTTCGTCCGACAGATTTTCAACCAACGGAGCACGCGAGTCTTTTGGTTGTCTCTTGAGTAATCGGATCTTTGAGAGGGCTGTTTTTGAATAATTGGCTAGCTCTTAAGCATTACCTATTGTTGCATCATCAAAATAATTTCTATCATCTCAACTGATATCATACCAATTGACTGAAATTTTTACCCAACTGACATCACAACAACTGGAAAACAATCGCTTCCAATCAAACTGATTGGTCTTAAAAGTTTTAAGCACTCTTTCCTAGTACATTTTCTGTTGTTTTTGGTCATCCTGACGAAGGGTTATGGTAACAAAATGGAACTTGACAGGAGTTTAGGGGACTGAACTTAACCAATGTTAAGCGTTTAATAAGATTTTTCTTGTTCAACAATTAACAATAATAAAATTAAGTGTTAAAATCCAACTATATATTGATAGCCACGAACAACCTCACACGAGATCACCAGGTCCAGCGGTGTACCATCAGACTTTTCAAGTCAGTTCTTATTTCGTCCTTCCTCCGACTTGGCAGATATCACATATTCTAGTCAAAATCCTTTCAAGTCAGTTCTTATTTCGTCCTTCCTCCGACTTGGCAGATATCACATATTCTAGTCAAAAATATGGAAGTGATAACGATTAAAAAGGAGACACTTGGAGTTGTTGTGGTTGAAACAGACCTCAATACTAGTTATTTTTTTTTAAAGAAGACACAACTCAAAAAGGAAAAAAAATCGCAAAATATTATTTACTACAATTATAAAATTTTCTCAAATGTTATTTTGCCCTTTATTATGCAGAGTACGCACGCGGCTCTCGCAATCTGTACTGCAAGGAAGATTCTTTGTTTTAAAAAGGTGTCTGCCATGAGTTTTTCCGTAAAAATGATTAGAGTCTTGAAAAACTTGCTCAAGAAATTTTCCGTGCTGAGACCGGTGGTGCTTTAAATCTCAAAAGCAGGCGCTTGAAAAAGTTTTACTTCATCCACTAAATTTTCATACTTGTCCGGTTTTGCATTCTGGCTTCAGTGGCAGGGCAACTCAGGGATTCAAACTGACCTCGCACTAATCCTACAGGGGACTAGGAAGTCTTCATCACAAGAGCTGCTCACCTACAGCTAATTGAATGAGCGGCAAATTGTCTGGTCTTTTTAAATCGGTCATGCAGAATTTTTGTGTATTTTATACAGAGAAAATTTGAGCAGAAGATAGATTCTGCTCTCTCAGCGCATTCAGACTAGAATGCTTAGATCATCTCCCCACATTTATGAGGCAAGAAAGGCTATGACAACTGTCTCGGTCTGTTCGCAATTTTAAGAGCCAAATTGAAGTCCTTTCGCTACTCCGAAATAATGGTTCAATCGTTTTGATTGTACAATTTCCACAGGATGATGTTCAACCATGGGGAACCAAAAAAGTTTTGCATAATGTTCAATCTTTTTACGTTCGTCTAGTTTTGAAAAAGTAATGGTTTTTATTTTGTCGTTGCGCTCAATTTGGCTTCGAAACGAGTGAGCAGCTGCTTCTACACGTCGTTTAGTGCCACATGCAAATTGTAGTTTTCCGAAGAAAAATTTTCGCTGGACTTGCATGCAGCATAATTAGACAAGCTGCGTCTTAGCGTGTTGCCTAAGTTAATTGATCTCACACCACCGTCTATCTTTATGACAGCGATAAGCTTTGAGACAAAAAAAATGGTCTTGGTGTTTCAGTCTTTTTTCCGATCCAATGAGGTTTATCAACTCAATAAAAGGTTTCAGAACTTGGAGTTCTACACTGCCATTCAATTACTAACAAAATCTTTAGGAATTTGTAGAAGTATTTTATCTAGAAACACTCTTGATTCGTTCGAAAAGAAAATTATCGCTTTGGAAACCAAGAAACCAATCAATTTTTTTTTGGATTTGAGCGTCAATTTCGGCTCGGTGAGCGTGCTTGGACAACAAATTTTGATAGTTATGTTCTAAAAAAGGAGCAGTTTTGCATCCGAAATTTTGAATTTTTGTTTTAAAAAGCTGCCTGCCCTGGGTTCCTCCGTAAAATGCTTAGAATCATACAAAATTTGCACAAAAAATCTCCGTGCTGGGACCGGTCGTGCCCTAAATCTCAAAAGCTAAAAGTTGAAAAAGATATCCATCATCTACGAAGTATTTTTTGTCATTTGTTGCACTTCCGCTTCAGCGGCTGGATGTACCAGGGTACAAACGGACCTAGCACTAATCCTAGGGAAGATTTCATAATTTCGACCCCCAAGATATGCTCAACTAATGCCCATGGAACGAGCATCAAACCGTCTCTGCAAAATTGATCGGTCCTGTCGATGTGACATGGCTCTAATACAGAAAAAAAGTCTGAGTAGAAGGTAATCTCAGCTTTACAAGAGCACTTTAGAATGCTTAGAGCATCTCTCTGCACTGAAAAAGCAAGAAAGCCATGACAACCATCTCGGAATCTGTTCGCAAATTTTACAGCCTAATTGAAGTCCCAACAGAAGCAGCAAGCCTTATCCCTCCCTTCTATTTTCCCTCGTACTACTGAGTTGGTTTATTCTCGCTCAAGTTTGTGGTTTGTGTGTGTTCATTTTTTTTTCGATTGCTCCAAAAACACATAAAGACCTTAGAAACATTGTTATGTATCATCAGCATTGTGCAAGGTGCCACTTTCTGTCCGACAGACTTTCAACCAACGGAGCACGCGAGTCTTTTGGTTTGTCTCTTGAGTAATCGGATCTTTGAGAGGGCTGTTTTTCAGTAATTGGCGAGCACTTAAACATTACCTATTAATGCTTCATCAATATAATTTCTATCAACACAACTGATATCACACCAACTGACAAAAGTATTTACCCAACTGACATCACACCAACTGGAAAACAATCGCATCCAATCCAACTGATTGGACTTAAAAGTTTTAAGCACTCTTTTCTAGTACATTTTCTGTTGTTTTTGGTCATCCTGACGAAGGGTAATGGTAACAAAATGGAACTTGACAAGACTTTAGGGGAATGAACTTAACCAATGTTAAGCGGTTAATATGATTTTTGTAGTTGGACAATTAACAAATAATAAAACTAAGTGTTAAAATCCAACTATATATCGAAAGCCACGAACAACCTCACACGAGATCAGCAGATCCAGCGGTGTACCATCAGACTTTTCAAGTCGATTCTTATTCCGTCCTTCCTCCGACTTGGCAGATATCACATATTCTAGTCAAAATCCTTAGAGTTTGCTGAGTATGGAAGTGATAACGATTAAAAAGTAGACACTTGGAGTTGTTGTGGTTGAAACAGACCTCAATACTAGTTATTTTTTTTTAAAGAAGACACAACTCAACACAGAAAGAAAATTGCAAAGTTAAAATTACAATTATAAAATTTCCTCAAAAGTTCTTTGGTCCTTTATTATGCAGAGTACGCACGCGGCTCTCGCAATCTGTACTGCAAGGAAGATTCTTTGTTGTAAAAAGGTGTCTGCCATGGGTTTCTCCGTGAAAATGACTAGAGTCTTGAATAACTTGCTCAAGAAATTTTCCGTGCTGAGAACGGTGGTGCTTTTAATCTCGAAAGCAAGCGCTTGAAAAAGTTATACTTCATCCACTAAATTTTTATACTTGTCCAATTTTGCATTCTGGCTTCAGCGGCAGGACGATTCAGGGTTTCAAACTGACCTCGCACTAATCCTACAGGGGACTAGGAAGTCTTCACCACAAGAGCTGCTCACCTACAGCTCATTGAATGAGCGGCAAATTGTCTGGTCTTTTTAAATCGGTCATGTAGAATTTTTGTGTCTTTTATACAGAGGGAATCTGAGCAGAAGATAGACTAGAATGCCTGGATCATCTCCCTGCAGTTATAAGGCAAGAAAATCTATGACAACCGTCTCTGTATGTTCGCAATTTTAAGAGCCAAACTGAAGTCCTTTGGCGACACCGAAACAATTTCGACCGTACAATTTCCACACGATGATGTTCAAACATGGGCAACCAAAAAAGATTTGCATGATGTTCAATCTTGTTACATTCGTTGGTATGAGTTTAGAAATCAAGTCTGTAGCTTAGACGTAGAAAAACTGGCTCTGTTCAAATTTTTTTTGATTTCCTTATCTAGAGCCAATTAAATTTTTCCAAATCAAAACCACCGTTTAGGCACATCGTATAAAAATTTTGTCTAGGGCAATTTTCGCTCTTACTCTGAAGTAAGAAAACTAGCAGACGAGCGGATGAAACACCTATGCCGCATTTGGCTGACCAAAAAACTGCTTGTAAAAACTGGTTATTTTCATTTTTTGATAAATGATTTGCAAATTAAATTTGTTAGTATTCTGTTGTCACGATCCAAAAGATTTTTTTTTTTCGAAAAACACAAGGACTCATTAGCAAAACTTTAGGGCTTTTGCGATGCAAAAGCAATTTAAAAAAAACGTACAAGGCATCTAGTTTATCAATGACATCAGAGATTTTTCAAGCACCTTAGTTACTTCGTCGAGCAATTTTTTTTTGGCAAAGCTTGCTGATTGGAGATCCTAGTAAATTAAGTTCTTCTTTGCTTTCTCTTTTTTTTGGGGCAAACAAACTTCATTGATGCTTTGCACTCAGGTTCGCTACTAAAACACAAAATTTGCTCTTTTCAGAGTTCAGACTCAGCCTGTATTTTTGTTTCGGTTTCCTTAAGGTCTTCTTTGATTCGGTTTCCTTTGTTTCGGTTCGAGTTTTCTTAAGGTCCCGGAGTACTTCATTTTAGTCGGCGGCTAAACTTCCATCATCTAAATATAATGGGTTGATTTTCGACTCACGTCTGATTTTTTTCCGCAAGTTGACGGGACTTCGCACTCGCTTTATTGAATTCCCTCTTCTTTCATTATTATAGAAATTCTGTAAAGAATATAACTTTGCTTATTGTACGTGGACTGACTGTGTTTGAACAATTCCGGTTAGGTCGGTAAAACATGATTAACTATTGCTTTTCACTAAGAGAGTTAGAGGAATACATGACGTCTAGTTTTGAATAAATAATGGTTTTTATTTTGTCGTTGCGCTCAATTTGGCTTCGAAACGAGTGAGCAGCTGCTTCTACACCTCGTTTAGTGCCACATCCAAATTGTAGATTTCAGAAAGAAAAAATTCCCTGGGCTTGCTTGCAGCATAATTAGACAAGCTGCATCTTAGCGTGTTGCCTAAGTTAATTGATCTCCCACCTCCGTCTATCTTTATGATAGCGATAAGCTTTGAGACAAAAAAATGGTCTTGGTGTTTCAGTCTTTTTTCCAATCCAATGAAGTTTATCAACTCAGTAAAAGGTTGCAGAACATTCAATTACTAACAAATTCCTTAGGAATTTGTAGAAGTATTTTATCTGGAAACACTCTTGATTCGTTCGGAAAGAAAATTATCGTTTTAGAAACCAAGAAACCAATCAATTTTTTTCTGTATTTGAGCGTCAATTTTGGCTCGGTGAGCGTGCTTAGACAACAAATTTTGATGGTTATGTTCTAAAAAAGGAGCAGTTATGCATCCGAACTTTTGCATTTTTTGTTTTAAAAAGCTGCCTGCCTTGGGTTCCTCCGTATAATGCTCAGAATCATACAAAATTTGCTCAAAAAAATCTCCGTGCTGGAACCGGTCGTGCCCTAAATCTCAAAAGCTAAAAGTTGAAAAAGATATCCATCATCTACGAAGTATTTTTTGTCATTAGTTGCACTTCCGCTTCAGCGGCTGGATGTACCAGGGTACAAACGGACCTAGCACTAATCATAGGGAAGATTTCATAATTTCGTCCCCCAAGATATGCTCACCTAATGCCCATGGGACTAGCATCAAACCGTCTCTGCAAAATTTATCGCTCCTGTCGAAGTGACATGGCTCTAATACAGAAAAAAAGTCTGAGTAGACGGTAATCTCAGCTTTACAAGAGCACTTTAGAATGCTTAGAGCATCTCTCTGCACTGAAAAGGCAAGAAAGCCATGACAACCATCTCGGAATCTGTTCGCAAATTTTACAGCCTGATTGAAGTCCCAACCGAAGCAGCAAGCCTTATCCCTCCCTTCTACTTTCCCTAGTACCACTGAGTTGGTTTATTCTCGCTCATGTTTGTGGTTTGTGTGTATTCATTTTTTTCGATTGCTCTAAAAACACAAAATGACGTTAGAAACATTGTTATGTATCATCAGCATTGTGCAAGGTGCCACTTGCTGTCCGACAGACTTTCAACCAACGGAGCACGCGAGTCTTTTGATTGTCCCTTGAGTAATCAGATCATTGAGAGGGCTGTTTTGAAATAATTGGCGAGCACTTAAACATTACCTATTGTTGCTTCATCAATACCATTTAATCAACACAACTGGTATCACACCAACTGACAGAAATATTTACCCAACTGACATCACACCAACTGGAAAACAATCGCATCCAATCCAACTGATCGGTCTTAAAATTTTTAAGCACTCTTTCGTACTACATTTTCTGTTGTTTTTGGTCATCCTGGCGAAGGGTAATGGTAACAAAATGGAACTTGACAGGACTTTAGGGGAATGAACTTAACCAATGTTAAGCGGTTAATAGGATTTTTGTAGTTCGACAATTAACAAATAATGAAATAAAATTTTAAAATCCAACTATATATTGAAAGCCAAGAACAACCTCACACGAGATCAGCAGGTCCAGAGGTGTACCATCAGACTTTTTAAGTCAGTTCTTATTTCCTCCTTCCTCCCACTTGGCAGACCAGTTTTTAAAAATCCCGAAAGGGCTGTTAATAAACAGGCACTGTATCAATCATTACACTTCTGTAATATAAGTATAAGTTTATCACAAAAATTAGGATAGCGAAATATCCTAGTCAAGAACGCAGAATTTATTATGATAAACGAAGTTATTTTGAGTTCATCACAACAATTAGGATGAAGAACTTACCTGAGCAAGAACGTCAGAAAATATTATGATAACTGAAGTAACCTTACCAGTCCTTCATAATTTCAAAGAGTACCTAGGAGTTTGTTGAATTTAGGAAGCGTAAAAGAAAATGGAAAAAAACGCAAAATTATTTTTTTTTCTCTCAAAATCAAATTTAAAGACAATTTTGGACATTTTCAATATAGATTGAGAGTGATCTAAGCTTTTTCGCTTTGTCTCACTTTTTTAATCCCAAGCAATCTCCAATTTAATCCGGATCTACCATTTTTCGCCAGTTCTAAAAAAATTACTGTTCTGGTGTGAAACTAGTTTCCACATGAGCGAAACGCTGACTTTAAGGAAAAGTGAACAAACTCAAACATTGACTAGTTTCAAAATCTTAAAATTGTTTTCCAGTAGCTTTATTTTGGAATTTTTCAAGCTTTGCTAGTTTTTTTTTGGGAGGCCTGGGCGTATTAAATTAAAAACTCAAACCAACAAAATCAACGGTTTATATATGTCCTTAAAAACCTGGTACTCGACGTTTGTACGAATGCATCTGAATATCATGTTTTAATTCAACAATTTGAATCGACTTGAAAAAAACCTTGATAAATTTCTCAAGACAAACCTTCCGAGGTCTTTAAATCACATTCGAATTGCTTAAGGTTTCTACTCTTTGCTAATGATCGCAATTGTTTCCTTTGTTTTCGTTGTTTGTCGTTAATGGATTTTTTTTCGTCGAAACTTTGACTGCATACATGCTCTTCTGAAACAATCAATTTATTTTCGATTGCTATAAGTTTCAAGTATTCAGCGAACATGATGGGTTGCAGAAATTCAACACCTCAGGCAAATCATTTATACGAAGGTTGAAAAAATAGATATCCCTAACCAGAGACCCGTGAGAAACTCCACTAGCACCATCAAAATAAGTAGATAATCTCAGCTTTACAAGAGCATTCTAGAATGCCTAGAGCATCTCTCTGCACTGGTAAGGCAAGAAAGCCATGTCAACCATCTCGGGGTCTGTTCGCAAGTTTTACAGCCTAATTGAAGTCCCAACCGAGGCAGCAAGCCTTATCCCTCCCTTCTACTTCCCCTCTTACTACTGAGTTGGTTTATTCTCGCTCACGTTTGTGGTTTGTGTGTGTTCATTTTTTTTCGATTGCTCCAAAAACACAGAAAGACGTTAGAAACAATGTTATGTTTCATCAGCATTGTGCAGGGTGCCACTTTTTGTCCGACAGATTTCGAACCAACTGAGCACGCGAGTCTTTTGGTTGTCTCTTGAGTAATCGGATCTTTGAGAGGGCTGTTTTTAAATAATTGGCTGGCATTTAAACATTACCTATTGTTGCTTAGGTAATTTTTGTGTCTTTTATACACAGGGAATTTGAGCAGAAGATAGACTCTGCTTTCTCAGCGCATTCAGACTAGAATGCCTAGATCATCTCTCTACATTTATGAGGCAAGAAAAGCTATGACAACTGTCTCGGGCTGTTCGCAATTTTAAGAGCCAAACTGAAGTCCTTTCGCGACTCCGAAATAATGGTTCAATCGTTTTGATTGTACAATTTCCACAGGATGATGTTCAACCATGGGGAACCAAAAAAGTTTTGCATAATGTTCAATCTTTTTACGTTCGTCTAGTTTTGAAAAAATAATGGTTTTTATTTTGTCGTCGCGCTCAGTTTGGCTTCGAAACGAGTGAGCACCTGCTTCTACACGTCGTTTAGTGCCACATGCAAATTGTAGGTTTCCGAAGAAAAATTTTCGCTAGAATTGCATGCAGCATAATTAGACAAGCTGCATCTTAGCGTGTTGCCTAAGTTAATTGATCTCACACCTCCGTCTATCTTAATGATAGCGATAAGCTTTGAGACAAAAAAATGGTCTTGGTGTTTCAGTCTTTTTTCCGAACCAATGAGGTTTATCAACTCAGTAAAAGGTTTCAGAACATGGAGTTCTACACTGCCATTCAATTACTAATAAAATCTTTAGGAACTTGTAGAAGTATTTTATCTGGAAACACTCTTGGAAAGAAAATTTTCGCCTTGGAAACCAAGAAACCAATCAATTTTTTTCTGGATTTGAGCGTCAATTTCGGCTCGGTGAGCGTGCTTAGACAACAAATTTTGATAGTTATGTTCTAAAAAAGGAGCAGTTTTGCATCCGAAGTTTTGAATTTTTGTTTTAAAAAGCTGCCTGCCCTGGGTTCCTCCGTAAAATGCTTAGAATCATACAAAATTTGCACAAAAAATCTCCGTGCTGGGACCGGTCGTGCCCTAAACCTCAAAAGCTAAAAGTTGAAAAAGATATCCATCATCTACGAAGTATTTTTCGTCATTTGTTGCACTTCCGCTTCAGCGGCTGGATGTACCAGGGTACAAAGGTACCTAGCACTAATGCTAGGGAAGATTTCATAATTTCGTCCCCCAAGAGTTGCTCACCTAATGCCCATGGAACGAGCATCAAACCGTCTCTGCAAAATTGATCGGTCCTGTCGAGGTATCATGGCTCTAATACAGAAAAAAGTCTGAGTAGAAGGTAATCTCAGCTTTACAAGAGCACTTTAGAATGCCTAGAGCATCTCTCTGAACTGAAAAGGCAAGAAAGCCATGACAACCATCTCGGAATCTGTTCGCAAATTTAACAGCCTAATTGAAGTCCCAACCGAAGCAGCAAGCCTTATCCCTCCCTTCTACTTTCCCTAGTACCACTGAGTTGGTTTATTATCGCTCATGTTTGTGGTTTGTGTGTATTCATTTTTTTTTCGATTGCTCTAAAAACACAAAAAGACGTTAGAAACATTGTTATGTATCATCAGCATTGTGCAAGGTGCCACTTTCTGTCCGACAGACTTTCAACCAACGGAGCACGCGAGTCTTTTGGTTGTCCCTTGAGTAATCGGATCATTGAGAGGGCTGTTTTTACATAATTGGCGAGCACTTAAACATTACCTATTGTTGCTTCATCAATACAATTTCTATCAACACAACTGATAGCACACCAACTGACAGAAATATTTACCCAACTGACATCACACCAACTGGAAAACAATCGCATCCAATCCAACTGATCGGTCTTAAAAGTTTTAAGCACTCTTTCCTAGTACATTTTCTGTTGTTTTTGGTCATCCTGGCGAAGGGTAATGGTAACAAAATGGAACTTGACAAGACTTTAGGGGAATGAACTTAACCAATGTTAAGCGGTTAATATGATTTTTTTAGTTCGACAATAACAAATAATGAAATATAATTTTAAAATCTAACTATATATCGAAAGCCAAGAACAACCTCACAAGAGTGCAGCAGGTCCAGCGGTGTACCATCAGACTTTTCAAGTCAGTTCTTATTTCCTCCTTCCTCCCACTTGGCAGACCAGTCTCTAAAATTCCCTAAAGGGCGGTTAAAAAACAGGCACTGTATCAATCATTACACTTCTGTAACATTAGTATAAGTTTATCACAACAATTAGGATAGCGAAATACCCTAGTCAAGATCGTCAGAATTTATTATGATAAACGAAGTTATTTTGAGTTCATCGCAACAATTAGGATGAAGAACTTACCTGAGCAAGAACATCAGAAATTATTATGATAACTGAAGTAACCTTACCAGTCTTTCATAATTTCAAAAAGAACCTAGGAATTTGTTGAATTTAGTAAGCGTAAAGGAAAGTGGAAAAAAACGCAACATTAGTTTTTTTCTCTCAAAATCAAATTTAAAGATAATTTTGGACATTTTCAAATTAGACTAAGAGTGATCTAAGCTTTTTCGCTTTGTCTCACTTTTTTATTCCCAAGCAATCACCAATTTAATCCGGATCTGCCATTTTTCGCCAGTTGTAAAAATTTACTGTTCTGGTGTGAAACTAGTTTCCACAGAGCGAAACGCTGACTTTAAGGATCAGTGCACAAACTCAGACATTGCCTAGTTTCAAAATCTTCAAATTTAGTTCCAGTAGCTTTATTTTGGAATTTTTCAAGTTTTTTTTGGGAGGCCTGAGCGTATTAAATCAAAAACTCAAACCAACAAAATCAACGGTTAATATATGTCCTTATAAACCTGGTACTCGACGATTGTACGAACGCATCTGAATATCATGTTTAATTTCAATAATTTGAATTGACTCGAAAAAACCCTGATAAATTTCTCAAGACAAGCCTTCCGAGGTCTTTAAATCACATTCGAATTGCTTAAGGTTTCTACTCTTTGCTAATGATCGCAATTATTTCCTTTGTTTTCGTTGTCTGTCGTTTATGGATTTTTTTCCTTTTATCGATTTACTCTTTTTGATCAAATCTGGTCTCCAATTTAACCGCACTTGTCCGTCGTTGATGGATTTTTTTGTTTTGTCAAAATTTTGACTGCATACATGTTCTTCTGAAAACAATCAATTTTTTTTCGATTGCTATAAGTGTCAAGTCTTCAGCGAACATTATGGGTTGCAGAAATTCAACACCTCAGGCAAATCATTTATACGGAGGGTGAAAAAATAGAGATCCCTAACCAGAGATCTGTGAGAAACTCCACTAGCACCATCAAAGTTTTTGGAGTAGTTGATATCTGATCCCAAATTTTGCTTTCTGTTTGTGATAAACCGTTATTTATTTCTAAAAACATCCACTAACTCCAATTTTAATAAATTTATAAGGAAATCATAATGAAGAACTTTATCAAATATCTCCGAAAAATTTCTATTGAAAGTCCAAAAATGATTTTTTGAGTTCCTATCAATTACCTCAAATATGATTTCAAATTAAGTTTGGACTGAATGGTTTTTCACAAATCCGTGTTGAATTTCTGTAACTCAAAATGTAACTCAAAAAACTTAACAGTGACACCGGTGGCTAATTTTCAACATTTCGTTTGTCACTTGGAAAAATGATTTTTCTATTTTTCAGAGATCTCGAACTTTTCTCACGCTCCTGATGTTTTTGACAAGACACTGTAAAAAAAGGTGACAATTGGATTGTCTTTTGAAGCATGCTTGGCGGGGGAATGTCCATATCTCTCAATTTTGTCGTGCCCAGGTTGAGTATGATATCATTTAAGTTCAACTCTAAGCACTGAAGCTTATCAAGGTAGTTTTTTCAACATTGGTCCCGTTGAAAATAAACTTCGTTTGAATTCTCTAAGATTTCTTATAGTACTTGTTTAACGTTTCTCCTCTTTGCGTGTGATCCTTTTTCCCCCTTGTTTCCTTTTTTTGCACATCTACGTCGTTAAAGGTTTTTTCAATTTTTTTATTTTTGCCGATTGAATTTTGTCGATAAATTTTTTTTTATTGTTTCCGATTTCAATGCACTTGTCCGTCATTATTGGATTTTTTTCATTTTGTTGAAGTTTTCACTGCATCTCTGTCGTTTTGGTAAAATTATCAGTGTTTTCTGTTGCTGGAAGTTTCAAGTCGTCAGCGGAAATATATGGGTCGCAGAAATTCAACACATCAGGCAAATAAAATTTGAGGAGGTTGCTTAAAAACAGAGAATCAAGCACAGATCCGTGAGAAACTCCACTAGCAATAACTAAGTTTTTGGAGTAGTTATTATCTGCTCCTACACTTTGCTTTCTGTTTGTGAGAAATTAATTGTTAAATACTTTTAAAAAACATCCATCAACCTAGGAAAAGTCATTACCCATTATCAATTACCTACGATTTAAAAGTGGAAAATTCGCTTTTTCAGTTACTATCAATTGCCTCAGATATACTTTTCAAAACAATTTTGGACTAAACGATCTTCCACAAATCTGTGTAGGCTTTCCGTCGGGAATCATCCTATCCTGATAACCGAAGTTACTATAAGTTTATCAAAACAAGTAGAGTGAAAAACTAACATCAGCAAAACGTCAAAAAATGTCATGTTAACTACAACAATCCTTCATAGTTTCAAAAAAACTATGACATAGTTTCAAAAAAACATAGGAGTTTCTTGAAATAAGGCAATGTAATTTTAAGTAAATAGGTGGAAAAAAATTGCCACATTTATTTATTTTTTTAAAATCAAATTTGAAGACACTTGCGGGCAACATTAAATTAGTCTGGAAGTGATCTAAGCTTTTTCGCTCTGTCTCATTTTTTATTCCAAGCAATCACCAATTTTATCCGGCTCTGCCATTTTCACCAGCTGTAAAAATTTACTGTTCTGGTGGGAAAGTATAAAAACAAATACAGTTGAGGAAAGTTGTCACACTCCTCAGCGTCGTTTTTTGTCTTCAATATTTCACATCGGATGATTAAATTGTTCTACTCCGCCCAACAGAATAGTGTCCAATTTATAGAAATTCAATAGCAATTTGTTAGATAAAATGGTCCCGTGTGCATAATTTCACAATGAACAACTTCCAGTTTTTTTGAAAAAAAATTCAGTCTTTTTCCAAAAACTAAGATATCGATTCACAATTAATTATCCTGACTTAGTTGTTCATAATTTTCAGATTTAATTGCAGCAACCCATTTTAAAACCTTGTATTGAAATAATTCAAGCTTTGCTAAATTGTTTTTCAAGAGACCTGGACGTATTAAAACAAAAGCTCACACCAGCAAAATCAGCTATTTGTATATGCATGTATAAACCTGGTACTCGACGTTTCTACGAAAATGTTTAAACGTTTTGTTCGCTATCAATAAACTTGAATCGATACGCAAATCATGATCAATCTTTCAAAACAATTATCCCGACAAGCATTTGCGTCAAAAATATTTTTCCAATTTTTGCGCATTTTTCCGCCGTTAACGTATTTTGCTTTTCATTTTGTCGAAGTTTACTCAGCATCTATAATACTTTGGAAAAAAAAAGTTTTTTTTTCCGTTGCTAGAAGTTTAGAGCTGTCAGCAAACTTATATGGCTAGCAAAATTTCAACACCTCAGGCAAATCATTCATCAGGACGCAGAAAAACAGAGGACCAAGTTGAGATCTTTGAGAAACTCCACTAGCAACATCTAAGTTTTTGGAGTAGTTGTTATTTGCTCCTACCTTTTGCTTACTGTTTGAAATTGATAATTATTTTTAAAAACATCCACAAACTCCAATTTCACTAATTTTACTGAGAAAATTATGATGATTATGAGTTCCTGTGAATCGCCTCAACTATGATTTTCAAAACAATTTTTGACTGAAGATTTTTTTCAAATCCGTGTTAACATTTTTAATCAGTTTGGCAGTATACTCATATAAAGCTGAGTATATTTTTCAAAAATTCAACTCATAAATTTTAACAGTGACGCCGGTGGAAACTTTTTTTCATTTCGTTTGTCACATAGAAAAATGATACTGCTACTTTTGAGATATTCTGATTGTTTTCTGACAATTATGTTGTTTTGCCAAAGTAGTTTAAAAGAGCTTGTCTTTTGAAGCAAGATTAGCAGGAGAACGTCCTAACCCCGAAATTTTGACGTGTTCAGGTTAGGTCGGATTTCACTCAAGTACAGTTCGTAAACACTGAAACTTACGAAGGTTGTATTTTCCATCTTGATTTCGTTGAAATTAAACTACCTTTCGGTTAAAAAATCAAACTAAAGTTTTTGATATGGAAAGTTATCTAATCATCCAATGAGAAGTTGATCTTGCTGATCTAAATTACTGTTTTAGATAATGACTGAAAAGACTTTTCGGGTGAAGACTTCTTTCTTTTCGAATAAATCTTTAATTGGAAATTCATCAATATCAGTGCTAAGGTAATCATTTTAGTTTGCATTTTGAAAGTTTCAGTCTCCTTATCAGATACAAGAATAAGTATCATGTGTGTTTGGAGGAGTGTTTAGAACCTCCAAGAAATCGCATCGTCTGTGCATATTTTGGTGTTTTTTTTGGTAAATTGTAGAAACCGAAAACAACAGCATGTTTTGCTGTCTACAACATTGTCCATTAATAACCAAGCCCCACAAAGACAGTTCATGTTGTAATTAGTTGTTGCTACAGCATTAGCAAACTTTGTAGTTTTTTCTCTGTTTAATTTTTTTCGATTATTTGTAAGTACATGTTGATAAAACCTAAATGTTGACAAAACCTATTATGAGTAGATTATTGATAAAACCTACTCATAATTTGTTTTTGTCTTCCCCCTGAATTGTCACAATTTTACGGTCAATGAAAAGCACTAGCTTCCAAAATTTGATTTCGGAACTCTCTCGCTTTCAGGATCTGTTCTTCTTCTCAGTTCCTTTTTCTTCTTTAACTGGGAACGACCTTGTTTTTTTAGACACAATATTTGCTGTAGAACGTCCTCTTTTTACACCGCTGGTGTGAGATTGATTTCCTTTTTTCTTAGGTTTTTCTCAATTAATAGCCTTATGCAAGGGCTAGTTTTGTCTCATATAGTCAGCTGAAACGGTAACTAACAAAGTGCGCAGTTTCATTCGCTCTTTGCTGAATGTTACGAGTCGTTTTATTTTCTCTAGTATGGTTGCACACCTATCAAGTTAATGCATCATAACTGCATTTCCCTATATGGGACAAAATTTTCGTATTTTGATTTTTCTGGATCTTCTTTGATCATTTTTTAACAAACAATTTTAGCAGTCTGGTGATCTAGTTATTGTTTTTTCTCTCTTCACTATTGATTGAGCTTAAGCCATGCAAAAACACAGTGCAGCGCCTTAATTTTTCTCGCCGATTGAAAAATGGGAAAAAACTTCACTCGTGAGTACACAAAGAGAACTCCGAGAACGGAACGGATAACAGAACCTTGAACTTATTTCATTGCCGATCGGAAAAATTAGGAGGTGCGAGAAAACAAGACATCCGGCGAAATTGGGGATTGCTCAGATAAGGTCATAATTGATCCTTTTTCTAGTAAATAAAGAACACTAAGACCTTTTTTGACGTTAGTTCGTAGTAATTTCTGTCATTTTAAACCTTCCGGGCGGCAAAAGTTATATTTTTAACACCAAGATTGGCAGCGCAGCTTCTCAAACTAGGGGTTTTTAACGGCATCCAGAAAGGAAGTCCGGATCGCGGAAGTTTTTCAGGAAAGATTACACCAAACTTCCAGTATCAAAAAATGGCGTGATTGATGCTCCTGGTTTTCCTACGCGATTGAAGATATGCGATGTGACCAAAAAACATCAAAAGTTATATAAATAACCAAACAACAATAATTATTTTTTTAACAAAAAAACTATAAAACACAAAATCAAAAAAACAAAACCAAATTTGAAGAGAACGCTAGATAAAACGAGACGGTATCCTATTGTTTTTTCATTGTTGCACTTAATAGTCGGGGATTGACAGAAACTGCTCTGGAGTGGCCTCTTAAAAAGTTGCGAAGTCGTGAGCTAAGCACCTTGAATGGTGGTTTAGCTTGTAATTGAACTAAGTTTACTGTAATTTTTTTTCTAAAAAATGATTTGGTATCAACTGAACAAATAAAAATTAATTTGCAATTTCTGACTTGTTTTAGATTTCAATTATCGCTATGAAAAAAATTATTTAAACTTCTGAGTTAACGTGATAAAAGTAATCGTTCGAAAAACTTTGAGTAAAAAATTTTCAACTTTCTCCATTGGTATGAGAACAGCTTTCAAAGTCCTCAACAAATTGAATTTAACGAGTATGTTTTACTAAACAGTAGGAAAAAAATAATTTTCGTCAAAAACTGAATTTTTTTTGTCAAGTATTCTGCACTAATCTAGTAAAACGAAGGTTTACTGGGTGCAAAAACGCAGTTTGAAAGCCTCTTCAAAAAATAAATCAAGCTTTGGTACCCCAACAACAGAGTTTCGATAAACTTTTTGTCGATAATTTTTATTACAGAAATAAGAACGATAATACATTTTTAGAAACTTTTAGTGAAAACGGCAGGCTTTCTCACTCTGAAGAAAAAATCGGCCAAAAACTTTCTGATTATCAGAGAGAGCTATTATAGTCAAGCTATGTTGGGTATTGAAGAGTTCGGCTGGTAAAACTTTAGACTTAAAATCAGATCACATACGTGTTCTTATTTTCTGCAGAGATAGCACACTTTAATTCCATAGTTAGTTTTTCTTTTTAATCTGTTAATTTGAGACACGAGTAGATTTTGAAACAAAACGCTGAGCTAAAAGATAGATAAATGTGACAAAACTAATGATCTAAAAAGCATAACTTTTGTTTCTAATGGTACCATTTGTCGCACAAAGTATTTGGACTTAATTGGCAACAACCATTTTGCTTAAATATTTGTTCAATTCAGCTGAAAATATGAAATCTTTGTCCACTAACACATCAAGAGACCTGGCATTTTACTTTGCCTAGTTTGTTTCTTTCCTAAAAACAATTGTTTTTTGACTATTTGTCCCCAAAGACATTTAGTTATATTTTATCAAAAATAAAAACAAATTTGTTTTCATTCAAACAATCATGTATTTTTTTAGCGTTTCTCTTATTGATGTCTTAGGTCCGCAACTTGTTTGGGCCAGCAACAAAGGTGAACTATTCATGTCGCAAATAAAATGAGTTAGCTATTGAAAACAAACGGATTAATCCTCTGCAACTTAAATTAAAAACCTTTTACAAAAACTACATTTGGACAATTTAGTCGAGCACAATATTCCCATTTACACTAGAATGGTTCTGATATTGCAAACTTTCCAAGCAATCACAGATGGGCGTTGATTCAAACTATCGTAAGCACCCCTCAGGGATTCGACCCACTGCCCATATATAAAGTTCCTTCTTTTGGTACTTTGTTCGGACTTCCAATTTTGGCTGACCGACGCTGAAATTTTTCTAAAAACGCATTTGGCGCCAATTTATACTAACTTTGAGTGAAAGCGTGCGCAAAAAAACGCATCCAACCTTCTCAAACAAATGCCAAAACTTTCTTCTAAAAATGCCAATTTTTTCTGTTTTTTCGTAAATTTTCTAAAAAGGCCAAGAAACGTGTTTGTGGCCTGTTTTTACAAAAACCACAAAGAACGCGGAAAAACAATCTATTTTGACTACAAAAAAACGACAAGTAGTTTGTTTTTTTTTAAATCCACCTACACGCCCTCAAAATAATTCTGGATCCGCTTCTGGTGAAGAAACTCATGACCAGCCAATAAACTGTCCCAAACTTGAGTATAATCTTATACCAAAAAAAAATTATGATTGTGCCATTCTATTGAAATGAGTTTCGTTTGTATCCAAAAAAATTGTACAATACGTGAAAATAAGCAATTATGGACTTGATTCTCAGTTTTTGTTATTAACTGAAAAGTGAGATTTAAGAAGAAGTTCAGAATTAATTTTTTTTTCGAATTGGACGTACAAGGCACGTAGCAACCTGATGCTTCAGGACAACTGAAACCCCAAAAATCAGAGCGATAATTTTTGTTGCCGTTAAACAGACGAAGAAAATAGCAAACCGCTGAAAACTACGGTTGATGGCAAATAAAAACGAGCCCTCCGGAGAGTAAAAATTGTACTGTTACAATTGTTACCGGGCCTATTTCACACATCTTGAAAGCCGAGAACAAGAAAAACAACCCTTACTGCTTATAAAAGAGCTTCTTCAGCGAAGTTAGAGAAACCGACAAGGTCCGGAGTTCGACTCCGGAACTGATCTTTTTAAACACTTTTAGCTCTCTTGACAGTTCCTGATATCCATTTAATAATATCAAAAAACTTTTTCAGGATATGAGGACCTGGAAGTGGAAGGCAAGGGTCGATCCATCTTTCATGGATAGGACGGATTTTCTCGAACGAACCAAAACGACAGTAAAATAGTAATAGTGTTGTAATCCCGTTTTTAGGAGTGACCTCGTGGTATGAGTCCCTCGTGGACGAGACCCTGCAATGAGCTGACTAATTCAATTTTCATTAAGCTACTTTGCATGGTTTGGCCGATAGCTTTTAAATACTATCAAGTTTGGTGACCCATTGTTAAGGAAGAACAATTTGCGTTGGCTCTGGTAGAGACGGTTAAAAGTAAGTACGGCCCTAGCCAATCGTTATAGGGTTTAACATTACTATCAGTCGTTATGTACTTTCTGGGCGAATGTTGCAATTGAACACAAGAGTGAATAGATCAAGGATGCTAAACGATGGAATTGGAAGATCAAGCAGGCGACTAAATCTCCAATAAAATAGGATGAAAACTTGAATCAAAAGGTCACAAAAAATACGGCGGAAAGAGCGAGAATCGAAGATCTCTAGTTTGGAACAAAAATGGGTGAACAATTTTCGAAGGACGTAACGTTGTTCAGAAAACTATTTTGCTAGCCAAAATTCTGACTCTGGATAATATCGCCTCAATTATTCCATTTGGCACGAACTTAACTAATAAATACCGAAAACTGAAAAAAAAACAGGAAAGTTTTTCAATAACTGGTGAAATATTCGGGAAAGTATGAGAGATATATTTTATAATTACTTTGAATTCTAAGAGAGAAAATGATAAAAAGAGATTGAGCGAGAAAGAGAGAGTGCAGTGACGATCAGACACGAGAAATAATCATGTTCCAAAGATTTGTTACTCTTTTTTACTCTTGAGTTGGCCTTAATTAGAGAAATTTTTCACGGTACGCCACTGTGTATAGTTCTGTACCTTCTAGGTTTGTTTGCATGGTTACATTAGATAAATTTAATAATTTATATAAAAAGGGTTTTTTTTCCTCTTAAATTCTTTTTTCTTTTTACTTCAATGTACTATTTTTCAAACTCTTTTGTTGTTTCTTTTTCGTGTTGTCTGGTCAAAGTAGGGCTCACCAAAAGAGTTAGAGTTAGTTAACGATGTCTAAAACTTGTTTTAGAACATGACAATTAAGTAATTGCTTAATTCTGATGAGGTTAATTTCTTAACAATATTTTACCTGAAAATTGTAAACGAAAAGTATAGTTGACCTCCATGCTCCAGTGCTCAGTTTTCCGTTGTGTTTTGATGGAAGTCACGATGTCGAAATGTAGGGAAACTGCCTAATTTTCCATCAATACATAAACTCTCAAATCTAGTTTTCGAAGGTAAACATCTTGAGATAGTCCGGACCCATTTGCGAATGTAGCAAATATTAAAAATTTAAATATGTTCAGGGTAAGGAAAACAACGCGGTTAACATGGTTGGAAAAGCTGCTGGTTGATAAATTTTGGACTAAACAATCAAGAAAGTGGGATGACTAGCAAAGTTTTTGCAATGATTAGTTAAATTAAAATAAGGACTTGTTGAGAGTACAAAAAGATAAATGAAACCAATGAAAATCATTCTTTTTGGAAGACTCTGGACAGTTTATAGACTGGTTGTACCTTTTTACCATGAGGAGTCTGGAGTGTCACCAATCTGAGTGTTCTATCGCTGGCTGTGTGAACCTCAAAAACTTAAGCGATAGGCCAAAGAACCCGTGGTAAAAAATGTTCTAAAACCCAAACAATTTCATCGATTGCCAAGTTGTCGGAGGCCGTGTTCCACTTGGTCCCAGTTTGCCTTTCTGGATGATACTCACTTAGGAAATGATTCACAAACTATTGAATGAGAAGCGTCACTTTTTCTACGATTTGGGTAGAGTGACTGATTTCTGCTGAAATATGCCAGGAGTGTGTGTGTGTGTGTGTTGTGATGATCAGGGGGAGATTATAGTCTCCCTATCCGCCGGAGGAAGTGGATAATTCAGTCGGGGTTGTCTTGGAGGGCCGAGACCGACAGGTTGCCTTCATTTCTGGCACCTGACTAGCATATGTTCGGCACTCTCAAGTTCGTTTGCGTCGCAGTGTGGGCAAATATCCGAATTTTCCCGCCCGAAGCGGTATGCGACCTGTTGGAGCCAGGGTGCTCTGTTCAGACTCAGCTGGTGTAGCGTGATTTCTTCTTAACAGGTTCTGTTTTCGTCTTGTGGGAGTCTCTTGCCTTTTGTTGCTCTGGCGTGAAAGCTTTCTTGGTCCATATTGTCATAGTAAAATTGGTCTTCGATGTCGATGGTGTCGTCTCTGATCTTGTGTCTCACGCATTGTCCTGGGCGAGCCTTGTCTAGTCTCTTCTTGCTGACCGATCTCCAGTCGGGTCTGAAAGTAGTTTCTCCTCTCGATTTCAGTCGGGGTCTGGAGACAGGCGTGAGTAGGGGCTTCAAGTGGTGGCCTTCTGGCAGGCACTCGATCTTCGACAGCAGGTTGGCTCCTCCTGTTTCGGCGATGGTACGAATTCTCGGTAGACCTGCTTCAGTTCTCGTCTGTAAGGCTGGTGAACCTGCTGGGGCGCCCACTTTAATTCTCGCCGCTGCGTAGTTCGCTGATTAAATGCTCGCTGCGCTTGGATCGCTCACAAAAGGAAAGAAAACTCCAACGCCGTATGTGCCGCTCGGTCTGACGTACCCGTTGTAAAGTTGGCGGAGGTCCTTGGCCGTCAAGCCCCAGTCTTTTCCACTGAGAGAGGAGAGGATCTTCGTTCTGTTCTGCATCTTCTTCTTGGCTTGCTTCGTGTGTTCTGTGAAATTCAGCTGGGGGTCGAGGGTGGTACCCAGCGACACGGGGTTCTTGCTGTAGTTGACTTGCTTGTCGTAGATCTTCAGGAGAGGTTGAGACTTCCCCGCAGTCTCGCGCGGGTCCAGAGAGATAACCAGTGCTTCAGTCTTGCCAGCGTCAAGGTTGATCTCCATGTAGTGTTCTTCGGCCCATTTTCCTATGCACTCCAGGGCAGGTTGCATTTTCGCGGCCGCCACCTCTGGGCTCTGGTCCTGGGTCACGGCTGTCAGGTCGTCGGCAAAGATGTCAACTGTCGTCTCGTGGGGCAGCAGCTTGGGTCATCGGGGGGAGAGAGGCAGTGGCAAGGCAGTGGGAGGTTCAGGCTTGCGGGACTCCTTGTTGAAAGACCTTGTAGGAGCTGGTGCTTTCGTTCCACCTGACGGCTGATCTTCTATCCATAAGCCAGGCTCTGATCCAGCGATGGATCATGGGAGGACACCCGTACATAGCCAGGTCTCTCAGGAGGCCCGTCCGCCAGACGCGGTTGAAGGCGGCGCGGAAGTCAATGCCAACTACAAGCAATCTCTTTCTGTGTTGTAGCCCATCAAACGCTCTCTGGGTGACGCTAGCGATGACGTCCAAGGTGCTCCTCTTCGGTTGGAAACCGGACTGCTGCTCAGGGATGACATTGTTACCCCATGCCAATTTCTTCAATTTCTTCGTGATCATCGTCATAATGACTTTGGAGGTCACTGAGAGCAAGTAGACGGGTATGTAGCTCTTCACCTGGTTGGGAGGCTTATTCTTCTTCAAGATCGACACGATGATGGCTCTTCTCCAGTTCGCTGGCACTCTTCCTTCTCTCCAACTTCTGTTCAGGATGTCGAGAAGGCGTTCTCTACCTGCCGCGGGAAGGTGCTTGAGGGTCATCGGGTGGATCTCGTCTGATCCGGGGGCGTTCTTCTTCAGGTTGCTCGTGACACTAATCAGCTCGTCCATGGTGAAATCTTCTTCATCGATATGACCGTAACTGCTCTGCGGACCTTGTCGTAGGCGTCCTTCTCGTGGACTCTCTCCACTTTCAGACGGCTAACCCTGGCGTACGCTTTCACAGTCGGCTCGGCTTTCTCGCGGTCGGTGGCCCTCTCTTTTCCGTCTTCGATGATCGGAATACCGGTCAAGTTGCTTCTGCTCCTGCCGTCCATCGCCTTCATCGTGTTCCGCGCTTTCGTGGAAGGGATGGACGGTGTCAGCTCCGAAGCGAAGGTCTTCCATGACTCTCCTTTCTCGGTGATGATTGTCTTCTCCAGGTCGAGGCGAGCCTGCTGGTAGATGCTGATGGCTTCCTCCGTCCTGCTCGTCCTCAGTTTTCTCAGTTCCTGGTTGCGCTCTCTCTTCGCCGCTGCACACTTCCCGTTCCACCACGGCTTCGAGGCCTTCCCGGAGGAGGAGGGATTAGACTTCTTGGCGGCTTGAAGAATAATCTCAGTGAACTGCTTGCAGTCTTTGTCAAGGGACTGCTCGGGCCTCTCTATGCTGCACAGCTGGTTCCAAGTCTGCTTGTAGACATCCCAGTCTGTCTTCTTGTAGTTCAGTCTCTTCGACGGACGTCTCTCTTGGGTCTTCTGATCCGTCGAAATCAGTAGCGGCAGGTGATCAGAGCCTATAGAGTCAAGGACCTTCCAGTTGACGAGGTGAGCCCTGCTGGTCTTCAGGAGGGTGACGTCAGGCGACGAGGCGGCTCCTCTTCTATAGTTGGTGCTTTGTTCAGGGTCGTGAAGTGTCTGTCGGTGAGCCACTCATCCAGCTCATCTCCGATGGTGTCCGTAGTCAGCAGGTCGTCCCAGAAACCGTGGCAGTTGGCGTCGGAGCAGATCACAGTGCTCTCGGTGTCGGGTCTAGCATTCGAGGTAAAGGCTGGCGTCTCTATTGTCGCGCGCGGGGGGCCTGTAGATGTTCCAGATGTCCAATTCGCCTTTCTGGAACTGAACTCGGACGCCGAGTGTCTCCAAGGCCGCTCGATGCGGTGTCGTCAAGGAACCGAGAACCTTCTTGACTGTCACCGTGTTGTGGATCTGTCGCCCTGGGGGAGCTTACTCGCCTGTGTTCTGTGGACCTTTCTTTCGTCTGTGATGGCCGTGTAGTTGGGCACTTTCGGAACTTCTGTTTTCTTCTTCAGTTTGGTTTCTTGCAGCACCACTACCTCGGGTTTCAGCTCATCCAGGATCTTGTTAAGGACTGTGTTCTTGCCGCGCCAGCCATCAATGTTGACTTGCAGGATAGAAGTTGCCTTGCCCTGGGGAGGAGGCTGCTGAAGAGGTTTACGCTGAGCCACGCTGCGTGCTGTCCTCCTTGCAGTGTTGCGTTTATTGTCTTGAGGGGGTCTCTGCAGCCACAGTGCTATCGCCAAGTAGACCAGCTCTTGATTTCGGCGCACGTCATCTTCAAGCATCTTCTATGATGCCACAACCGACAGTGTCCACATCTCCGGCAGTCGTACTGGGCTCTCTTGTTGCAAAGTGGGCAGGTGTCGGGGCCTGGGTTCTTCTCAATATCGCCCGCTTGAGTTATAAGGTGTCGCAGATCAGCGGCGTACTCTGGACACCATGGCAAAAACACCATTCCTCCGGTGGGTACACTTGGGCTGTGGAATTTGGAGGGATTGCTCCCCACATCTGCCGCCGAGGTCTTGTGACCGGAAGGCATCCACAATGGCAGACTATGCCAGGAGTACTTCAATTCATGAAGTACTCCTGGCAGAGTCTGCCATGGTACTCCTGGCATAGTCTGCATAGTATGCCAGGAGTACTTCAATTCATGGCTTACAGACAAGGAAAAGATTCGGATTGAGTGGGTCAGTTATTTCCGCAGGAAATTTAGTTAAATGACGCAAGTTCATGCTGGCTTCGATTTCGCAAGTGTTCAGCGTGTTATCGAATCGATATTTATATAGAGAGACATTTTGAAAATTTCAGTCGCTCCCAATTGCCACCAAAATTAAGCGCGGCTGGCGGGTTGAAAAAACATTCTATATCTATGTCCATGAGAGATAGTTTGTCTTTGATCTCAGAACTTTGAGCTAAGTCGCTTACTGAGCTCTTCAGAACTTTGTTTGCACTGACAAATGAAGATTCGTTGTCCGATATGATTTTTTCGGATTTCCCGCCGACAAAATGAAACGTCCTATGCAATGAATTGTGCTATCAGTAGACAAATCAGGTGATATTTCTAACTGCACCGCGCGTACAACCAAAGAGGTGAAGAGAAGTGTATATCTCGATTATTGATTGTTGTTATCGTAAATCGAAATAAGTCCTATAAAGTCCAGTCCAGTAAGGTAAAACAGAAAATTATTTGCGGTCGGTAGTCGATATTTCTGCCATGTGGGGTGCTGAAACATCTTGCAACATTGTACGACAAGATAGGCAGTTTCGTATGCTCTGTCTTTTAGTAAGACGGCAACGAAGAAACCAGTAGTTTTCCATAAGAATACTACGAGTTTGTTCATTTACACAATGATGCTCACTATGTGGGGGTTTTTTACGAGCAACTTGACGATGTGATTTGTTCCATTCGGAAAGATGGGATATCTAGAGCTAACCAAGATTGGTGCTTTGGACAAACGACCTCGAGCGCAAACACAGTCGTAATGGTCAATTTAAGGGCACAAATTTTGAAGTCTACTCGATGGTCGAAGTCTACACAAAGTTCAAAGGAACTTGACTGTTCTTCTTTAAATCAGCGTATTCTACAGAGAAGTCAGATTTTTGTCCGAATATTTTCAAGTAAGTGTAGTCATTTATATGAATAGACAAATTTAGATGAGAAGGTTTTCTCACTCTACAGAAAAAAATTGCCAAAAGATTTCTGATCATCCCAGAGAGCCATTATAGTCAAGCTATTTGGATTTAGAACAGTTCGGCTGGTAAAACTTTAGACTTGAAAAGTAGATCACGTACATGTTCATATTTTCTGCAGAGATAGCACACTTTAATTCCATTGTTAGGTTTTCTGTTTAATCTGTTAATTTGATACATGAGTAGAATTAGAAACATGATGCTGAGCTAAAAAATGGATAAATTTGACAAAACTAATGATCTAAAAAGAATAACTATTTATTCTAATGGTAACATAAGTCGCACACAGTATTTTGACCTAATTGGCAACAACCATTTTGCTTAAATATTTGCTCATTTCAGCTGAAAATATGAAAAATGTGTCCACTAACACACCAAGATACAGGGCTTTTTCCTTTGAGTTTATTTTTTCCTAAAAAGAATTGTTTGTTGACTATTTTCTCCCCAAAGACAGTTAGTTATATTTTATCAAAAACAAAAACAAGTATGTTTTCATTCAAACAATAATGTAATTTTTTTTAGCGTTTCTCTCATTAATGTCTTCGGTCTGCAACTTGTTTGGGCCTGCAACAAAGGTGAACTGTTCATTACGCAAAAAAAATGATTATTCGGATTATTCCTCTGCAACTTAAATCAAAAACCTTTTACAAAAACTACATTTGGACAATTTAGTTGAGCAAAATGTTCCCATTTACACTAGAATGGTTCTGATATTGCAAACTTTCAGAGCAATCACAGATGGGCTTTGATGCAAACTATCCTAAGCACCACTCAGGGATTCGACCCACTGCTCACATAAAAAGTCCCTTCTTTTGGTACTTTATTCGGACTTCCAATTTTGGCTGACAGGCGCTGAAATTTTTCTTAAAACGCATTTAGTTTTTAATTTAGAAGTAATTTTTTTTAAAATCCATCTACACGCCCTCAAAATAATCCTCGATCCGCTTCTGGCGAAGAAACTCATGACCAGCCAATAAACTGTCCCAAAATTGAGTATAATCTTATACCAAAAAAAATTATATTTGAAAACGCAGTGGCTCCTAAAAACATGATTGTGCCATTCTATTGGAATGATTTTCGTTTGTATCCGAAAAAATTGTACAATACGTGAAACTAAGCAATAATGGTCTTGATTCTCAATTTACGTTATTAACTGAGAAGTGAGATTTAAGAAGAAGTTCAGAAATAATTGTTTTTCGAATTGGACGTACATGACACGTAGCAATCTGATGCTTCAGGACAACTGGATCCTCAAAAATCAGAGCGATTATTTTTGTTGCCGTTAAACAGACGAAGAAAATAGCAAACCGCTGAAAACTACGGTTGATGGAAAATAAAAACAAAGCCCTCCGGAGAGTAAAAAGTGTACTGTTACAATTGTTACCGGGCCTATTTCACACATCTCGAAAGCCGAGAACAAGAAAAACAACCCTTACTGCTTATAAAAGAGCTTCTTCAGCGAAGTTAGAGAAACCGACAAGGTCCGGAGTTCGACTCCGGAACTGTTCTTTTAAAACACTTTTAGCTCTCTTGACAGTTCTTGATATCCATTTAATAACATCAGAATAATTTTTCAGGATATGAGAACCTGGGAGTGGAAGGCAAGGGTCGATCCATCTCTCATGGATGGGACGGATTTTCTCGAACGAACCAAAACGACAGTAAAATAGTAATAGTGTTGTAATCCCGTTTTTAGGAGTGACCTCGTGGTATGAGTCCCTCGTGGACGAGACCCTGCAATGAGCTGACTAATTCAATTTTCATTAAGCTACTTTGCATGGTTTGGCCGATAGCTTTTAAATACTATCAAGTTTGGTGACCCATTGTTAAGGAAGAACAATTTGCGTTGGCTCTGGTGAGACGGTTAAAAGTAAGTACGGCCCTAGCCAATCGTTATAGGGTTTAACATTACTATCAGTCGTTATGTACTTTTGGGGTGATTGTTGCAATTGAACACAAGAGTGAATAGATCAAGGCTGCTAAACGATTGAAATGGAAGATCAAACAGGCGACTGAAACTCCAATACAATAGGATGAAAACTTGAATCAAAAGGTCACACAAAATACGGCGGAAAGAGCGCGAATCGATGATCTCTAGTTTGGAACAAAAATGGGTGAACAATTTTTGAAGGACGTAACGTTGTTCAGAAAACTATTTTGCTAGCCAAAATTCTGACTCCGGATAATATCGCCTCAATTATTCCATTTGACATGAACTTAACTAATAAATACCGAAAAATAATCACCTTGACCTCTAAGAGAGAAAATGATAAAAAGACATTGAGCGAGAAAGGAGAGCGCAGTGACAATCAGACACGAGAAATAATCATGTTCCAAAGATTTGTTACTCTTTTTTACTCTTGAGTTGGCCATAATTAGAGAAATTTTTCACGGTACGCCACTGCGTATAGTTCTGTTACTTCTAGGTCTATTTGCATGGTTACATTAGATAATTTTAATAATTTAAATAAAACGGATTTTATTTCCTCTTATATCCTTTTTTCTTTTTACTTCAATGTACTATTTTTCAAATTCTTTTATTGTTTCTTTTCGTGTTGTCTGGTCAAAGTAGGGCTCACCAAAAAAATGGAAAAGAGTTAGAGTTAGTTATGGATGCCTAAAACTTGTTTCAAAATATGGCATTTAAGTAATTGCTTAACTCTGATGAGGTTAATTTCTTATCATGATTTTAACTGAAAATTGTAAGCGAAAAGTATAGTTGATCTCCATGCTCCAGTATTCAGTTTTCCATTGTGTTTTGATGGAAGTCACATTGTCAAAATGTAGGCAAGCTGCGTAGTTTTCCATCAATATATAAACTCTCAAATCTAGTTCTCGAAGGTAAGCGTCTTGACATAGTCCGGACCCATTTGCGAACGTAGCAAATAAGGAAAAGTTAAATGTGTTCAAGGTAAAGAAAACAACGCGGTAAAGATGGTTGGAAAAGCTGCTGAGTGATAAAACTTGGACTAAACAATCAAGGCAGTGAAATGACTAGCAAAGTTTTTGCAATGATTGGTTAAAGAAAATAAGGACTTGTTGAGAGTACAAAAAGGTGAATAAAGCCAATGAAAATCATTCTTTGGGGAAGAATCTGGAGGGTTTATAGACTGGTCAAACCTTTTTACCATCAGGAGTCTGGAGTGTCACCGATCTGACTGTTCTGTCGCTGGATGGGTGAACCTCAAAAACTTTAGCGATAGCCCATACAAGATAACCCATACAAGATCATCGACTGCCAAGTTGTCGGAGACCATGTTCCACTTAGTCCCAGTTTGCCTTTCTGGACGATACTCTCTAAAAAAATGATTCAAAAACTGTTGAGCGAGAAGCGTCACGTTTTTCTACGATTTGGGTAGGGTGACTGACTTCTGCAGAAATATACCAGGAGTACAATAATTGAAGGCCTACAGACAAGGAAGTGATTCGGATTGAGCGGCAATGTGTCAGTTATGTCCGCAGGTCGCAGGTCAGCGGCGTACTCTGGACACCATGGCAAAAACACCATTCCTCTGCTGGGTACACTTGGGCTGTGGAAATTGGAGGGATTGCTCCCCACATCTGCCGTCGAGGTCTTGTGACCGGAAGGCATCCACAATGGCAGACTATGCCAGGAGTACTTCAATTCATGAAGTACTCCTGGCATAGTCTGCCATGGTACTCCTGGCATAGTCTGCATAGCCTACAGTTCATGGCCTACAGACAAGGAAAAGATTCGGATTGAGCGGGTCAGTTATTTCCGCAGGAAATTTAGTTAAATGACGCAAGTTCATGCTGGCTTCGATTTCGAAAGTGTTCAGCGTGTTATCGAATCGATATTTAAATAGAGAGACATTTTTAAAATTTTAGTCGCTCCCAGCTGCCACCAAAATTAAGCGCGGCTGGCGGGTTGAAAAAACATTCTATATCTAAAGCGATTCTATTCCTTAAGCGATAGTTTGTCTTTGATCTCAGAACTTTGAGCTAAGTCGATTACTGAGCTCTTCAGAACTTTGTTTGCACTGACAAAAGAAGATTCGTTGTCCGAAATGAATTTTTCGGTTTTCCCGCCAACAAATGAAACGTCTTATGCAATGAATTGCGCTATCAGTAGTTAAATCAGGTGATACTTCTAACTGCACCGCGCGTACAACCAAAGAGGTGAAGAGAAGTGTATATCTCGATTATTGATTGTTGTTATCGTAAATCGAAATAAGTCCTATAAAGTCCAGTCCAGTAAGGTAAAACAGAAAATTATTTGCGGTCCGTAGTCGATATTTCTGCCATTTGGGGTGCTGAAACTTCCTGCAACATTGTACAACAAGATAGGCAGTTTCATATGCTCTGTCTTTTAGTTAGACGGCAACGAAGAAACCAGTAGTTTTTCATGAGAATACTACGCGTTTGTTCATTTACACAAAGACTGCTCACTATATGGGCGTTTTTTACGAGCAATTTGACGATGTGGTTTGATCCATTCGGAAAGATGGGCTATCTAGAGCTAACCAAGATTGGTGCTTTGGACAAACGACCTCGAGCGCAAACACAGTCGTAATGGTCAATGTAAGGGCACAAAGTTCGAAGTCTACTTGATGTTCGAAGTCTACAAAAAGTTCGAAGGAACATGACTATTCTTCTTTAAATCGGCGTATTCTACCGAGGAGTCAGATTTTTGTCAGAACATTTTCAAGTAAGTAACAATTTCAAGGTCATTTGCTTGATTGGACAGTTTTAGATCAGAACTTCGGTTCTTAAAATTGTCGACGGCCAAGAAGCAGTAAGCAACTGAGCAAATGAGCCTGTTCCACTTGTTATAATCGAACGGTTTGAGCGTGTGACTTACTTGCACAGTAGAACTACTAGCCGGCATCATATGAACAGTGGTTTGATTTAGTTGAAACAGGTCTTGTTGTGGCTAATGAGATTGTTCCTTTTAAAGAAATTGTGGTTCCTGCAACCAGCGCAAACGAATTGTCATTTGATCAACGGTATAACCACGAGCGCTGTCATCGGCCGGATTCTTTTTTGTTGGAACGTATTTCCAATCTCGAGGGTTGAAGATATCAAAAAATTTAGTTAATCGGTTTGCAACGAAGATTTTGTGTCGATTTTGAGGCGTTCTCAAATCAGTACAGAACAGTAGTGCTGTCTGACCAAAATTTATGATTGCAATTGTTGTGATCTGACTCTTCAATGATGAACTGAGCCATTTGCGCGCCGTAGACAGCTGCTTGCAGCTTCAAGTTAGTTATCCGCATTCGCTTTATTGGTGCGACTCTGGCTTTACCCATCAAAAATTTGACCGACAAGGTGTTATCTTTGTAGGTTTTCCTAGATTTATAGATATTTTTACTATTCCTGTGATTAAGTTTCGAGGCACGTGAAGTGTTTCAAAAGTTTGCATTTAGTTTTTCCATTCAATGAAATCTGCAATTGGCGAGGGTTCGATTATTTTGTCCCATTTGCGGCCTTGGCTACAAACTGACTGAAGTATTTTTCTCAATCGAATGTTTGGAGATGCTACAAAAACAAGAGGGTCAAAGATTGAAAGCACAATTTTCAAAAGAATCCGTTGGTTGGTTTCTTTTTCGGGCTGACACTTTGAAAAAATTTCTTATCAAGTATGTAAGTGTTTGTAATTGGATCCGTTCGAAGTCCAAGAGCACGTTGCTGCTGCGCTTTGCAGTTCTCCGGGTTCATGAGTAGCGCCAAAGCAGTCAATTTTTGCACTAAATGAATGTTTCAGTTCCACTTTGAATATCAGACTTTATCAGATAAGCTTCATCTGGCTTAGATGCCGATATATACAAATCGTCCATATTTTTCAATATTTCTTTCAATATTTTTTTCTGACATGAGGTATTTATCAGTGTCAATTGCGCAATGACGATGTTTTCCCTGAAACGGAGTATTATACCAGTAAGGTTGATCAAAAGATCAGGCCCGGTGACAAAGTTTGAATTCAAGGACTGGCCAAGAAAAACACTAGACGCATTAGATACGCGGCGAACTTTGCCCGGTTTGTTTTCATTTGTCACCGGATGATGAGGTAGATAGATACCATAGTTTAGTAGCAGTGTCAAGCCTTACTATCCCTCTTATACCTTGAAAGGCGCTTTCAAGTTGAAGTTTCGTAAAACCTTGGCGAACGCTAAAATGAAGCATGATTTAAAACAGACACGTTCTTATATTAAGTTGAAGTTAAAAGTACAGCGTAAAGCTGAAATTTGGGTGAAATTTAAAACAAACACATTTTCAACACAAAGGGTATTTTTTTAAGTCAATCTGAAGTTTGAAATACAAAAAGCCGTAGCTATCGCGAGAAATTGATGAACATACGTTTGTAGTTTAGGGCCAGCAAATTAGGGCCAGAGGTTACCAAATTTACAAGAGCTGTTTCAATTAGAGAGCTAGAAAGGTTTTCAAAAATTGGCCCTTGCTCACCCACGGGTAGCTACAACGAAAGCGGAACCAACCCAAACACTTGGGTCAGTTTAAATTAAAGGCGTTCTTGAAAACGCAAGAACAAAGCCCTAAAAACACGTCGCCGGGAGTCTAGGGAAAACAGACTGAGCTCCAACACAAACTCTTGTCCTAACGTAAGAAACAACAGCCCCCCAACACAAACACCGAGAGTTCTTACCGTAAAAAGAAGAAAGCCGGAAAAAGAACAAGAAAATAAAAACTAATGGAATGGAAAAGGAAAGGGACAAGGAAAATAGTTGCAGAAAAAATTACAATGTTGATTGCAATTTTCAATAAGTACTTTCTGACCTTTAAATGTAAATGTTTTGCTGTAATCATTCTGAAGGTAAGCTTAAAAGGTACTGCTGTTTCTATATCACAGGATTTAACCGAAAAACATAATTTTGGAGATGAAATTTTTTTGAAAAGATTTTCAAAAAAAGATTTCGGTAAACTTTCATAAATTTAAATGTGGAAAGAAATCAAAATTTTTGAAAGCTTTCATGCACTGGAGTGGAGGGCAGAAAAACAATGTGAAATTTTTTAAGCAAAATAATTGTTCAACTAATTTGAACAAAAAGAACCGTCAGTCGAGATGACTCCTTCTTCCAGGTCGATTCCTTAGGAGCCAAACTAAAACTTCTTTGAATATTTGCATGGTTAACTTAGTTTCAAAAATTTACAAAGCGAATTTTATTTCGTCTTCAACCCTTCTTTCTTTGTACTTGAATTTATTATTTTTCAAACACTTTTGGTCTCCTTTTTTGTGTTTTCTGGTCAATGTAGAGCTCACCGAAAACGAAGGAAAAGAAATAGAATTAAATCTCAAGGTCTAAAACCTCTTTTCAAACTTGACATTTAAGTAAATTCTTAATTCTGATGAGGTTATTTTCTTAACAATCTTTTACCCTAAAGTTGTAAATAAAAGTATCGTTGACCTTCATGCTCCAGTGCTCAGTTTTGCGTTGTGTTTTGATGGAAGTCACATTGTCAAAATGTGGGCAAACCGCGTAAATTTCCATCAACATATAAACTGTTAAATCTAGTTCTCGAATGTAAAGGTCTTCCATTTTAAAAGTAAACTTAAATTCAAGGTAACATTAATCATGGCTGTTTCATAGTCCGGGCCCATTTGCGAGTGTAGCAATTAATCAAAAGTTAATTTGGTCGTGGTAATGAAAAAAAAACGTGGTAAACATGGTTGGAAAAGCTGCTGATCGATAAAATTTGACCTAGCAATCAAGGAAGACGAATCACTAGTAAAGTCTTTGCAAAAATTGGTAAAAGAATATAAGGACTTGTTGAGAGTACAGAAAGGTAAATGAAGCCAATGAAAATCATTCTTTGGGGAAGAATCTGGACAGTTTTTGTACTAGTCGTACCTTTTTACCATGAGAAGTCTGGAGTGTCACCGATCTGACTGTTCTGTCGCTGGCTGGGTGAACCTCGAGAACTTAAGCGAGAAGCCAAACACCCAGTAGTGTATAATCTTCTAAATCCTAGACAAGATCATCGACTGCCAAACTCCAAGGTAGCTAGGTCAAAAAATGTGTGATCCAACAGAAGTGTACTAAAATGAAACTATAAGTGTTTTAGTTTTTTAACCTTGCGGGTATCTGACAAGATGTAGTTCTTTTTGGCTTCATTCATTATTTCTATATCGAGATATGCTGCAATAACACCCCAGTGTAGAAGATAACCTGCCGGACTATCACTCGATGCAATTTTTGGTTTTTATTGACCTCTGAAAGAGACTGTGATTTACGTACATACTTTTAACAACGGTGAATTGGAAAATGAAGCATCTAAAACTTTTTATTTGTGAAGCCTGTGTTGCTAAGCTTTTGTAGTCAATAACCATCTGCAATTTTTGCATGTCATTCAAAAAAAATTGTTTATTATCAGATTTCGAAGTTTTTTTAGTTTGAATGATGAACTTTGAAATGAGAGAAATAATGGGATTTATGTTGGAAAAATTAAAGACTTTTTTGGGGTAGTTCTTTTGGTAAATTTCGTTTCGGGTTAGTTTTTTTCCTATATTTGCAATTATTTACGCAAATATAACGGCAAAACAAAATTGATGATTTCAGCTGCCTTTTTAATATAAGTTTCATTTACAATTTCGAGAAGCAGTTTTTTTGAGAAAGTTCAAAAATATTGGTGCGCTATAACACTTTGATAAGTATTTGGTGAAAATTTATATTCTTTTGACGAACACAATAAAGTTTAATTAAAAGTTTTTTGAGAATCTTTGAAGTTTTTTTGTACATTTTCTCTAACCGATGACAGTTCAACTGGTCTTCAACTTTTTAATCGAAACATTCTGGGTCGAAACATTCTGGTCACAGTAACTGGCTATCTTTGTTTGTTTTTTAAATTAGTGTGGTCGGGACATCTGTTCTACTGATAAATTAAGCAACTTATGTTTTTTTTCGACCGGCTTTTATTCGATTGCGCTCTCAGACACCAAAATCACAAATAATTGTCAAATGGGTTACAACACGGCCGATTCTTCACCAACCAAACGACAAAAAAAAACAGACAAAATGGAAAGTGAAAAAAAAATACTTTTGCAAAATTAACTCCTTCTAAGTTTGCAACTTTCTGTGCTACTAGCAGAGCTTCGGGGTACTTTTGTTTATTCCATCTGTTTCGTTTTCCATTCAAGGCTTTAGGCTTTTCGATAAAAGCAAAAGACTGAAAATTTTATTCCTTTTCAGCTGAATAAAAAAACTCTTGTTAGACAAGATTGATAATTTTTATAAGCAACATGTGTTTGATTTAGTTGCCACACAGCCGGGAGAAAAGAAATCACTCTATTTAAATTGTCGCCACCCATAAAAAATCTAATCTCTTATAAAAACGGTTTTTTTTAAAAAAAATAAAAGCAGTAGTGTATATTTGGTAGCGTTCTGAGATGTATTTTGGAGCTCATTGTTTACAACCTGACCAACCATGTCAAGAACAATCAACATCTTAAACCAATTCTGGTTATTAAAAATAAAATACTCTCGTTATTTTATAGATGCATTTGTGACCTTAGCTACCATCTTTTTATTCTAACCGCTTCTGACGGGGAATTATAGAAAAAACGGAACATTTTAACAAACGGCTTCATTTTTTCAGCTTGTTTAGAAAAACCAAATCATTTTAAGAAATCCTTCGCCTCTGATGCTGGAAAAAAAATCTGTCTATAACTGTCAAAATTAATTAACTTACCATATTTCGCTTTCAAACTTTATTAAATTCTGCAAATTAACTTGCAGAGAGCTGGGAAAGCTTACTTATTCTTCTATTAAGTATACACAATGTATTGAAAAAAGAACAGCCGATATACACTATCTGATTGAAAAAAGAAGAATGTCAAATACAGTGACTTGTACCATTTTCTTAATTTTTAAACCATTAAAATAACTTTTTAACCGTTTCAATGATTGACGCATTTTTTTAAATTTCTGGTGCTCACGTTGACTTTTTGATTCTTTATTGATAACTCCAAAAATTAAATACCCTTAGAAGCTTTTGCATGTCGGCTGTTTATTATTTCACAGAAAAAAAGTAACATTTAAATTTGTTCATTGTTAATCAATTTAAAATTGATGTCAACATAATTCAACCATCTGTTGGCATCATAATTGAGTTTTGTGGGAGAAACTATACATATAAGCTTTGTCAAAAAACTATATTGCATCTTCGTTCAATTCCAATTAAACCAATTTACCAACTTTTGTTTCATTATTTCGTTTTCTTCCCTTCAATTTTTATTTCACACTGACGCAAATGAGCAAATGTTTTTTAGTTGCCAATAACTATTAAAATCCTTTGTTTTAGTGGACCAAGGCAATTAATTTTAAGTTTTTAGTTTTTATTGACATTTTGTGACGTTTCGCATACACTTAGCTGTTTCAATTTAAATTTTTTAGAAAAAACTTACAATATCATTCATTTTGTTGTGATGACCGGAACCCGAATTATGTTTATTGAACTCTCCCTAAGCTTACACTTTTCAGCAACGTATTTTTTTCAGGACGTTGCTCTGTACAATATTGCGTGTATAATTGCTAAAATTCTGTTGTTTGTTTTGTAATTAATTATTCATTAATTTTTGAATTCTTTTCAATTAAAACCGAAAAAGCTGATTTTCGTCAATTTTTTTTCATGTTGATATCAATTCATAACATTGACATTGTTTCCAATTTTTTTTTCCTAAAGTCATGCCCTGGTTGCGCCATTTTATAAAAGTGTATAAATGTTACAATAAATTTAAAAAGTCATCGTTGTAAAAAAAATAAACATCAACTATTTTTAGGGTAATCTTTTTAATGAAAATAAATCACTTTTGAACTCCAAAGAAACAAGAGAACATCTTCTATGGGGTCGTATACTAAGGCAAAAATATATAAGGGAAAACGATTAGGCGAAAACTTTAACTATAAAATGTATTTTAGCAGGAATCTCACTGTTGATTTCTCCAACAGCATGATTAAGAAGCAGCAAACCTAAATGTAGATTTAAGGTCGCCGGTGGGCTCGCAGTTTGAAGATTTTGACATTGAAGATATCGACTTTCTGAGTTCAAATATAAAAACATATTTTACTTCTGTTTATTTTTTTGTAAAGTTCTGGGGGTTTGAAAATTGCCATATGTACTGGACTAAATTATGAGCGCTTTGAAGAATTGATTCATGATGCTGAGAGCGTAAGGCGAATTATAAATCGAAATTTCACTCTTTGATATTGTCCAAAATTTGTAGGTTTTCAGTTTTTTTCTTCAAAAAACTATTCGATATAAATTAAGGGGCTGTCGGAACATTCAGGGCTTTGCTTAAAATTGTTTGACGCTGCATGTAAAATGCTGCATGTTAGAAACAAGTTCACATCATTTCCGTAATCCAATTTCTAATTTCAAGCTCGGAGGAACAAAGGAAAAAGTACGTATGACGTTTCACAACTACTGAAACCTATTGAAAGTTCATTTTTTGAAAGATGCACTCTTTATTTTTTAAAATTAATTTAGAAAAAATGGCTATTTCTGTTAACTGCAAAGCAGTGAACTGACTTGGGCAACCTGTAGATAGAAAAAAAACTAGAATAAAATTTTTTTTTTATAATTTGACGAAAAAGTAAAATGAGCAGAGGCAAAAAAAACAGCGGCCAACTTGCTTTGATAAAGTAGCAGGCACTATAAATATGCTAAATGTTTAATTAACAAATAACTTTTTCAATAGTTAAATTTCAATGGAACATGACGCTGCAGTCATTTCTGGAAATTTTCAAGACGCGTTGTGCCACAAATACGTAAAAAGGTGCGAAACTGTGAAAAAAAGACCATCAACAAATTTTTAATTTTTCTGAAATCTTATGAAAAACTTTCCAACTTGCCATAACAAAAGAAATATCTACTTAAGTTATCAGTTGACACAATTATCGTTTGTTTACCTGAGATAGTGCCCAGTCCTGAAAAAGAAAACATTTCTCCTCTCAAACTTTCGAAATCTTAAGGTTAGCTTAAAGTTATACTTTTTAACAAACTGAAAAAGCTCGGAGTTTCAGGTCCTGCTTGTTATTTACTTTGAAGTTTTTTATTAGACAAATTTTGAAAAACGGAAAAAAAATTTGAAAAGTTTGAAAGAATCATGATTTACCCCACTCCCTCTTCCACGATGTTTGACTCATATGTTTTCATACTAAATGAAATAAAAACTAGACAAAAAAGGGATTAAACGTTTATTTTCAAAACCAAAGTAAAAAGTTTCAAAAGCAGACTTCAGGGTCGGATCTAGGATTTTCTCGAGGGGGGGGGGGGGGGGTCGATGGAAAATTTTGAAAAAATAGGCTAAAAATAGGGCGGAGAAAATTTTGAAAAAATAGGCCAAAAAAAGCGTTTTTAGGCACTTCTTAGAAAATGTTGACCAAAAAGTTGCGTTTTTTGGTGCGCGCTCCCTCTTCAAAATGAGTATAGATTGGCGCCGCCGAAGGCGCCTTTAGACAATTTTAAGGGTCCATCTCCAAAAATGGATATCGGAAAATAGTACAAAGGAGAGACCCTTTGGGTCGGCAGGGGGTCGAATCCCTGAGGGAGGGAGGAAGCGTTAATAAATCTTTCAAAATAACTGTTTCGCTGTCGTTAAAATGTTGGTTTGTAAATCGCTGCTTCACATAATTGATAGTTGAACATAATTGATATATATTTTTTTCCTCAGTTTTTTACCAAAATTTATCGGCTGAGAACTTTCATATTGCTATTTGTGCCGGAAAAAAAGGAATCAATTAAAAAAAAAACGAATACAATATTCTGATAAAAATTATTGCAAAATGATAGCAAATATCTAGTAAATAGTCCAAAAAGCTGAAACAATGAAAATTCAAATTCACATGTAATAATAATGTTCAAACTATTCTGTTTTAAAATTTTACTAAAAATTACACTTACAATTAGGTAATGAACTTATTTATGGATGCTGTTAATAAAAATGATGTTCTTTGAGGAATATGCTTTTTTGAGTTTATGAGTAAAAATGAAATTTTAAATGATTTGTTTTTAAAACCACGATACTGGATACGTTTTTTAAACCAAACTATTTTAATAACTGAATTCCGAATAATGTTTGTAAAAGGTTTTTATTAAAAAAGGTTCATTTTATAAAAGGTTTTCTTTAGAATTTCTTTTTAATGAGGTAATCACAATAGTTTCACAATTCTTCGCCTTGTTTTACAGTAGCTTTTTTGTGATTATCCTTGGAGATACCAAGTAATGATCTAACAACGTGTCAAAATTATTCATCAGATGAAAGCAGCTGAACTGACCTTTGACCATTATATCAAGTCGTGAAATGAGTTTTGACATTTTTGATCACATTGTGGCCAAAAGAAGGTCAATTATTTTTGAACGCTATCGTTGCAATTTTTCCTTGCCTTTTTTTGTTTTTCGCTTGCCTATTGAACACCGCGGGTGATAATCTATCAGATTTTGAACCCGGCAGAAAGAATTTGTTATGATAACTAGAACAAAAATATTTCGCCGCAGGTTATAAATAGAAGAAAGCCTTCTTTGAAGGAATTTAGCCCATACTATATCTAAAGAAATCCAACCTTTGAGAAATCGCACCCAAAAAGCCAAAGAGGATTAAACATTATCTGTTCAACATACATACTAAAAAACATCAAAAATAAAAAAATATAAATTTATCAATGAGCATCCAGATGGCAAAAATTCCACGAAGTAAAACTTTTTTCGACTCAAGTTCGACGTCCAATGAGTACTCATTTCATGGGTGCGAAAACTGGGTGCCTAGTTATGTTTATCTTCACAATCCAAATCCTGTAAGTTCAAATTTCATTTCAAAATATTGTGAAAGCAAAGTAAAGAACATGCATGCTTAAAAGCTTATCATTGGCAACCAGAATCAGATATCGAAATTATGAGCTTGATATTTTGACCTCAAGCTTAGAAGAGTATGTTTTTGCATGAATGAAAAATGAAATATTAGAACGCATGAATGAAAAAAGAAATCATTTGCATAGTTTCGCGCAATTTTCCGGGCTCTTTCGCAATTTAGCGGCATCTTTTCCTCAAAAAGAGCAAAAACATACTCTTCAACAGTTAGAACATAGTTGAAGATGGCCTCGGGCAAAAGAGCCGCACTCGAGCACTTTGTGCCCTCAGGCCGGGCTTTTTTTCCCCTCGGGCATCTTTCAACCATGTTCTCACTACTACAAAGTCATAATTTTTTTTACGACTTTTGATGACTTTTAAGCTTGATGTGAGAAAATATTTTTTTAAGATTTTGATTTTCTAAATTCCGCAAAAATTGTCATTTAAGAAGCGTAAAATTTGTCAAAATTGGTCCCAACTTTTATTCTCACAGTTCTTTATCAAGCAGCCAAATTTTTAGGTTTATATGGAAGTCTATTTAGGTTTATATAACCAGGAATGACAAAAACGCTAGTCGTACAATTTTATACTAGTGTCCAATTTTCATGCTTTTTTTCGTCAAGAACATTGTATGAAGACTCGACGACTTGCTTTTACTCTATAGATTCACGTTAACCAATAAACTCCCGGGGGACGCTCCCAAAGTGACATTTTTGAGATAAAAATGAGCTGAGCTTTCAAATGCTAGTTCTATTTAAATCTAAATGAAAGACAGTTATCAAAATCTAATCATATCTGAACTCATTTAAAAAAGAAAGTGGTGTTTATGAAATTACTCCTTGAAAATGGATTTATTTTGTGCGAGAAAATTCTGGTGTTCTTTTGTAGTTTTTTTTCATATAGAAAAGTTACAGATTAAGTTACTGTAATACCATTCGATTCAGCAAGCTTACTTTCTAATCACCCTTTGAAATTCTTTTGAGGCGTTTAGAGTTTTCTTCCGCTCAAACCAGCGAACAATTTAGTGATTGTATAGCACTACAGATTCAAGCTCGGTTTTTGGAGCACACAATCCGAACTCCACTGACACATTATATACTTTTTATACTTTAGAAAATATTGCGGCTGGAATTCAGAAACAATCGATGCCTAATAAAAAAACAGATAAATTTTTTGTTGTTCTGGAATCCAGCAACAAATTTTTTATCTGGATAGCGAGTGATAAATTTTTCTTTTTGTTCGAAGAACGTGAGTGATATATAAGCTCAAATTTTCCTTACGGGGAATCGATCCGTGGAGCTCCATGTTCACAGAAGATTTATGTTCACCCTTATACGTACCCGATGTTACCATAGCCGTGAAACCAGTCTGACTAAAAAAGCACCCCAAAATCGTTCTGGTTTTTTCAATGCATTGTTCTTTCTAATTTCATACACAACCCAAACTTTATTAATTGAAACTTGATATTGTGAGTCTAAAAATCATATTTTTTGATATTTCATTTACCAAGAACTATTCGAAACCAATTATTGGGCAGTTGGAACATTCAGGGTTTTTCCCTGATACTATCAGCCTTTTTACCCTTTTGTGGCTGTTAGCTTCAATCAAAACATTTTTTTTCTAAAACTCAAAATTATAGGTTTTGTTTTATATGTGTTTATAATTAAATGCAAGGAAAGGCGCGTGTGTTTATTTTTTTGCGTGAGAGTTTAATTGTGTTTATATGTGTCTGCATGTGAGTTTGACCAAACTATTTAATCTTTTTTAATCTCTGAAATTTCGGAACAGAAAAGCCTGCATCCCAACTTCTGTTGTTAAATCGCATAGAAAACTTGATTTGAAAACTGAAGACTGCAAACATCAGGGTAGAGCCCTGAAAATCCTGAGTGCATTTTAAGTTCTAAAGAGTAGTGTTCATTTTGAAAATTTAATGAATTTGTCATTAACAAAAAATCATATAACTTTTGTAATTTTTGTTTCTTTTTTCTAACACCTCACACGTTATGCATGTACAAAATTAAAAATATATTTTACGCTATCGCAAAGTAATAATTGACCAAATAAAAAGTCTCTATTTAAATTGAAACGCTTACTAAACTGGATTAAATTGCAGCTTACGCGTTATTAGCACAAAATATATGGCGCATTAATTGTCCAAAATGGTCAAATCGTTAATTTTAAACTCCTCAATTTCTACGAAGGATAGTCATAGGTGAATTGTGTTTTTTAGATTAAGGCTCAGAGCAGCGATACGTTTTAGATATTATTAAAAAAATTTCGCCAAAATTTGAAAAACTGGTCTGGAGAAAAAAACCTCCGAACACAAATATTTGCTCACTTTCTTCAAAAACAGCTTTTGGCCAGTTCATTCTAAAATTTTTCTAAAAGCATCTTTGCGCCAATGTATAGCAGTTTTGAGAGAGCGCGCAAAAAACGCCAAATAAGAGCGCGCCAAAAAAATTTTGGTCAAATTTTTTCGAAAAGT